>NC_082685.1:80769886-81078722 GCF_949987515.2 Delphinus delphis
GGTTGATATTTATATGGAATAAAGACTAATAAGGAGCAACTGAGAATCTCCTCTGATGACCAATGCTTACCATTTTGAGAATCCTTAACAGTCTTGGCCTTGCACCCTCCCTCTCTTCAGTCCAAGGAGACCAACCAACCTGCAAAATATGTTTAAATACAGTAGACAAATTGCCACACCACAGGTCAGCAAATGAGAAAGCCTGTTTAGAGGCTACAGACAAATAACCATTTTCTGTGGTTAAGCTAAGTTACATGCAAATTATTGTAACCACTGGGGCTTCTGAAAGAGCTTTTCAATCGGTCTGTAGGCTTAAATAGGGGACAAAGGAATCCCTGGTACCTAGCTTCCCAAAGTCCTGGGCTATTCTTATTGTTGGGTTCATCTTTAAATTGCAGGAGTTCAAACTTAAAAGTAGAACCAAGTGATAAAAATAGATTGTTTTCTGGCTGCTCTTTGTTCCCAGACATACTACTGGCAGTATATTTGCAATCAAGACAGCAGAATAGGAATCAGCCTTCCACCGCGTAGTGTAATGCCTCAGAGTGGATATTTTTGGAAATGGCACTGCATTACATAACCTTCCGTGCTTAAAAAAAAAAAAAAAAAAAAAAACTACACTGAGGGGGAAAAGTCAGGAATATACACCATTATGCCCTTCTCCCTAAACCAAATAAACATTAATGTACATGCTGCAGTGATTTTCCCCTCAACCTTTGTGTCATCAGAACACAGTTCTTTTGTTAACATAAGTTAAGACAAAAATTAAGATGAATGGAGAAACTAAAAGTTCTCTAACAGGGTATCTTAAGCTCTTCGAGTTTTCCTATAATGGTATTACAGATACATATAAATGCAAATGAGATTATTATCATCATCAAGCAAAAAGCAGTCAGTTATTTTTAAGCCCTCCCTCCCCTGAAGTTCAACTGCTTTATAAGAAAATGCAGGAAAAAAAAAAGTGTTGCAAGATCGAATGCCTGGAAAGACCCCAGGAGGCGACAGCAGCTTTGAAAGAGTAATAAAGTCTAAGGATGGAGGGACACAAATTCATTTTATAAAAGGCGCGGGGGGTGGGGGGAGGCTTGCATGCACCAAAGTGCATCTCATGAAAAGAAACAAAACAGTTCCTAACAATGCTTTATGAGCAAGAAGAACAAAAATTAACCACACCAACAAGCAAAAAACCCCACCCCTTCGCAAAAGAATTCTCCCTCTTAACTTGTGCATTTTTTTAAAAAAAGCCCAAGTTAAATTCCAGCCTTAATGCAGTAGGACCCAAAATGCCAGAATTTCTCCAAGTACACGCTTCAGCTCTTTAAAATTAAGAGGGAAGAAGCATGAACTCTGCAGGGTTGAAGGGTCCAGCTAAGAGCAACGGAAAGAAATCGACACAAAAGAGAAAGCAGCGCTCCCGGCCGGGGATGGGAATGGCATATACTTACAGACAAAAGCCCCGCTCCCTGTTCACTCTCTCCTCTCTACACCTGAAACACAAATGTGGATGAAAAAGGGTATCATGCTAGAAAGACAGCTGGGGGATGGGGAGAGGGGGCAGGGGGAGGGAAAAGGGGTGGAGGAAGAGGAGGGAGGAGGGGGAAGGGAAACAAAACCCAAACCAGCTTCACTTCCAAGAAGTGCAGCCTTGGAAAAAGGAGGGGAAGGTCTCCCTGCCTCGCGCTCTCTCTCTCTCCAAGAGTGTGTCTCTTTCTCTAAGAGTCAGTTTCTTTCTCTCTCCCTCTCTCTCTCTCTCCCTCTCTCTGCTGCTAGTGTGCTAGTGAACAATGAGCTAATTCTGATGGGCTGGTGCGGCGCCAGCGCCCCAGCCTTGCTGCCACTGTGCTGCCGCGGCGGAGCCAGACTGCTTACTCGGCAGGAATCGGCGACTCGGGGCCCGGTCGGCGAGCGGCCAACGAGCGCGCGCCCCGGCCCTCGGCACCCCGGGCACCCCGCTGCCCCCACTGCGCTGGCCCGGGCCTGGGGGACAAAGGGTCCCGCAGACAGGCGCGCCGCCCCGGCCCCGCCCCCCGCAGCGCGGCGCGCACTCACGCCGGCCCGGCCTCTGTTGCCCCGGCGGGCTTCTTCGCCTCGACGTGCGGTTGCTTTTCAGACAAATAAGGAGGCGGAGGAGGCGGTTTGGGGGCGAGCCAAGCGTGAAGGCGGCCAGGGCGCTGCATAGCCCGGCGGCTGGCCAAGGCCGCGGGGAGAGGCGGCGCGGCCCGTACTGTAATAATAAACCTGCAGCAGAGGGCATCTGAGGGAAAGAGGACGGCGACGGGCGGCAGCCGCCTTCCCTTTTATGTGCCTGTCCCGAGCCGAGCAGAAAATGGTGCCCGCGGCGGCGCGGAGCCACACAGACACACAAAGAGCCGGCGTTGCATGCGTTTGCGCACGACCCGGGTCTGCCCAGCCGGGGACGCGCGCCCCGCTCCCGGCCGCGAGGAAGCCCGCGGCCCGAGCACCCCAGCGGCCCTGTGGCTGCGCGCGCGCACACACGCAGGCACACACATACACACACACGCGTGCGTGCACACAGTCACACGCGTGCACAGGCAGCAAGAGCTGAGCTCTGATGTGATCAGCACCCTCCCCAGGTGCTCCCTTCTCCTTCCCTGAAGGATTTAGTATGTTCCCCACTCTCAGCCCCACTGAAATCATACTTCTGAAAATTGGAGATTGCGTTTTAAAAGCGGTTCTTTGCATTTCTGATTTTTTTTAAACCTCATCTTTCTAATTTAAAATCTGACTGTCTTTTCACAGTAATGTAAAAGCTCAAAATTTTGCTACAAATTCGAACAAACTGGTTTCGTTGCCAACCAAGTGGGATATAATTTTATGGTAATTGTCAGATGTTAGAGGACAAGATTATTTCCTAATTAAATTGCTTTGCCAAGAGAAAAAAGATATAAAGGATCGTAATGTCTTTTAAATTTGCCATCAACATTTTACTTCTAATCACTGAAAGCAATGTTTTCCATTATAACAATCAAAAGGAAAGGGGGGGTGGACTTACAAAACTAAGTTATTAAACATATTTATAGAATGTCTTGTTTTTTAGTCTTAAGTTTTTTTGAGTACAGAAAAGCACACCTTAAAAAGCAATGTTTTACACTCAATTATAAAGAATAAATTCTCTGTAAGCTTATTGCCAGGACTATAGATGTCCTTGCACACTACCAAAGCAGCAAGTACTGATTAGGCTGCCAGTGGGTGCGATGTTTAAGGGGTCCACTAGGAGCTTCCCTGAATTAATCTAAAACATCACAGTCGTTTTCCTGCCAAAAAAACTTACCTTGGAACCATTACTAGGAACAAAGGGAAAAAACAAGTCTCAGTGAACTTCCCTAATGCCTTCAGGGCCGGTGTTCACCAGACAGGAAAGTGATGGAAGGCAGGTCTGCCCAGTAAACGGGGCAGTGGGATAGGGCAGAAGCCTGGGGGCTGCCTCTGCACGTCTGAAGCCCCAGGAAGCTGGTAAAGGGTACCCCAACATTGAGATCTTGGGCATTCACCTCAGAGTCAGACTCGAAACCCAACAGGGCACTGCCACATGTACCAAAAATCTATCCCAGGAAAGTATGCTCAAAAGGTACTTCTACAAGAAAACATTTCTACACACACACACACACACACACACACACACACAAACTGCCTTTAGTGTTTATGCAAAATTTACCTAAGATGATGTCCTTTCAAAACACAGGGAAATTTGGAATTTATTAAACTTTATTTTTTCTCCACGTGTAATCACAGACATCTAGGTGACACAGATCTTTTAAGTAATAAGAACACTGGGTCAGAATCATAATCTATTTACTGTGTTCCAGAAAACAGTTGCAAACCAACTATTCAAGAAACATTCTTGAGTCCCCCTAGGTGTAGGAGACTACACTAACCACTAGGGACCTAAATAGGACCACCCACCATGTCACCTCACTCAGGAAATGTAACAATAGCTGTCTCAGGCGCTCCTGGCTGTCATGCCCCGTCCCACTCCCATCTATCCTGCGGGTGACATGGTAGACCTACTCTCCTGAAATACTTTTCAATCACGGTACTTACTCCCTGCTCCATTACAATACAAAGACCATACTTAGTCTTCCACTTAAAATTCGCCACAATGTAACCACAATCCAGCTTTCTAGCTTTATCATCCCATCTTTTTCCCATTCATGGTATATCAGTCCCTTGCATCTGTATGGTTCATATTCATCCCTAGACCATTAACGATCAGGAAACAAAGTCACACAAACACTGACTTAAACCAGAGTGCCTCTACCTCAGTAGTATTTTGTTGTTTGGGGCCAGATGACTCTTTGATGGGGCCCAGGGGCCCAGTGCGGAGGCGATAGGGGGCCGCCCCGTTCATTGTAGGATGTTTAGCAGCATCTCTGGCCTCTACCAAGTGGATGCCTGGAGCAAGCCTTGGCTGTGCCAACCAAATATGTGTCCACACATTGTCAAATGTTCCTTGGAGGGGAAAACTTACCTCTGGTTGAGAATCACTGCTTAAACAACCAGATCCATTCGTGAGAGGAAAGAGGTAGCCTTTCTTGAGCTATGTGGACCACATGCAGGAGGGACAGAGACCTGAACAAAACTGAGGTTTTCTTAGGAAAGAGGAAAAAGAAGAACGCAATGTCCTTATCTTAGACTGTACAGACTGCAGTGAGGGGGTAGGGAAACAATCAAAGCCAAAGTTACGGTGCATTGTGATAAGGACAGTTGTAGAGTTCTACACAGGGTACACTGTGAACACAAAGCTTCCTTTCTTAACCAGACCAGGGGTTCAAAGAAAGTTTCCTAAAGGAAGTGATGCTTAAACTGAATCTGTGAAGAATGAACAAAAGGCAGCAAATTGAAGAAGGGGGAAAGAGACATTCCAGCGGAGACGGGGGCAGATCATGAGCTAAGAAATGTGATCGCTGACTGGTGACAGCCAGGTGACAGAAGAACCCTGCGTCAGAAACTGACCGTTGTGTTCTATCCCTGACATGTATGCCAAAGAATAGTCCATCAGAGGACTTGGTCAAAAAGAGAAGTTGTACTTTAGAAACAGGGTTTTCCTTCAATCTCTCTTAGATATCTGGTTCTCAAATATATCCAAATGTATATTCCTACAATTCTATTTGTTTTCAGCCTATGTCATTGCTTGAGGTAACAAGTTTCATGAGGTTGAATTCTAAGTGAAAAGTTGTGTATAAAAGTGGTTAGAGCCAGGTCTATATGACCCTGTATAAGTTCTTTAGCCTTTTAGTCTGAGTTTCTTCATCTTTCGGTTGGGGTTTACATTCTAACCCCAGAGTGCTGTATTAAGTGGAATTGCATACCGTGTTTGGCCTTTAGTTAGCAGTACATACACAGTAGCTTTATAGAATACAACAGAAGTATTATCGGAAACTTTATAGAATAAAACTTATATGACATATATAGTTCCTCTCTGGTCAACCCAAATGATGTGTGGCTCCCCAGTGACTCTTGCATGACTCTTGGGCCTTTTCACTTGCTGTTCCTGCTGCCACAATGCCTCTTTCCTCTTCTTCAATGTGTTAACTCTTGCTCATTTTTCACAAATTTGGGTTGTGTATCACCTCCTTTAGGAAACTTTCTTTGAAGCCCTGGTCTAATTTACAAAGGAGCCTTCATGCTTACTGTGCAACCTGCGCAAAACTCTACAATTGTCCTTATCACACTGCACTGTAACTTTGCCTTTATTTTTCTGTCTTCACCACTAGGCTGCGAATTCCGTGAAGGAACAGACTGAAGACATTACTGGTTACCTGCCTGACACCCACTGTCTCTTTCCTCCTCCACATTCTTAGTGAAACCCTGATTTTGTCCTGGGCCCCATCTTTCCCCCATCCAGCCCATGATTCCAGGGAAGATGACCCTAAGGAGTAGATCCTAATTATTTTAGCCAATCAGCGTATTGGATTGCCTGGGTCTAATAATGCTCACCCAGAAATAAGCATGTGACCATCAGACTGAAGGGAAAGAATTATATTGCCTGTTTTAGAGCTAAGAAATTTGAATTCTATGCTTAAAGCAATGTGGAACCATTAAAGAAATTCAATCTGAAAGTGACATGACCAGATTTTTTTTTCCTAGAAAGACTACTCTTAGAGCAGTTGGGAGGATGAATTTTAGTAGGGAGAAAGGGCAGAATTGAGGAAATAAGATGAATTAGGGGATTATTACAGTAATCCAGGTGAGTAATTATAAATAGCCCAAATTAAGGTAGAGACCATGGGAAAGGAGATGAGGGAAGGAGTCAAGATACGTTCCAAGGTAGAATTGCAGGACTCATTAGGGGTTTAATAGAGTAACAGGGATTAGCTGGAGAAGAGAGCCCAAGAGGATTCCAGGTTTCTGGCTCTGTGACTGCTTAGATGACGATGGTCCCTCCTGAAACAGAAAACACAAGAAGAGTGGATTTGGGAGGAGAAGGAGGTGATGATAAGTTCAGTTCTGTACCTGTTGAGTGTAGAACTCATACACTCAATACTCCAACAGCAAGCTTTGAGTAATTTTCTTATCACTACCTCCCTTTTCCTCCTGCTTCCTTCCTATGATAGGCTGAATTGTGTCCCCTCCAAAATTCATATATTCAAGTCCTGACCCCCAGTATTTCAGAATGTGACTATATTTGGAGATAGGGTCTTTAAAGAGATGATTAAGGTAAGATGACTCATGAGGGTAGGCCCTAATCCAATGTGACTGGTGTCCTTATAAGAAGGAGATTAAGACACAGGCACAAAGGAAAGACCCCGTGAAGATGCTGGGAGAAGATGGACATCTACCAGCCAAGGAGATAAGCTTGAAAGAAACCAACTCTGCTGACACCCCAATCTCCAGATTTGTTAGAAAATAAATTTCCGTTGTTTAAGCCACCCAGTCTGTGGTATTTTGTTATGGGAACCCTAGTAGGCTAATACACCTGCCTTACCCCAAACATCCAGAAGACTAAAGGATCTGTAATATTTCTGTTTGTCATGAGTTTTAGGATACTGTAAAATAAAAAGTCCAAGAAGGAGCCTAAGCCTAAAGAAGTAACATGTCCACTAAGGGCAAGGCTTTGTCCAAACCCAGAAAGTAATATTAAATATGTATATGAAAGCTGTAGCGATGGAAACTCATCTGAAATTCAGGGTTCATGGTTCTCAGAACAGCATTCCAAAACACATAAGGAAACCAATTTACAATCAACGCTGTCCACTTGCAAGTTTCCAGCTGTATTTACACAGCTGCTGAAGGCAGCACAGATGAGGATTCTCTACTCCACCACTGAGAAACCCACACTGAGAATATGTTCAGAAAAGTGTCTTCATATCTGAGAATTCAGTAAGTCTCAGGAAGTAACACAAAACATCAAGAACTGAGCCATTGATGTTGGGGACATTGGCAATGAAAGGAGGAAAAATAGGTTTATATTTAGCAAACTGTGAAATCTGAACATAAAAGTGAATATAGGATAACTTCCAACTTACGTCACTCTATCAAACATAATGATGAACATAGCATTTGAAAGATAAAGGACAAATGTAAGAGATGAGGAACTTTTGAAAATCACGGTGATCTCAGTCTTGTATTTTGCCCAACATCTAGAAATAATTGAAAGTCCCTGGAAAAGTCAAGTTAGCCCTCCTGTAGGTGAAGAACAAGCTGGCTGTTGTAGAAACAAAGAGATAAATGGAAGGAATGTCTCAAAGGAAGATTTATTCAGATGATCCTACTATGCAAAACAGACCCATATGAAACATTTTAAAATTAGCCTTCTGCTTGCCTTAAAACTTATCTGAATGGTGGTGCAAAACTTTAAAAATAATATGAGTGGTAAATGCTGTTCCAAAACAAGTATAAGGAATTTAAAAATCCCATTGTGTGTGTGCCTGTGTGTGTGCCCATGTATGTGTGTGTTACCTAATTCGTCTTAACAAAGAAGAAGGGGAAATTGTGAATTTTTAAAAACTGATTAAAGTAATCAATGAATGTTCTCCATAACACTGGGAAAATGCAGAAACATGCTCTAAGAAGCTGACAGAACGTACACCATTCTATTATATGAAGATAGTGCTCACCTTATTCAGGACATGGAGTAACAAAAAAAGTCTCCAGATTTAAACATCCCTTGATACTGTGGCATGGTTAAAACAAAATTTTATACATACTAAATCTATTTTTGAAATTAACTCAAGCACCTTGACAGCTGAGCTAAGTTCTGTCCCCTTACAGTGGGATTTGTCATCCTCAGACTTCAGGATTTAATAGATAGATACCTGAGATACCCAGGGTTATAGTTTGGGGAACCCTCGTTAGGCACTTTCCTCACCTCATCACCCTTCTCATCTGACCACTTAGTCGAGAATGGAGATGGAAGGAGGAGGCTGACCAAAGAGAGAAACAGCTGATTGGAAGCCAGAAGGCTTTTTGCCTTTAGTATGAAGTTCTCCTTTTAAAAAATTGAAGTGATTTACTTCCTCTCCTTGTGGAGATACTCAAGAAGGTAAACCCTTGCCAGAAACTTTAGACATCAGATGTTGTAGTTCCCTGGAATTCACGGGAATACACATGCAAAGAATGATGAAAGTGTTTGAATTTAAAAATAATAATACTTTCACATATTTTTGTTGTACTTTCTTTTTATCTTGTAAAAATCTTCCAGTATATATCTCATAAGCTTCAAGAAACAGATTTTCTTATTTTATTTAACAAATGAGGAAAAAGGCAAAAAAATTAAAAGAAGTCACTTAGGATCACAACTTTAGCTAGTAACACTGATTGGACTATCTAAACCATGACTAGACTGCATTAATTTTCACCAAAAGCCCTCAATTCCCCAGAAAATAGCATTTGAAACAAGCATTCCGGGACTTCCCTGGTGGCGCAGTGGTTAAAAATCCGCCTGCCGGGCTTCCCTGGTGGCGCAGTGGTTGAGAGTCCGTCTGCCAATGCAGGGGACACGGGTTCATGCCCCGGTCCGGGAAGACCCCACATGCCGCGGAGCGGCTAGGCCCGTGAGCCATGGCTACTGAGCCTGCGCGTCCGGAGCCTGTGCTCTGCAACGAGAGAGGCCACAACAGTGAGAGGCCCGCGTACTGAGAAAAAAAAAAAAAAAAAAAAAAAAAAAATCCGCCTGCCAATGCAGGGGACATGAGCTCAATCCCTGGTCCGGGAAGATCCCACATGCCGCAGAGCAACTAAGCCCGTGTGCCACAACTACTGAGACTGCATTCTACAGCCCGCAAGCCACAACTACTGAGCCCATGTGCCACAACTACTGAAGCCCGTGCGCCTAGAGCCCATGCTCCGCAACAAGAGAAGCCACCCCAATGAGAAGCCCACGCACCACAATGAAGAGTAGCCCCCCACTTGCCACAACTAGAGAAAGCCCGCGTGCAGCAACAGAGACCCAACCCAACCAAAATTAATAAATAAATTTTATTTATTAAATAAATAAAATAAATAAATTTATTTAAGAGAAAGAACAGAAACAAGAATTCCTCCTGGGCTGAAAGTTAGCTTATAGAGTCCTTATATCAATTCTGTTACATCTGTATCCTCATTTCACAGACGGAAAACTGAGGTGAAGAGAAAGCCACCCAATTACTTCATACAGTGTAAAGAGTGGAGCTGAGACTTGAACTCAGGAAGTCTGACTCCAGAATCCTGTCTCTTAATCATCATGCTGTTGTACCCACACTGCTGTGCCCTGAGGTCTAGAAATTCCCAGATCCAATGGACACTGGTTAGTCCTTCACTGCTTGACTCCCCTTAATTTCTTAGCCTTTACTCTCTGGCTTCTTTGACCTTTTCACCGACTCATCTTCCGTCTTCTACCCCATAAATTCTGGCAATTTACAGAAAAGAGATGGTTCTGCAGGCGGAACAGTTTGTAAACTTGAGATTCTTTGAAGAGATTAACTTATTTCACAAATGGTTTTGAATGACACCATGTGCCAGTTACTCCACCAAATACTGGTAATGACGTATTGTCAGAAAACAGAACTGAAAAACTAAGGTTCTCTTCCCCGCCCCGCGCACCACACATATATATTCATCTACATACCTATCCTTACGGTTCCTTTTAAAAGGGCAAAGATTTCATAACCTCAGGTTCATCTTAGTTTTGGAGTTGCGTGTTTTTGACGTTGGCCCTAAATTAAACATCTTTCTAGAGTTGAAAAATGTGTCCTAAGCATTTTTTAAGAGAGGGTAAAGTTTTATTTTTGTTGATTCTCAAAGGCATCATAATAAAACAGTGAGAATTTGACTCTGTGATTGGAAAGTCCCATGAGACTTTCCTGAGAATGCTGAGAATGTGCACATTAAGAAGCTGAAATCCGAAGAGTCCAAGAAAAACTGCCAGGTCTTCATTTGCATGGATTTGCCTCATTTTGCACCAAAAGATCAGAGCCTTAAAGCATCCAGCTGTAATCCCTTAACTATGCCCTGAAAAGGTTAAACACTGCTCCTTAGTAGAGAGAAAATTCTTAGGTTTAGACAATCAAGATCACAAGTGCAGAGGGTGCTGCAAGGTGGTTCTCCATTATGCATCTTCAGTCGCCTCCTACACACTGAGTCCACCCGGATGGACATCTGAAAGCTTCTCTCCTTGAGTCTCCCTCCCTTCCATTGTCTACTAGGCATTCTTAGCCCTTTGCCTCCCCCACTCCTCTTTTCATCCTCCCTGGAGTTCTGTTGCTTCCTCCTCACAATCTCAAGTTCAAATTAGCAGCCCATTGATTTCTCCTCCAGGGAGTCGTTGTCCTTCCGGTTCTGGTGGGAGAAGGGCTGAAGGCCCAGGAGAGGGGTTGGTGAGAGCTTTTTCCCTGGAAGAGCTGGACAAGAGGAGAAAATTTCTGTCGTAAATCATACGAATGGCAATTTTTCATTGGTTGCTAAGTTCAGAACCTTCTTTGTTCCTTCTGTCAACAAATTTATTTTTTATAGTTTTGCAGTTTAAAATGTCCTGAGTTCTTTTTCATAAGTTGCAATTTACTTTAACTTCTCCCCCATCCCAGGGATTTAAGGACACACATGAACAAAGCCTAAATTGGTGATATATAAATGGAATCCATGCAGTCAAGGCTTCAACTTGAGGCTAAACTGAGATTAGACTGAGATTAGACAAAGGTGTATTTTGGGGACATATATGAAGGAAGATTTTATGAGATAAATTAATGAGATAAACAAAATTTAAGCTTAGGGCTTCCCTGGTGGCGCAGTGGTTGGGAGTCCGCCTGCCGATGCAGGGGACGCGGGTTCATGCCCCGGTCCAGGAAGATCCCACATGCCGCGGAGCGGCTGGGCCCGTGAGCCATGGCCACTGAGCCTGCGCGTCCGGAGCCTGTGCTCTGCAATGCAAGAGGCCACAACAGTGAGAGGCCCACGTACCGCAAAAAAAAAAAAAAAAAAAAAAAAAGTTGACTGCAAATCAACTATACTTCAATTAAAATATATATATGTGATACAAAATTTAAGCTTTTAAAGTCTAGCTTTATGTTTCAAAGTCTGGCTTCAGCACATTTTCAGTAATTTTCACAAAATGTGCTGCAAATTAAAAAAAAAAAATTATTAAAGCAGTCCCTGAAGGATCTATGCTTAGGAGTAGTTCACTGGCAACTCTCCTGAGTGGCTTTACAAGGTAAAAAAGTAGTGGAAATCTCTGTCTCCAAGACAGACCTTTTTCCCTTTGTCTAAGTGTCCATGACACATCCCTACCTGAATGACTCACAGGCATCATAAACTCACCTTATCCAAAACTGAAGTTATCATCTCCCTTGGAAGTATGGGGCCATCTTCTGTTCTCTGTTTATGCAAATCATCACACTTCCACATACTCATTCACATATGGTGGAAACCTTCCTTAAATCCTTCTAAACAGTCTGCAGTTTGGGTGTTAATCCCATATCTCAAATATGGTCCTTCAAGCCTCAAGTTCAGCATTACCCTCTGTGTGAAGTTTTCCTGATGGCCCCAGTTACTCCTCATGGCACCATTCGTTCAATTCAACAAATATTTATTGAGCATCTGCTTACTGTGTGCAAGGCAAAGGGCTAGGCACTGGAGATAGAGCCATGAACACGATAGATCCAGGCACTATCTTAATGGAACAAAATTCTACAATTACAATCACATATTCAAGATACAAGTAAAAAATTAGTAAGCAAGGGCTTCCCTGGTGGTGCAGTGGTTGAGAGTCTGCCTGCCGATGCAGGGGACACGGGTTCGTGCCCCGGTCTGGGAAGATCCCACATGCCGCGGAGCGGCTGGCCCGTGAGCCATGGCCGCTGAGCCTGCGCGTCCGGAGCCCGTGCTCCACAACGGGAGAGGCCACAAGAGTGAGAGGCCCGCGTAACGCAAAAAAAAAAAAAAAAAAAAAAAAAAAAAAAGAAAAGAAAAAGAAAAAGAAATTAGTAAGCAAGGCATTTTTAGATAAAGAATTTTTTAAAATAATGTGGCAAAGATTGACCCGGGGCAAGATGAGGGAAGGGGTATTCAGGGATGGCCTCTTTGAGTTGACACTTGAGCTAAGACCTGAATAATGAGATGGAGCCGGCAATTGAAAGATATGGGGGATAAGCATCCCTATCACAGGGAGGGGGGAAAGCAAGTACAAAGGTACTGAGGCATGAATCAGTGGGGGTGTTCAAGGATAGGAAAAGTGTGATTGAGATAATGTGACTAGAGTGTAATGAGGAAGAGAAAAGAGTACCAAGGATGAGATCAGAAAGGTAGCATTCTTCTAGTTTAGGATGTGTTATGTTGTATTGTAAGACTTCACTGTGTCTGCTTGTCTTATCACCAGACTTTGGGATTACTTTTGATTTTTGGATCCCTGATGTCTGACATAAAACCTGGCACTAAGTAGATAAAATATCTGCTTAATGTGTAAGTATAAAAGAACAAGTTTTTCTTCAAAAATAGAGTTTTAAGTGGTCAAATGGTTCAAGATAATGAAGTTTTATGAAATGTTTAATAAATTATCAATATTCAACTTCAAATATGCACAGAACTTGTGGAGGATTATAAAAGCAAACTATAGTTTCTCTCTTTAGGCTGTAAAGGCTGCTCTTAGCTTTAGAATTCATTTGAGGTGTTAAAATTATTTTTCTTAATCCTTAACCACATCAAGCTCAAGTTTGATTTAGTGCCAAAGTTGAAATGAAGTTGATGCTAAGTGGACTAGACTTCAGGAAGGAAAAATAACAAGTTATTCCCAATTATTCCCTCTCCCTGGGTAAGCAAGAGAAAAAAGCGCCACATCGTGATTTGAATGAGTAGTTTCAAAGTATTTTCCAAAGCTCATGCATGGAACCTTTTTTTCTCCCAGGAAAGAAACGTTCAATATAGAAAATTCTGCTTTCACCTAAAGAACAAAAGTGTTTACATTTATTTTTCTCATCCATGTTAATGTTAAAAAAATTTTTTCCTACAGCTATTAGGAGAATAGTAGTAATACTTCATTTACAAATAATGAAATGATGCAGAATGTGTTTAAGTAGTAGGTAAAGACAGATGAGTGCTGGTGGAAGGAAGGAATGAAAGAAGAAGCTATTGAGCTGATATGGGTTTTTTGTAAAATTTTTAAAAATTTATTTATTTATTTTATTTTTGGCTGCGTTGGGTCTTGGTTGCTACACGCGGGCTTTCTCTAGTTGTGGCGAGCGGGGGCTACTCTTCGTTGCGGTGCACGGGCTTCTCATTGCGGTGGCTTCTCTTGTTGCAGAGCACAGGCTCTAGGAGCGTGGGCTTCAGTAGTTGCAGCACATGGGCTCAGTAGCTGTGGCTCACGGGCTCTAGAGCGCAGGCTCAGTACTAGTGGCGTGCGGGCTTAGTTGCTCCGCTGCACGTGGGATCTTCCTGGACCAGGGTTCAAAGCCGTGTCCCCTGCCTTGGCAGGTAGATTCTTAACCACTGTGCCACCAAGGAAGCCCTGAGCTGATATGTTTTGAGATGTATTGTGTTAGGCACATTCATCTGCATAATCCCCCTTAAACTTCACAAAATTCTTTGAGTTAGGCATTTTTAAACTCATTTTAACAGATCTGGGATTACTGAGTAAATAATTGCCTGAGATCACACACAGTTACTAAATGACAGAGATAGCATTTGAAAGCAGGACTGTCTGACTAGATGCTTCATATTCTTTTATGTGTATATGTAATACATACATATTTATATATATAAAACAATTGAACATGCATTCCATATATATTACACATCCAATAGAAAACTTAGAGGCAGGATTTTATTGCACCATCAAAATTTAGTATTTCCCTATCCTTCTAATATAAACCAAAAATTACATCAAAATCCCTAAGAACATTCTTCATGACCACAGTTTTAGCTAAAAAACTGAAGCAAAAGAATCGTGATTACAGAATGATTTAAAAATATATATCAGCTGTTAAAATAGCTTAGTTTATAGGTTGTTATAAATGCCACTATAAAAAACTGTAATTAGAAAAAGTTTTAGAGGAAACTGACTTACTGGAATTCCATGATCTATAAGACAAGAGAACAGGACTGGAAATTTCTCCAAATCCCTTCCAGTTCTAACACTCTAAAATCCTTTGACTTTAAAGCTTAGAATGGAATTATTATATGAAAATCTATAAGTGCGGTCTTCTGTTTAAATGAAATTCTTTAGTTGCCCTCAAACTGTGACGATTTGTAAAATTATTTCAGTCACACTCTATTTGCTCACTTCCTCACTTTTGCATTCCTGATAAGCAATCAGAAATGACAGGATGGAGGGTTTTTTTTTTTAACTTTTCAGTAGTTTTGAAATACTCTTCCTTTGTCATTTTTGTCAGTGCTTGTTTCACTAAATTTTAGAAATGATTCTGAGATGTCCATCATTAATATGCAAAGCTTTATTTTAAAGGGCAATCTCGTTTCTACCTAAGAACTATTCTAGTTTCTGAAAGTCTGGAAGTTCAGCTGCCATAAGCAAATCATCATTTGGTTTGGGAGAACTTCTTTATGCACTTGGTGAGCATACTTAGTCTGGTCCCACATAGAGAAACAGGCGTAAGGCGTGAGAGCTGCAAAACCAAGTCGTCTCATCCAGCTTCTCACTAAACACTAACACGGATGCCTCTGGTTCTTTATGGGAACTATAATCATACCCTCTGAGTAGGGGGTTGCTTTGTTTCCCTTGAAGAATGTAACTGGAATAACTTTTGACTCAAGTTGAAAGATGTTATTTTCCTGAAATGTTCCTTTTCATGAATCTTTCTTATTACATATTATTAATCATGGAGGTATAATACAAATGATGTTGAGTTTCATAGCATGGCAGTTTTGGATGAGGTAATGTTATCTTGTTACTAATGGTTACTGCTGCTTAGTTTCTCTTCGGTAGCAGAGTAATGATATTCAGATGATCTATTTTAGGTTCCATGTTTATCTGTATTCAACTAAAGTCAACATAGTATTGATAATTCCAGAATTTTACTGCACATAAACACATTTTCTTTCAACTATTAATTATGTTTATACATCATCCATATGTCTCTGGTTGAGGGATCCAACAGATCCAACTGTGCAAATTACAGTGCAAATAACTTTCATTTGATTCTCTGAGCCTTTATTTTTTAAAAATTAAGGAACTATTATATGCTCAACACTGTACTATGTGCTTGGATTAAAGATGAATCCTTTGCTCAAGGAAGGTGCAGCCTAAAGGGAGACTGAGTTGTAAACATACATAAAAACTCTAGTAAATATCTAACTCTCTAAAACAAATATAGTAAGTAGTATTTGAAGGTAACTAATTAGTCCTTGACCATTGCAAAAAAACAATAATGAGATAGTGCTTTTATTTCACTCAAACCAAGCCATCGGAGCTAAAGTATTAGTCAAAATCCCTTTGCTTAAGAAATTTGGAAATGTTTATTCCACTGAGAATATTTAACCATAAGGATTTATCTTTAGTGAAATTTGCTGGGGAACGCTGAGAATTTGTCTTTCTCAGTTGTCTCTGGGTAGATTGTGATCAAAATTCTCATGCAAAGATGTCTCTGCTTTCTGCCAAGAAGAGCCCAGAACCAAAGATAAGGTTACAGTGATCTAAAGTTCTTCCTCTACCACAGTATTTCTTTGTTCCAAAACAGATTGCCTTCTCTCGAGTGCCTAATATTCTTCTCTGTTTTTCTAAAAACCCCGGCGAGTCCAAATTTGGCTTGTGTTATCACAGAGTTTTACCTGTTCTGTCCCCAGAGCCCCATGCCTGCATGCATGGCACAGCAGCCCTGAGGTGCTTAGGACAACCCCAAGTGTTTGCTCAGACTAAGAAACACAAAGCCACACTCTTGGACCAGACAGGCCCTTCATCCGAGGTTGCAGGAGAAAGGTGATGAGAAGCGCCTTGTGTTTTTTCTACTCTGATCTTCTGGCGGTTCATAAACCACCTGACAAATTCTGGATTAAATATACATTCTGAGAATTTAGACTAAAGCCTCAAGATGAAGAACTCTAAAAAGATCATTCAACTCATCAATGTTCATTCTCCTTACATTACAAACTCAGCATTGTGCTAGATGCTGTGAATAAAGAAGGAAGAGGAGGAAAGAGAGAAATAAAGAGGGAAGGAGGGAGAGAGGAAGAAAAAAAAAATAGGTACAGTAGGCATCTTAATGGCCTCCCAAAGATGCCTGTGTCCTACCCCCAAAATCTCTGAATATGTGAACTTACGGGGCAAAAGGGACTTTGCAGACATAATTAAAGTTACAGACCTTAAAAGGGAAGATGATTTTAGATTATCCAGTTGTGTCCAGCTAGTCACATAGGCCTTTAAAAGCAGAGAACCTCTTTTAGCTGCAGCAAGATGTCACAGAAGGGGAAATTCAGAGATTCCAAATGTGAGAATGAGCCGATGCTGTGCTGAGGGTTTGAAAACGGGGCGGTGTGCGGTGGCAATAAAACAGGAAGGCAGGTGGCCTTAAGGAGCTGAGAGGAGCTCCTGGCTGACAGCCAGCAAGGAAACAGGAACCTCAGCTCTACAGTCTCAAGGAACTGAATTCTGCCAGCCACCTGAATGAGCTTGGAAACTGATTCACGTCCAGAGCCTCCGGAAAAAAACACAGCCCTGCTGACCCCCTGATTTCTGTCTTACAACACTAAGCAGAGGATTCAGCCAAGCTATGGTGACCTGGGCTTTTAACCTGCAGAACTATGAGATTTTTAAAAATGGGTGTTGTTTTAATTGCTAAATGTGTGGCAGTTTGTTATGGAGGCAATAGGAAGCAGATACAAATAATACGTGGTACTTGGCCGCAAAGAATCTAATGGAGAAGAAAGTGACTGAATGTTAGGTTATAACACTATGATTTTAATGGAGGAGGTCAGTGCGTGAGGAGAAATCATCTTGAAGAATGAGACTAACTGTTTTAAGCATCTCAGTGATATCGCTATTTAGAATACGCCTCATTTTGAGGGCATTTTGTGAGATACTCCAAGTTGACCAAGGATTTGGGAACAGTGTGCCGTGCCTGCCAATCTCTCTCTGACTTGTGGACTGCCCTAGGGAAGCATGAGGCATCTGACTACCCATATAAACACTTTTCAAAGCTGAACAAATAACCCTAACACAGAATCTTACGAAGAATGCAACTTGTCTTTTGCTTTCTTGAGAAAATTGTTAAGTTAGCAGCCATACTCATGTTCTGTGTGTCTGCCAATTGCTTTTTTATAAGCAGGCTTACTTTCAATTCTCTGGAGTGTGCACTAGGGCAAGATTATTTCTAATAATCCAGAGAATGCATTTAGAGCATACATGAGAATAAACTTTTTACTCACTAATAATATCAAGACCCATCTTGTGGGTGGTGGAAGAAAGGGCAGACTAAGGCTTTGTAAAATATGCTTTAGAAACCTGATGTAAAGGATATTTCAAATTACTCTTTCAATTATTACCAAGGTAGTAGACGAGCAACAAGCTGGGGAAGAATATTTGGAACTCATATCACAGAGAAAGGACTAATTTCTTTAATGTAAAGAGAGCTCCCCTAAATCAATAAAAGACCAACAACCCCAGAGAATAATTGGTAAAGTATATTTTAAAAGAAGTCGCAGATGAGGAAATTCTAATGCTTTTTAAACTTATAAAAGATACTCAATATCACTTATCATAAGAGACATTCAAATTAAAACCACAAATAAATATAATTTATACCTGTTGGACAGAGAAGTTCAAAACATTTTATGATATACTGTGTCTGGAGTATGAGGTGAAACAGTGTCCAATAGCTGAAACACTTTGGAGAAAATTTGTTCATATTTACTAAAATTAAAAATGCGCAAATCCTTGAATCCAGCAAATTCACCTCTTACACTTTTTCCTATAGATAAACTTGTATTTGTAAAAATGATTTATATAAAAGGACAATATTTGAAACACATTTTGTAATAGCAAATGTTTGGAAACAACTTATATTTCTATTAAGAGTGAGCTAATTTAAAGACATCATGGAAAAATCATATAATACTATTCATCTGTTAAAAAGAATGAACGAAGTTGGAACAACCACTTTGTTAAACTGTTTGATAATGTTTACTAAAGCTAAACATAGGGCTACCTTATGACCCAGTCTTCTCCCAGGTATATCCCCAAGAGAAATGAGTGCATGTAGCCACCAAAAGACATGTGTAAGTCTGTCCCTAGCAGGTGTATTCAAAATGTCCCCAAACTGGAAACAACCCAGATGTCCATCAACAAGCAAATCTATTCATAAAATAATACTGGGCAATAAAAATAATAGCTGCTATACACAACAACATGGAAAATCTCTCTGATGTGTTGAAGGAAAGAAGGAAAATACAAATACGGTTTCATTTATATGAAGTTTCAAAACAGGCAGAACTAAATGTAGTGACTGACATGAGACTAGAGGTTGACTCTGGGGGCATGAGGAACATTTTAAAGTGATGAAAATGCTCTATATCATGATCTGAATGGTGTTTACATGGGTGTACACATATACAAAAACTCTTCATGCTATATACTGAAGATTGACACACTTTACACACTTTCCAATTTATGTTATACCTCAGTAAAAAAAGTAAAAGAGGAAGAACATGGAAATGGATGAGGATGAGTAGGAGGATGTGTAGGAGGAAGACAGCAGCTCTACATGTATCCATGTGTATAATCTGCAAGCTAGATTGTTAAGTGAAAGCATTTCTCACCTAGAGTTCCTCATCTGAACCAGAGCACACAGAAAATTATTTGTAATTATTCCTTCAATTCTCCCAAGAATGGTACATAATACCCATCCTGATGCCAAAGAGAAAAGTTAATTTATCACATATAACTGATATCTTAGGGTTTGAGAGATTAATTCTGTCCAGGAAATTTAGCCGAGAATATTTATGTATGCTACATTTTGTGTGCTTAAGTATATATTTATCACAAGAAACGAACAGTGATTGTCTCTGACAGGGAACTGTGTAGCTCACTTTTAATTGTATGACCTATTAAACAATTCGAATTGTGTACTATGTGATGGAAACACACACACATTTTTCTTTAAATGGGAAAGTGGGAGTGTAAGAGAGGCAGGACGCTCAGGAATAAATGAAATGATGCTTCACTATAGTTGCACATTAACCAAAACATGTATGCTAGTGGTATTTAGCAACAAAAAATGTTTTAACCTCGGTTTTTAAGTCCAAAAATGCTGACTGTATTACTTTGAGTAATCTAAAAAAGAAAAAGTAAACATATTGAGGGCAAGGTGCATGATTTAAGACTGTCAAAGTTCCAAAACTCTCAGGGACATAGTTAAAGTATGGCAAGGCTCCAAAAATATTCTGCTAGCTGGTTGGGTCACTTTTTCCCATCTAGTCCAATTGTCATCTGATTGCCTGTGTGAGGGCTCACGTGAGAGGCTGATAACTGAGACAAATAGGCTAAGGGAGGTCCAGGAATATGATTGTTTTGTGGGTAATTTTAAAGGTTAGACAGAAAAATACCAAAACAGTTTTCCTGTTTTGTCCATGAATAAAGCAAGCTAAAGAAAGCCAAAGAAACTGAAGCCTGATGGCAGAAACTACAGGATTTAGCACGGATCAATTTAGCGTGTGTGCAAGCACATACACACACACATACAAACACACATCAGAAACTGAGTGGTCTGGGTGAGGAGAGGCAAGTTGCTTGCCAGTCTCCAGCCAGCACATCAGGCTCTCCGTATACCGGGAAAATTGCACCAGAATTTCCAGATAGAGTTGTAATAATGAAGATAACAACCACTATACAAGTATTATGAGATTTATTGAGCACATCAGCGCATGTGCCAAGTGCTCTACGTGCACTGTATTGTTAAACCCTCACAATATCCCACTGAAGTAAATAATGCTGTTATCCTCATGTTACAAATGAGGAAACAGGCTCAATGAGCTTAAATAGCTTGCTTAACAGTTAGTGACTGTAGAGCCTACTTCCTTTCCTCTGAACCATGTCCTGTTTGTGCATTACATGGCCCATTGTCAGTCAGTGGTAGGAATTCCTTACATAAAGAATTATACATGCAGCTTCATACAGAGTCCAGCTCCAATTGTGACTTAGGCTTTCCCCAAATCCATTCCATTTCTTAATTTACTAATGCATTTGACCCCATTTCTTGAAATGGGCACACATTTCTCAGAAATGCTTTACAAGTTTGTTTTTATTTGTTTGCTTGTTTGTTTGTTTTTGCTGTGATGCTCACCCCAAGGAGCTGATAGAGATTTCTTGAGAAAACTGTCGAGTAGCATAATCTTTAGCATCTTGCAAAGCCCTGCTATGAAGGCTCCTTAAAGTTCACTGTCTAAGGGTTAATTCATGCAAAATATCTTTAGAGATACTTCAGTAGCATACCATTTCTTGAGAAATTTCTTTGATTACCTAGGATAAGTTCATAATGACATTTCGTTCAGTATTAAAGTATGTTCTATCCTTTTAACAGTCCTAGAGTACCAGAGAGGAACATCAACCACACTTTATTGAAACTCCTTGATTTATAATTCTTCACTACTTACAATATATATGCCCAGAAGACAGTAGGTAAGTAAATTAATGAAAATAAAAATATCTCTCCATTTTCTTTCTAATATTCCGTGTAGAATAATCTGTTTTCTTGGTTACAAAGTGATTGAAGCAATAAGGGTCAGCTTATTGTTTCATTTTGGGGATATCTCAGCCAACCCAGGGGCGAGAGGAAGAGTCAGACCCCTCAAGGGGCTGGAAGCAGGAACTAGGTGCCTTTGGGGAACTAGATTTCTTTCTCCAGTTCTGGAAGCCAAATGGTTTGCATCCATGTCAAACTTCTCAGCATCTGCTTTGTGCTCTGCTGTTGCTGAGAGGTTTGCTCTGCTTTGCTCAGACTATGTTAGCTACTATCCTTTAGTCCTATCCCATTGTCCTAGGAAAACCATCTGATTGGATGAGTTTGAGCCCGTCGTCCACCATAAACTATTTCTCTGCAGGCAAGTGTGTGGAATCATGTGGTGCACTCCCTCTCAGCATGGCTGTGGGAATGGAGAGGAGAGGGTTTGGGTAGATTTGCTAAGAAGAAGGTTATGGGAGTAGTGAGGACATGACTATGGAGAAAATAGTTGGAATTTGTGTTATAGCTGCCACATGGGAAGCAATATTCTTCCAGAATCTGGCTATTTAGGAACTAGTCAGAGAGCATCTCCATCGTATTTAGATATTTCCTCTCCTGAGTCAATCTAATTCTAAAAGTTCCTAAGATCAAAGGATAGACTTTGGAAAGGGAACCCAAACAGAACCAGAATTGTGCAACAGAACCAGAATTGTGCTATAGGAGAGAGGACAAAAGTGGAGTTTATCTATTTGGTTTCATTATAAATGGGGACTTGGAGGCTCTCTCTTGATTGAATGGTGATTTTTGCCTCAGAAGATCTGTTCTGAAGCATATTCATAAAGTCTGAGGCTGAAGCTTTCCCTGAATGTTATGGAAATTAGAGATGGAAAACTTAAGTGGATAGTGCTGGCTGCAATTCAAAGCATGCTAGTGCAATGCAGAGGGGGAAAATGTTATTTAAAACCACAAATGAATGTAGCAACTTCTGCCTTTTCCATGGAGAAGCTAGGGGTGAAAACAGGGAACAATTCATACAAATGAAGGACTAAATCTCTTCGCTTTTCCTTTTGCAGAAAGAGGTGGAGGAGGGAGCACGGGTGAGGCTTAGATTTAGATGGCCTGTGTGGTTTAGCAGAATACACTAGTGGGTCTTTGTACACAAGAGAGAGTCTACGTGCTGAGTATAGGGTATGGAGATTCAGCGGAGCTAATGTGAATTAATTTTTATAAGAAAATGGAAGGCATTTAAAGTTATTACTCCTGAGAGAGAAGGGATAGATAAGAAAACAGAGGAAACCAGGGAGGAGAGCCCTGGAACATAGGAAAGGATCCAGAGGGCTTTTCATGTTAGGGTTTTCCAATATTCTATTTTAAGTTGTTTGGCTGCAATGTAAATACCATCCATTGCTGCAAGCCTCAGTCAAGTCTGCTACACAGAAAAGACTTTAATGAGTGTTTTTGCTTGTGAGTGTTTATTTGGTAGGGAGTGTATTTCTTTGTGTGTGTAAATTATGGAAGCAGGCTTGATTTCAAGTCTTATTGTATGTGGTAGAGAATAGAGAGAGGACATAAAAAACATAATTTATTAGTGGAACTAACTCAGTAAAAGCAGGAGCTAAGGGTCATCAGTGACTTGGAAAATTTTAAAATTTCTCATTCTTGCTTCCTGTTGCGAGTTACTTTGCAAACAAGTCCACACCAATATATACCTCATCCCTCATGCTCTTTTTACAATGTGATGTTGATACATATCCCTCAAGAAATGGAGTCTGTGTTCCTTCTCCTCGAACCTGGTAGATCCTTATAAATGCCTCACCCACTAGAACACGGGGGAAGGAATGCCACATGACTTCTGAGGCTAGGTCCAAAAAGGCAATATGGCTTCCACCTGGCTCTTGCTTTCTCACAGGGGGTCTCCCTTAGAACCACACCGCCATTTTGGAAGGAAGCTCGTGCACCATAGAAAGGCCATATGTGCGTATATTCTGACCAACAGCCTCAGCTAAGCAACGAGCAAGCATCAACTCTTAAAACTGTGGGCATACAGCCTGATGATTCTTGTTCTCAATCTTCCCATTTTCCAGCATAGAGTCCAGACATTGTGCAGCAGAGTCAGGCCATCTCCACCGTTTCCTAACTGACTGAAAGAAAGTTTGGGAAATAATCAATAATTATTATTGTTTTAAGCCACTAATTTTGAGAAAATTTGTTATGCTGCAATAGATAAATAAAACAGCCTCACTTCCAGGATCCTCAGAAAAAAATTAAAGAACTTTGTAATGAAATTTGGACTAATTCTCTCTGAAGCTTAAAGAATTGGGTCATATCTGTTTTCACGGCACTTGTTAGAACTCAAGTACTATTCTTTGAACTTCAAGAGTTCTGTAGACTGAAAGACTAAGGCTACCAGTGCAAGGAAGGATGAGACGCGCTATGGTCTGAATGTCTGAGTGCCCACAAAATTCATATGTTGAAATCCCAGCCCCTAAAGGTGATGATATTAGGAGTTGGGACATTTGGGAGGTGCTGAAATCATGAAGGTGGAGCCCTCATGAATGGGATTAGTGCCTTATGAATGAGGATCCAGAGAGATCCCTGGCCCCTTCCACTATATGACAGTAAGAAGTCTGCTTCCCAGAAGAGGGCCCTCGCCCAATCATGCTGGCTTCCTGACCTCACACTTCCAGACTCCAGGACTGTGAGAAATAAATTCCTGTTGTTCATAAGTCCATGGTATTTTGTTATAGCAGCCAAAACAGACTGAGACAGGAGAGGCATTGGTTCACGTTTCAGGAATAAAAAGGAAGATCCCAAGGATAGCCAAGGAGAAAACAAGTAGCTTGGAATTAATCCCTCTGGACTCAGCTATTAATCCCTCTAGACTAACCATGTGACTGGAAAATTTCTGGTTTTTGTCTCAGTTTCTTCATTTTAAATGAGGCTCGTCCATGTTTATAATTGTAAGGATCAATAGAGAAAATGCACGTAAAGTGTTCATCATAGTGCCCAGTACAGAATAAGCATGCTTTGAATATTAGCTATTGTTATTAATATTACGCTTAGCACAGCACCTAACACTAGGTAATTGCTTAATAAGTGGTATCTGCAACTACTGAGTGCTCCAAATATTTACTCTAACACGCCAGTCCATATTACTAAATTCTGCATTCCTATTTCCAGGGCTATGTCCCTGGATTTCCATAAGGAGAGGATAGAAAGTTCTGTAGTCTATGGAACTGTCAGCTTATCAGTGTGACTAGTAAGCTCACCATAAAATTGAACTCATTCAAAATGTCCTCACCTAAAGCAATTTATTAGCTATCAGGCTAAAAAGGCATTAATTCACCTCTGCTTGTGTTGGAGTATAAATGGCAATCCTTAGAGATGTGATCATATATTCTGCCAACCTTGGAACATATTCATAACTTGGAGAATCTGTGTTTCAAATTAGACTCTCTTACATTTTGAGTGCTTAATTTCATTTACACTTAACTATATGAAACTTTTGACTCTTCTGTAAAATAGAGCTGAAAATAGATTTTCTGGGCATCTGAGAGTTCTAAATTACCTCTAAAAATAACACTTTGATGAGTAAAGCAGAGAAAAACCAGAAATTTCCCACAATATACACAGTAAGTGGAAAATTCAAGTAAGTGGGTGTAGGAAAACAAAGAACCACATGGTATTTTTTTAAATGGATACTTTTTTTCACGCTTTGCATGAACTTGTGGTAGAAAGGTCTAATTGTTCTGCAATATCAGCAGGAGACAACCCCCAAACTATAGATGACACTTCCAATAGACTTACAAAGTATATAATTGGTCACAATATCTCCACTTTAAATCTCTGTGCTGACTGCCCCCATGAGAGATGGAGCAAGGAAGAGGCACTAATGTAGGTATCCTATGTAAATTCTTGTCTTACTGCTTTATAATTTGAAATTTTAATTTTCTTAAAAGGTAAAAAAATCTTTCCAATATTACCTCATATGTTCTATATGTTGGGGAAAGGAGATTATTTGGCTCAAATATTCAACTCAATTGGTCATTGTTATCCTTAACTTTGTCAGCCAGGTAGATGCAAACTAAAAGATTTAATTAAGATGTCTGTTGGGTGCTATTTAAGGTCGGGTACTGGGCTATATGTATGCTGTACCAGCTTTGGTTTGTTATAATGTAGCATTTCTCATCTATATCCAGCAGAAGAATAGTGTCCTGTACCACTAATGGTCTTTGAAAAAATGGTTTTGCCTGGCCAAATAAGTTGAGGAAATGTTAGTTTAAACATATTAAAACAATTCTCCCTCCTGTAGGACTTCTCAGGGTTTTAAATATATTAATGTGCATTTTGAGAAGATGAAGCATTTCCAAACCTTATTTAGTTGCAAATCATCTGTGAAAACTACAGGGCTTGCTTTGAGAACTGTTAGGGCAATGGATACTCAGTGATGGCGATTAAACAAAAAGTTACACTTTTCAAGGTTCCTAATCATCACTCATTCCACTTATTTTTTTTTAATAGATCTTTATTGGAGTATAATTGTTTAACAATACCATGTTAGTTTCTGTTGCACAACAAAGACAATCAGCCATATGCATACACAAGTCTCCATATCCCCGCCCTCTTGAGCCTCCCTCCCATCCTCCCTATCCCACCCCTCTAGGTGGTCACAAGGCAACGAGCCAATCTCCCTGTGCTATGCAGCTGCTTCCCACCAGCCAACTATTTTACATTCAGTAGTGTATATATGTCGAGGCTACTCTCACTTCGCCCCAGCTTTGCCCTCCCACCCCATGTCATCAAATCCATTCTCTATGTCTACCTCTTTATTCCTGCCCTGCAACTACGTTCATCAGTACCATTTTTTTTTTTTTTTAGATTCCATATATATGTGCTAGCATACAGTATTTGTTTTTCTCTTTCTGATTTACTTCATTCTGTATGACAGACTGTAGGTCCATCCACCTCACCACAAATAACTCAATTTCATTTCCTTTCATGGCTGAGTAATATTCCATTGTATATGTGTGCCACATCTTCTTTATCCATTCATCCAATGATGGGCACTTAGGTTGCTTCCGTGTCCTGGCTATTGTAAATAGTGCTGCAATGAACATTGTGGTGCATGTCTCTTTTTGAATTATGGTTTTCTCAGGGTATATGCCCAGTAGTGGAATTGCTGGGTCACATGGTAGTTTTATTTTTAGTTTTTTAAGGAACCTCCATACTGTTTTCCATAGTGGTTGTATCAATTTACATTCCCATCAACAGTGTAGGAGGGTTCCCTTTTCACCACACCCTTTCCAGCATTTATTGTTTCTAGCTTTTTTGATAATGCCCATCCTGACTGGTGTGAGGTGATACCTCACTGTAGTTTTGATTTGCAGTTCTCTAATAATTAGTGATGTTTAGCATCTTTTCATGTGCCTCTTGGCCATCTGTATGTCTTCCTTGGTGAAATGACTATTTAGGTCTTCCACCCATTTTTTAACTGGATTTTCTTTTTTTTGATATTGAGCTCCATGAGCTGTTTGTATATTTTGGAGATTACTCCTTTGTCTGTTGTTTCATTGGCAAATATTTTCTCCCATTGTGAGGGTTGTCTTTTTGTCTTGTTTATGGTTTCCTTTGCTGTGCAAAAGCTTTTAAGTTTAATTAAGTCCCATTTGTTTATTTTTGTTTTTATTTCTGTTACTTTACAAGGTGGGTCAAAAAAGATCTTGCTGTGGTTTATGTCAAAGAATATTTTTCCTATGATTTCCTCTAAAAGTTTAATAGTGTCTGGTCTTATTTTTGTGTATGGTGTTAGGAAGTGTTCTAATTTCATTCTTTTACATGTAGCTGTCCAGTTTTCCCAGCACCACTTATTGAAGATGCTGTCTTTTCTCCATTGTATGTTATTGCCTCCTTTGTCACAAATTCAGTGCCCATATGCGTGTGGGTTTATCTCTGGGCATTCTATCCTGTACCATTGATCTATATTTCTGTTTTTGTGCCAGTACCATACTGTCTTGATTACTGTAGCTTTGTGTTATAATTTGAAGTCAGGGAGCCTGATTCCTCCAACTCTGTTTTTCATTCTCAAGATTGCTTTGGTTCTTCAGGGTCTTCTGTGTTTCTATACGAATTGTGAGGTTTTTTTGTTCTAATTCTGTGAAGAATGCCATTGGCAGTTTGATAGGGATCACATAGAATCTGTAGATTGCTTTGGGTAGTATAGTCATTTTCACAATGTTGATTCTTCCATTCCAAGAACATGGTATATTTCTCCATCTGTTTATGTCATCTTTGATTTCTTTCATCAGTGTTTTATAGTTTTCTGAGTACAAGTCTTTCGCCTCCTTAGGCAGCTTTATTTCTAGGTATTTTATCCTTTTTGTTGCAATGGTAAATGGGAATGTTTCCTTAATTTCTCTTTCTGATTTTTTCATTGTTGGTGTATAGGAATGCCAGAGATTTCTGTGCATTAATTTTGTGTCCTGCAACCTTACCACATTCATTGATTAGTTCTAGTAGTTTTCTGGTGGCATCTTTAGGATTTTCTATGGATAGTATCATGTCATTGGCAAACAGTGACAGTTTTACTTCTTCATTTCTGATTTGTATTCCTTTTATTTCTTTTTTTTCTCTTAGTGCTGTGGCTAGGACTTCCAAAACTATGTTAAGTAAGAGTGGTGAGAGTGGACATCCTTTTCTTGTTCCTGACCTTCGGGGAAATGCTTTCAGTTTTTCACCATTGAGTATGATGCTTACTGTGGATTTGTCATATATGGCCTTTATTATGTTGAGGTAGTTTCCCTCTATGCCAATTTTCTGGAGAGTTTTTATCATAGACGTGTGTTGAATTTTGTCAAAAGCTTTTTCTGCATCTATTGAGATGATCATATGGTTTTTATTCCTTAATTTGTTAATGTGGTGTATCACATTGATTGATTTGTGCATACTGAAGAATCCTTGCATCCCTGGGATAAACCCCAGTTGATCATGGTGTATGATCCTTTTAATGTGCTGTTGGATTCTGTTTGAAAGTATTTTGTTCAGGATTTTTACATCTATGTTCATCAGTGATATTGGTCTGTAATTTTCTTTTTTTTATGATATCTTTGTCTGGTTTTGGTATCAGGGTGATGGTGGCTTTGTAGAATGAGTTTGGGAGTGTTTCTCCATCTGCAATATTTTGGAAGAGTTTGAGAAGGATCGGTGTTAGCTCTTTTCTAAATGTTTGATAGAATTCGCCAGTGAAGCCATCTGGTCCTGGACTTTTGTTTGTTGGAAGATTTTAAATTACAGTTTCAATTTTGTTACTTGTGATAGGTCTGTTTATATTTTCTAATTCTTCCTGGTTCAGTCTTGGAAAATTGTATGTTTCCAAGAATTTGTCCATTTCTTCGTGGTTGTCCATTTTATTGGCATATAGTTGTTTGTAGCAATCTCTTATAATCCTTTGTATTTCTGCATTGTCAGTTGGGATTTCTCCTTTTTCATTTCAAATTTTATTGATTTACGTCTTCTCCCTTTTTTTCTTGATGAGTCTGGCTAAGGGTTTATCAATTTTGTTTATCTTCTCAAAGAACCAGCTTTTAGTTTTATTGAGTTTTGCTATTGTTCTCTTCGTTTCTATTTCACTTATTTCTCCTCTGATCTTTATGATTTCTTTCCTTCTGCTGACTTTGGGTTTTCTTTTTTCTTCTTTCTCTAGTTGTTTTAAGTGTAGGGTTAGATTGTTTATTTGAGATTTTTCTTGTTTCCTGAGATGAGATTGAATTGCTATAAACTTCCCTCTTAGAACTGCTTTTGCTGCATCCCACAGGTTTTGGGTCATACTGTTTTCATTGCCATTTGTTTCTTTGTATTTTTTTATTTCTTCTTTGATTTCTTCAGTGATCTCTTGGTTATTTAGTAGCACACTGTTTAGCCTCCATGTATTTGTGCTTTTTACAGTTTTTTTTCCCTGTAATTGATTTCCAATCTCATAGTGTTGTGGTCAGAAAAGATGCTGGATACAATTTCAATTTTCTTAAATTTTCCCAGGCTTGATTTGTGACCCAAGATGTGATCTATCCTGGAGAATGTTCTGTGTGCACTTGAGAAGAAAGTGTATTCTTGTATTCTGCCACTTTGGGGTGGAATGTTCTATAAATATCAGTTAGATCTATCTGGTCTATTGTGTCATTTAAAGCTTGTGTTTCCTTATTTACTTTCTGTTTGGATGATCTGTCCAGTGGTGTAAGTGGGGTGTTAAAGTCCCCTACTGTTATTGTGTTACTGTCAGTTTCTCATTTTGTGGTTGCTAGCATTTGCCTTATGTATTGAAGTGCTCCTATGTTGGGTGCATAAACATTTATAATTGTTATATGTTCTTGGATTGATCCTTTGATCATTATGTAGTGTCCTTCCTTATCTCTTGTAACAGTCTTTATTTTAAAGTCTATTTTATCTGATACGAGTATTGCTACTCCAGCTTTCTTTTGATTTCCATTTGCATGGAATATCTTTTTCCATCCCTTCACTTTCAGTCTGCATGCATCCCTAGGTCTGAAGTGGGTCTCTTGTAGACAGCATATAGATGGGTCTTGTTTTTGTATCCATTCAGCCAATCTGTGTCTTTTGGTTGGGGCACTTAGTCCATTTACATTCAAGGTTATTATTGATATGTATGTTCCTATTACCATTTTCTTAATTGTTTTGGGTTTGATATGTGGGTCTTTTTCTTCTCTTGTGTTTCCCTCAGAGAAGTTTATTTAGCATTTGTTGTAAAGCTGGTTTGGTGGTGCTGAATTCTCTTAGCTTTTGCTTGTCTGAAAAGCTTTTGACTTCTCTGCCAAATCTGAATGAGATCCTTGCTGGGTAGAGTAATCTTGGTTGTAGGTTTTCCTCTTCCATCACTTAAAGTATATCCTGCCACTCCATTCTGGTCTGCAGAGTTTCCACTGAAAATTCAGCTGATAACCTTATGCGGATTCCTTTGTATGTTATTTTTTGCTTTTCCCTTGCTGCTTTTAATATTTTTTCGTTGTATTTGATTTTTGATAGTTTGATTAACATGTGTCTTGGCATGTTTCTTTTTGGGTTTATCCTGTATGGTACTCTCTGTGCTTCCTGGATTCGATTGACTATTTCCTTTCCCATGTTAGGGAAGTTTTCCACTATAATCTCTTCAAATATTTTCTCAGGCCCTTTCTTTTCCTCTTCTTCTTCTGGGACCCCTATAATTTGAATGTTGGTGCATTTAGTGTTGTCCCAGAGGTCTCTGAGATTGTCTTCAATTCTTTTCATTCTTTTTTCTTTATTCTGCTCCTTGGCAGTTATTTCCACCAGTTTGTCTTCCAGCTCACTTATTCATTCTTCTGCCTCAGTTATTCTGTTATTGAGTCCTTCTAGTGTATTTTTAATTTCAGTTATTGTTCACCTCTGTTTGTTTGTTCTTTAGTTCTTCTAGATCTTTGTTAAACATTTCTTGTATTTTCTCAATCCATGCTTCCATTCTATTTCCGAGATTCTGGATCATCTTTACTATCATTACTCTGAATTCTTTTTCAGGTAGATTGCCCATTTCCTCTTCATTTATTTGGTCTTGTAGGTTTTACCTTGCTCCTTCATCTGTGACATACTTTTATTGCCGTCTCATTTTCTATTTTTTTTTTTTTTTTTATGAGTGGGATTGTGTTCCTGTTTTACTGGTTGTTTGTCCTGAGGCTTCCAACACTGGAGTTTGTAGGCTATTGGGTAGAGCTGGGTCTTGGTGCTGAGATGAGGACCTCTGTGAGACCTCACTCTGATGAATATTCCCTGCGTTCTGAGGTTCTCTGTTAGTCCAATGGTTTGGACTTGGAGCTCCCACCGCAGGAGCTTCTGCCTGACCCCAGGCTCATGAACCAAGATCCCACAAGCCACGTGAGGTGGCAGAAAAAAAACACAAGAGAACAATGATAAAGTAAAAAATAAAATTAGACTAGGAAACTAACAGATATATTAGAAAAAATGTAAAAATAAAAATATAGATGAATCAAAAAGTGGAAGGAACATCAATACCACAATAGTAAAAAAGAGGAGGAGGGAAAAGAAAAAAAAAGAAATAAAAAAGGGCAGGGGGCGGGGGAAGGCCTTGGCTGTGGAGGGCAGGGCCTAAGCATGGGCAACGCTTGGGCAGTGGGTGGGGCCAATGCTCAGGACCCACAGGGCTGCAAAAGGCCCTGGGGGCTGTGGGGGTGGGGCTTAGGCTCAAGGACCAGAAAGGGCTCAGGTGTGCCCCCCACCCCTGGTCTCAGAGGGCAGGGGATCTCACCTGGGAGCCCAGCAGGCTTCCTGGGCTTGAGTGGGCTGGGCAAACGCCCTCCTCTCCTCTCCTGCTCCTCTGGTCTGGGGTCTGTGAGGGCCCCTGCCACTTGCCTCTCCTGATCTCCCCAGCCTCCCTCCTATGCCCCCAGGACCAATGTGGTGGGAGGGGGTGGGTGTGCCTTGGAGAGCAGGGGACTGGCCTGGGAGCTCAGCAGGTTCCCCTAGCCTGAGTGGGAGGGGCAAACACCCTCTGCTCCTCTCCTGCTCCTCTGGCAGGGCCCCTCCCGCCTGCCTCTCCTGGTCTCCCCTTGGCTTCCCTCCTGTGCCCCCAAGGACCCACGTGGCCTTGATGCAGCTTTGGAGGTGGGGAGCCGGCTTGGGAGCTCAGCAGGCTCCCTGGACCAAGTGGGCCAGGTGATCGCCCTTCACTCCTCTCTGGCTCTTCCAGGAGATTCCCTCCCACCTGCCTCTCCTAATCTCCCCGGCCTCAGGGGTGCCGATCCTGTCTGGCCTCCACTTCTCCAACCCACTTAGTTCCCCTATGTCCTACTGGTTCACTCTGGGGTTCCTCCTGTCTCCTTGGGCGTCAGAGTCCCCCACCAGAGGCCGGCAGGCACCCTGGTTATGGGGAGACGCTAACTCTGCGTCTTCCCACACCGCCATCTTGACTCCGCCTCCCCCACTTATTTTTATAGAGAAAATACAATGATACTATCTGGGAACAAAATTACTTTCCATAAAGTCAGGCTGGGTGTGCCTGGAAAAGGGAGAAACTGTTCCAGCCAAGGGAAGGCTTATATTCTCAGGGATCCCTTGGTGCCATCCTCAAGCTTGGAGTTATAGAGTCATTGAGTATCTTGCCCAGAGAGAACATCAGATATGTATATGAACTGCAGGCCAGAATCTGTATCCTATCTTCCTGGAGAGAAATAAGAGGAAGTGTTCCTAGCAATAACCCATCACTGAGATTCCTGTTTCCTTTCTTCCTTTGATACAGATTCTTTGGACCACAAAATATCCATCATGATTTTCTTCATTAACAAGAAGCATGACTTTGTTAAACATAGAAATGTTGTACTCAGACATGACTCATTTCTATCTTAAAGTGACTAATCATTACTCCAAGTTTTGGAAGCTACTGTTGGTAAAAATAGGTGCATGCCATAATGACTCCAGAATTTATATATAAGAAGTGGCTTGAGGTGGTGAGCTGGTGGAAGGGAAAAGAAAGAGGACTTGAAGCTGTTCTTGCCCCCCACACGTTTTATTAGACTGGGGAAAACATAGATTATCAATAGCAATGAATGGGAATGGAGGGGGTGAGAGAGGCAACACTGGGACAGGAGTGAGGTCTAAAGCACTCATACGTCTTCCCGAGTCCCCTTGGTTCTCATGTGTAAACTACAAGAAGGAGACGGAGAAGTAAAGGGAAGGAGATGTAGAGGGAGGATGGGGGCAAGAGCAAGAGCTAGAAAAAAAATGAAAAGAGATCTCTACTTTTCCATCAAAGTGCTGAGGAGCTGGGAAGGGCCTTAAAGGCCACCTTGTCCAATTTTCTCTGAAAGAGCCTCTATCTTTCATTAATGTTCCTTCACCTTCTGATCGTTTGCTTCCAATGACAGGGTGCTTATGCAGTTCTCAAAGCAGCTCATTTAATTTTCAAACAACTCCAATTACTAGAGGGTTCTCTCTTACATTTGTTAAAATATCTGTCCTTGGTGCTTACTTCCGTTTCTTGGTTCTAGTTCTGCTTCCTTCCTGGCCTCCCAAATTATACAGAAAATGTCTTCAACATGACTGTCTTAAATATTTAGAGATAGTTAGCGTGAACTCACTAAGTGTTTCTTTTTCTTCTCCAAATATCACCAAGCCTGTCACATGTTCCTCAGATATGATAATTTGAGAAACCTCCTCCATTCTTGTTACTTGCCTCTGGATACATGTCAGGTATCCAATGCCCTTCTTAAAATTTGGTATGAAGTAAATGCAATCAATGTACAACACATAACTAATGCTGTTGTATCTGAAGATAGCACTTTTGGGGAACTAGGATCTTTGGAGATTTGGTAACGTTAATCTCCTTACAGGGAAAAAATGATTCGAATTTTGTATATTGGAGTGGACCACATGGAACCAGTAGCAGCCACTAGACCTGCTGGCTCAGAACATGTCTCTGTCATATATTCTCAACCCTGCTGGATATTCCCTCACTGTGCTTCTTCCCAAGTCCCAACTGGTAGCATTCTCTGATCAAGGTCCTATAACCACTCCTCATCTGACAATGGTATTCCTCAGTGACCTTAGTAGAAAAACATGCTGAAGCTACATACACATTAGCTCCAATGCCCAATAGTTTGTGTGTGTGTGTGTGTGTGTGTGTGTGTGTGTGTGTGAGAGAGAGAGAGAGAGAGAGAGAGAGAGAGAGAGAGAGAAATATTTTTATTATTAACACAAAATAATTTGCTTTAGACCCACGGGTGCAGAAACTACTTGTTTCTCTGAGCAAATATATTATTTTTTAATGGATTGACGATAAGAGATTCACATTTAATTGATAGCTTAGAGCCCATGTTATGGCCCAGGTTTTACAATTATATAAGCTCTTATGGCTTGCATGAATGCATACTTAACTACCACCCAGACAGTCTCATTCTCCTAGTTAAATTTTTGAGTTTCCAATTTTCATTGTCTTGTTTAAAGTTCTATACACTGCTCTAGATATCCTATATAGAATGAGAGACCATTATTAAGTAACCAACTAATCCAATTTTATGATATTTTGGGAAAAGGTTTAATATATATGTTGTTACCAACATCTTAAAATTAAAAGAAAAATACTGTAAAGATTGTGTAGATTAAACTTTGGTGTACAATAAAAAAATAAATAGCCTAATTTTCCACAGATGATGTGGTTTTAGCAAACGAGATAACAGTTCAGATTCTACTCTAATAGGGACCTTGTGAGAAAAGGGTAAAGCACAGTTTTCTCCTCTTCAAGATACTTTGCTTATATAAGTAATATCTACATAGTTTGAAAAGGAGAGTGGTTAGATGCCACAGAACCAGTAGAAAAAAAATATTTTGGTAACTTTTTGGCACCTGAAAATAAGAGAAAGAAGAGAGAAAATAAATAAGAAGGGAGGGGAGAAAGTAGGAAGAAATTGTTTGAATGAAATGAACAAATAAAATTCATTTCTGCTAGTGATAACAACTAGTTATAACTTAGCTTATAACTAGGTTATTAAGTTTGCTAACTTAGATAATAACTTAGTTTCATGTATGTCATTTGTAGTATGGTTGATACTTGGCTAAACTGGCACATGTTAAAGCCACATTAGGATTCGAAAATTCCTTTGTGATAATGTTTCTTATTATTTGGTGGTCCTTTGTGATTTCTAGTTTTTCTAGCTCTTCGCTGTTGAACATCACTGTACAAAGGATACAAATGGGCCTTTGCAAGGGAAAGGGGATGTGTGGTACTGCTTAAAAACTATAACCAGGCATGTCAAATAACAGAGCTCTCCACAAGCCACTCAGTCAAGTGGGTGCTATGAATTCAAAGGAAATATGGGCATTTCCCAACTGAATTACCTTTTTTCATTTTGAGAAGTGTTAGGTTTTAGCAATCTGCCTCACTCTCTTGCATAATGCTATACACCCAATAATATTAGGGGAAGTTGATGAGTGAGTATCCATTGTAAAAAATTTCTGAAATCAAAGTGATATCTATAGCATCCATCTTTAATAAACAGAAGATAAATTAATTTAATGTGTCCTGTTCAGAATTCAATATAGAAATTTGATGTAGAAAATTGCCTTGTCTTAAAATAGTTAACTGGTATAAGTATCTTTGATTCAAGTAGCATTATAAAGACATATAAGGAGATATTGATATTCTACCATATTGTGTCTCTATTTTGTTCTCTTTTAATCTTCCCACTTTGTATGACTAGATGTGGAAGCACAGATGGATCATTATTAAATGAACACACAAGAATAAATAAAACGAATATGTCAGCAGCCAGGGAGTGGACTGACTACCTCATGGCTATATTCTATTCAAGACTGCTGATTCCTGTAGGAAACATCAAGGTGATTTTGCTGACGCTGCTTCACAAAGAAGCCCTGCACAGCAGAATGTGGGGGAAACTTAGCTTTCATTTGGCAAATTCAAGCTGTGTAGACAATCAATCTGAATTATTCTGAACTATTTCCCTTGACATCAAAGTTTTTCCACAGTTGCTTGAATCATCCTTTTGATTTGTCACCTGTCCTTTTCAGTCTATGATTTAAAAAAAATAATAATTTTTCTAAACTGAATAGGAGGTAGAGTTTCTGTTACTAATATTATTAATATTCAAGTCAAAGAATTTATATATATTTAACCCTGAAATCCAGTAACATATATTTTTGTTTAAGAAATGATTCATGCATTAAGCTATACTAAGTACTCTGAGAGTAGGTTGCTTTGATAAAATTTAGCTAATTCTTCCAGGAACAGCTAATTAAATTGCTCAAAAATACATAAATGACAGCTACAATTGATATTTTAAAATCAATTGGAAACAGAATACTTGGTGCTTACATGTCCATTATCTTTCCCTTTCAAAAGAATTTCCTATTTCCTTTTTCCCTGTGAAGGATATTGTAAGTATATGAAAAAATATTAAAATGTATTTATCAAAAAAAAGAATACGTGGTGCAAATAAGTATTTATTAAAAGTCAAGCATAGCTAAGCAATCATCTAAGAGGAATGTGCTTTCATTATTCTCATTTGGAGATAGAATAACTGAGGCAATGCTGTGTTTTTGAACAGTAAAGCCTGAGTTAACAACCACAGTAGTTTCCTATTGCTGCTGTTACAAATTATCACAAACTTAAAACCGTACAAATGTATTATCTTACAGTTATGGAAGTCAGAAGTCCAAAATGACTTTTGCTGAGCTAAAATCAAGAAATCAGCAGGCCTGCACTCCTTCTGGAGGCTCTAAGGGAGAATCTGTCTCCTTGCCTTTTCCAGCTTCTAGAAGTCAACTGTGTCTCTTGGATCAGGGCCCTTCCTCCATCTCCAAAGTCACAGAGTAGCATCTTCAAATCCCTTTCTCCCTTTCTCTTTCTCTCTCCTCCTCCCTCCCTCTTTCTCTTTTTCTCTCACCTCTAGCTTCTGTTCCCACACCTCCTTCTCCAATTCTTCTACCTCCTTCTTCCATTGTTTTTAAGGACCCTTGTGATTACGTTGGGCCCACCTGGAAAACCCAGGTTAATCTCCCTAACTTAAAATCTTTAATGTAATCAGATGTGCAAAGTGCCTTTGCCATGTAAGTTAATATATTCACAAGTTCTGGGAATTAGATGTGGGCATCTTTGAGGGACACTTATTCTGTCTACTACAACCACTATATTAACTGGCATCCCAAAGTCACTGAGTGCAGAAAGCAGAGCCAAGACAAGACTCAGGGCTTCTGCTTCTTTACATAATTCTTATTTTTCATCATATTGTGAGACAGGGATTACAAGGACAGTAATGGCAAAGGAAAATATTTTGAAAGAAATGTCTACTCAAACCTACTGTGGTATCACAGTCTGGCCCAGTAAGTATTTGGAGAATTAATGAATAACTAATAATAGATGACTCACATAATCAAACATTCAGAATATAATAATCACTTATTCATTGCCTAATACTTTGATATGACCCATAAGTACAACAACGGGGCTTGTGGCATTTTCCCCTGCTCTCAAGAAGCTTAAAATCACATTGCAGAAATCAAAACTACAATGAGGTATCACCTCACACCTGTCAGAATGGCCATCATCAAAAAGTCTACAAACAAGAAATGCTGAAGAGGGTGTGGAGAAAAAGGGAACCCTCTTACACTGTTGGTGGGAATGTAAATTGATATAGCCACTATGGAAAACAGTATGCAGGTTACTCAAAAAACTAAAAATAGAGTTGCCCTATGATCTAACAATCCCACTCCTGGGCATATATCCAGACAAAACTATAATTCACAAAGATACATGCACCTCTATGTTCATAGCATCACTATTCACAATAGCCAAAACATGGAAACAACCTAAATGTCCATCAACAGATGAATGGATAAAGAAGATATGGTATTATACATATATATATAATGGAATACTGTTTAGCCATAAAAAAGAATGAAATAATACCATTTGCAGAAACATAGATGGACCTAGAAATTATCATAATAAGTGAAGTAAGTCAGAAAGAGAAAGAAAAATACCATACGATATCACTTATATGTGGAATCTAAAATATGACACAAATGAACCTACCTACGAAACAGAAACAGACCCACAGACATAGAGGACAGACTTGTGGTTGCTGAGGGGAAACGGGGATGGGAGAGGGATGGATTGGGAGTTTGGGATTAGCAGATGCAAACTACTATATAGAGAATGGATAAAAACAAGGTCCTACTGTATAGCACAGGGAACTGTATTCAATATCTTGTGATAAACCATAATGGAAAAGAATATAAAAAAGAATATATATATATATATATATATATATATATATATATATATATATAACTGAATCACTGTGCTGTACAGCAGAAATTAACACAACATCGTTTATCACCTGTACTACAATTAAAAAAAATCACATTTCAGAGACAACTCTACCGTGTATGAAACCTTTAAGACAACTACCAAACTGATAAATAAGAACTAAGTTGTATTTGGAGGGTTGCGTTTCCTGCTGTAAAATTGGATAATAATTTTGAAAACTGAAGAATCAGTGAGATCCATACTGCTGAGAGAAACAATGGAGTCTTGGGAATGACAGTGTTTACCAAAGAGATAAGAAAACACAATTGTAGTATCTGCAAAAATAAATAAAGAAAGAAATGAAAGTAAAAAACTCACTAGTGGTAAATACACATGGACTATGGGACAGCTTAGAGAAGAAAATTGAGATTCAAAAATTCACCCATTCTACAAATATTTATTTTCTGAGCACCTATTATGAGTCAGGCACCATTCAGGTGCCAGAGAAAAAATATTGAAAAGCTCATCACCTGAAGCTAACACAACACTGTAAATTAACTATACTTCAATTTTTAAAAAGTGGTTAAAAAAAAGCTCATAGCTTGTATTTCTACTGTGACATTTTATTTTCTTGCAATTGAATTTTTTTACTTATAGCTTAAAATTAGGTGGAGGAATACTGGCCCAATTGTTATCCTGTGAAAGGTGCTAACACTTTCAGGATCAAGTCTATATATATACTAGAATTTAGAGAAGAAAAGACGACTTGAGTAAGAGTCCAGATTTTGCAAGTACCATCTTCTGGATGGGCTGTCTTCCCTTGAATTTATGAAGTCCGTCACTTAAATATGCACTTTCTGATACTAAATATAAAGCTGATAATCTTGCTAGAGCTCTTAGAGTCTCTGCAGCTAAACTGGGAAGGCCAGCAGCAGGGCTGCTGGATTGCAGTGTCTCAGATGTCAAATGAGTCCAAAATTGTGCCATCTTTATGTTCAAATGAAATGAGTCCGCTAAATAAGATAATTGAAGTGCTAGAGCTGGTAGCAGCCTGAATGAGTCAGAATAGCCTTCCAACTGCAAATGCCCTGATGAGGATGGGACTTTTATCCTCTTTAGAAAAATTGGTTTTCTTAGAAAAAAGAGTGTAATAGCAAGAGGTAGATTTTAGACAATTCAATAGAACACATTTATGGAGGAAGGGAAGTAGTCTAGGTAAAAGGAGAACTAAGCAATGTGTATAAAGTTCAGAAAGAGAAGACTGATAGGAAAAGATATCAAGTCTGCCAGAAACAGAGAAATCATTCATTTTGTCACTTTTACACATTGTTATTATTTGGAACTTTACATTAAGCACAGATTACTGGGAACTAATTAAATATTGATACAGTTTTGTCCTTAAATTTAATGACCTTAGATATTTTGACCTGAAGAATATAATAAATGGTTATTTGAAAAGATGATTTTGTTTCTTTTGGTACAACTGGATCTTGAAAGACAGGTAAAATTTAATTATAACAAATATGATTGAACTCCTATTTACATAAGACCATAGAGAAATGAGAAATTAAATTATTTAAGGCCCAAATTTTCTAAAAATGAAATACAAAAATCTTCGGAAATGGATTTTAAAATTCCACACCTTGGTCAATAGAGAGTACTATAGCTATTTTAACATTTCCTGGGAGGTCTGGCATTATCAAATGTTAAAACCCACATGGGACTGACAGATGTTGAAGATCTTTTGCCCTAAGATAATTGACTCCATAATACAATTACTTTAAAACCTTTCTCTTTTGTTTTCTCCCTTGGCTGTAGTCTTGCTGTTTCTAGTGCCTAGGTTTCCTATATGCTTCTAATCTGCTCTTGTACTGAATATGCAAATGTTTGCATGAAAATCTGAGATTAGGTCCATATCTCCACTAAGGAATAAAATATTTGGGCCTAATACCAGTTATTTCTGATTTAAGTTTGTCCAGAGGTTACAGTCACCTACTTCTGGTTCAATAAACCCCGAACCAGGAAAAGTGTTATTTTCTTGGGAAATTATTTGTAAATAAAATGTTCCCAAGACCTAGCCAATAGTCCACGTCCCTTCCAAAATTTGCAGAAAGTAGGTAATGGTGATCATGGAATCATATAATTTCCTTTCTTACTTGTGTTACTTCCCTGTGTTCACCAAACACGCATAAAATGATGACATAAAAGGAAAGAGAAAGTTAAAACTTTTCCTAAGTCCTTTTCCTTTCAGTCTTTCTTTGCTCCGAAGGTAGAGAGTGTTGATAGAATGTGTGCATATCAAGAACTGAAAGAACAGTTGAGTTAGTTTGTGAAGTTTTCCACTGTTCTGATAAGAAAAAACACATATGCATGTATAAGCTATGGAGTATGAATTGAACTAGATACCCTTATATTTGCGTTTAAAACTGGCATTGTACAATATAAAGATAAACAATAAAATTCACTCTAACGACTTAAAATTTTATACTTTTTAAATAACAAACTTAAATAGCAGGTAAAAACTAACATGGTAACTTGAGAGAGAGATCACGGGAAAAAAAGAAAAAGCTTTATATTTTAGTACTTTTAATGGCATTTTCCCCCTTGCTTTTTGAACAAGGGACCCAGCATTTTTGTTTTGCAGGGGATCCTGCAAATTATGGAGCCAGCTCTGATCACTGGTGGAACTTTAAAAAACAAGTTTCCCAGATTATATATCTCAGACCTATGGAATCACAATCTAGAGACAGAGGACACAAGCATCTATACTTTAAAAATTTTTAATGTAAAATAGAGGATTCTGATGAGTAACTCTGATTAAGAACCACTACTATAGGTTGTTAGGAGAAGACACTGCTGCCTAGAGTGGTCAGGAAAGGCTTTAGAAGAATTGAATAGAGCCTTAAAGGAAAAATAAGATTTGGTTGAGCATAAGTTTAAGTGGGATCGTAAATATTAAGGCGAAGAATCCAATGAATAAAAACATTAATAGTGTATCAAAGTGTTGGAAAGGACAGTAGGAAGATGGCTTGTCTTGGGCAAAAAAATAGGTGAATCATTAAGCAGGTGATCTCCAAACTGTTAAAGACTTTCAGGATGAGATCTAGTATTGAAAACATTAGGGAGAACAGAATGTTTTTAAGAAACGGACTTGGTACCTTATGTAGGAGAGAGTGTTGATATGAAATATGGGAAGCAGGAAAGACAGTAAGTATGATACCACAGAGCTCCAGGTAAGAGATGGCAAGGGCCTAGATCAGCATAGTATTTTTAAAAATAATATTTAACAAATGTAAAAATAACAAACTAATAGTACGAAAAATATCAGCTAAGGTGCACCCAACTACCTGAACATTAGCCAAAGCAAACTGACATGTTTCAACACATGTTAGAGGACAGAAATTATTTTAAAACATAATGTATTTTTAATTAGAATTAATTTTATATTTAAAATACACAGTGTATATGAAAAAATAATTTCATAGCTTTTTTTTCTCTGAAAATACAAAACATCCTGGAGAATATTTAGTGGGCTGAAAGGGACTGTGGGATCCTTAGATGGACCTTTGATCGATGTTGGACCGGACCAGACTGTGGCAATGACCCTAAGAATGAAGTTGAAATAACAGAAGCAAGAAATAATGTGATGGAAGAGTCACAGAATTTGGTGACCGATTGACTGTAAATGACTACGAACCAGTGAAATCAAAAACTTGGAGAATGATGTGTCAAAGAAAAAAATTAAGATTTCAGACGTAAATTTGGTTTTAGGTAAGATGAGTTTAATACAACTGTGGAGCAAGTCCATGGAAATTATTAAGTGCCATTGTTACCAGCCATACAGTCAGAGGTCAGAAGAAGAAATTATTACTTCGGTAAAGTCTAATAATAGGGATTTTATTTAATCTGGATAGGAAATGAAGTTATAAAGGTAGGTGAACCCTCCAAAGGAAAAGCCTTAAATAGAGAAGATCTTGGCAAAAACTGACAGAGGTGATTACCAAAGGTGGAGAAGACTATTTCAGAGAGGTTTCAGGAAATCCAGTTTGACATACAGTCACAAGGAACCAAATGAGTATTTTGTCTAAAATACACATTCACTAGACAGCTAATTGATGTGTCTAAATGCTGTACACATCTTTACCATGAATTTCTTTCCTGATGCTTTCATCTGTTTCCTTTTAATTACCTGCTCATTTTGATAATATTCTAATGTTTGGGGTTCTCCCTTTGCAGGAGATGTTAAGTTTATCTTTTATTGCTCAGAGCATTTATGTCGATGCAAGTGGGAAAGACAAGGTCGCATTTTAAATGCATATTAATATTTATTATTGTCACAAAGCAAGAATATTCAGCATTATTAATAGCCCTATCATATAAAAATCCCCTGGCTGTATTATCAGTTATATTTCCTGAAAGAATTTTTTTCATGTCATTTTATGTTATGTCCCTCACAGATATTAGTGTTAACATTTGGAAGGGGGAAGATTTAAAAAATCATGCATAGACACTAAAGATAATATATACAAGAATAACTTTAACAAGTTATGTGAAAGTCTTCAGTGACATAAAAGTATACTGATCAAATAAAAGATATTCCTTATTCCTGAATAAGATAAATAAGGACCATAAAAATATGACTTCTCCATAGATTAATCTATAAATGTAATGCAACCCCAGTGAAACTAGTCATCTTTTTTTTCGCCTCTGAAACTAACAAGTTGATTCCAAACTTGCTATGAAACCTTTTCTGGAGTGGTCAGGAGAGGCTTAATGAAGAAGAATAGAGATGAGATTATATGAGAAAAATAAGAAAAATGAAAGAGGGACTACTCCATTAGACATTTAAACAGAAATCTATAGAATTAAAACAATATGGTACTTGCACATGAATGCTTACTTAGAACCACAGAACAGAATAGAAAATCTAGAAAGAGATGGCACATGGAAATTTAGTATATGTTGAAGGTAGTATCTTAAAACATTGGGGGAATAGACTTTTTTTTTTTTTTTTTTTTTTTTGCGGTACGCGGGCCTCTCACTGGCCTCTCCCGTTGTGGAGCACAGGCTCCGGAGACGCACAGGCTCAGTGGCCATGGCTCACGGGCCCAGCCGCTCCATGGCATGTGGGATCCTCCCGGACTGGCGCACGAACCCGTGTCCCCTGCATCGGCAGGCGGACTCTCAACCACTGCGCCACCAGGGAAGTCCCGGGAATAGACTTTTTAATAAATGATTTGGAACACCTGGACAGTCAGTTGGAAAAAGATAACTCACATATACAAGAATAAACTGAAAACAGATCAGTGATCTAAATGTTAAAATAAAATGAAACCATAAAAAGACTGGAAGAAAACATGAGTAAATTCCTTCAAGACAAAAAGTGTAAGGAAAAATGTCTAACTATGACTCAAAATCCAGATGTAATGAAAGATAAAATTAACAATTTGAACTACATTAAACAATAATAAAATAATGAAATCTATTATGTATAGGAAGACATATATTACGTATATAAATCTATAGGTGTAGGAAGAAATCTGTTACGTATACAAAATCTGTTGTGCATAATAAGAAACAGAGTAGAAGCTGTAGAGGATGGGATAGGATTTCACTGATTACACCACCTTATATAGTTTTGAATTTTGAGCAATGTTAATGTTTTATATATTAAATAATAAAGTTAAATAATAAAGGATAGGGGGATCCAGAATCCAATGCAAGCAGAAATAAATGAACGTAGTTATATCAAATAAATAACATAACCACACAGAAGAGAATAAAAAAGAATCAAGTAACTTTTTAAATGTGAATTCCCTGACTGATACATTGAGAAGGACACAGTACCCCTTACGTAGCATTCCTGACAAGAAATGTGTGCCTTGAAAATAATCATGAGGAAACAGTCAGACAAATTGAAATTAAAGAATAATTACAAAACGACTAGTTTGGACTCTTCAAAAAATGTCAATGTCACATAAATACAAAAAATTTAAGACTGGGGAATTGTTCTAGATAAAAAGGAGACTAAAGAGACATTACAATGAAATGCAATACTTGCTCTTTTTTTTCTAAGATTTTTTTTTAATCTTTTCTTTTTTTAAAATTTTAAAAAAATTATTTATTTATTTTTGTCTGTGTTGGATCTTTGTTGCTGCACACGGGCTTTCTCTAGTTGTGGTGAGCGGAGGCTACTCTTTGTAGCGGAGCGTGGGCTTCTCATTGCGGTGGCTTCTCTTGTTGCAGAGCATGGGCTCTAGGTGCGCGGGCTTCAGTAGTTGTGGTGCATGGGCTCAGTAGTTGTGGCTCACGGGCTCTAGAGCACAGGCTTAGTAGCTGTGGCGCACGGGCTTAGCTGCTCCGCGGCATGTGGGATCTTCCCGGGCCAGGGCTTGAACCCATGGCAGGCGGATTCTTAACCACTGCGCCACCAGGGAAGCCCCAATACTTGCTCTTAATTGGATCCCAGACTTTAAAAAGAAAAAAAAACAACAACTGTGCAGTTCCTTATTGGGACAGTTGATGAAATTAGAATATGAACTGTGTATCAGATAATAGTACTATATAAATATTAAGTTTCATGTGACAATTGTATTTATGTAGGACTGTCTTGTTTTATTTTATTTTTTTAACAGACATACATATAAGTATTTGGAGGTAAAGTATTGCAAGGCCCATAATTAGCTCTCAAATGCTTTAGCAAGTAAATGAATTAATGGTTGAATGAATAAATAAATGTTTGTGTGTTTATTACAGACAGAGCAAAAAGAAAGAGAGATTAAGCAAATGTGACAAAATGTTAACAATTGGTGAGTCTAGGAGAAGACTATATGAGTGCTATTGTATTATTATTGCCTCTCTTCTGTAGGTTTGAAATTTCAAAATAAAAAGCTGTGGTGTGGAGAACATACATATGCCTATATATTAGGGACAGGAATAGCTATGTGTATCTAGCCCTGGGTCAAAGAGCACATATACCCAACTCTCCCTGTGGATGGGTACTGCTGCCTCTGATGATACAGCCTTGACAACAACATAGTTTTTCATTTTTTAAATTTATTTTATTTTATTTTTATTTTTGGCTGTGTTGGGTCTTCATTGCTGCACGCGGGCTTTTTCTCTGGTTGTGGCGAGCGGGGCTACTCTTCATTGTGGTGTGCAAGGTTCTCATTGTGGTGGCTTCTCTTGTTGGGAGCACAGGCTCTAGGTGCGTGGGCTTCAGTAGTTGTGGCACACGGGCTCAGTAGTTGTGGCTTGTGGGCTCTAGAGTGCAAACTCAGTTGTTGTGGCGCACGGGCTTAGTTGCTCCGTGGCATGTGGGATCCTCCCGGACCAGGGCTCAAACCTGAGTCTCCTGCATGGGCAGGCGGATTCTTAACCACTGCGCCACCAGGGAAGCCCAACAACAACATAGTTTTATGTCCTGCTATCCCAGAGTTTCTCCATACAGGGAGAGAGAGGGAGATTCATGTGGTTTTAAAAATGTGTACCACCCTTCATCGAGAAGAATGACAGGTCCACTGCAGAGAAGGAATAGGCCTCCAATGCTCTTCCATGGATAACAGATCTACAATTGTGTATTCATAGTCTTGTAGTAAATCAACACGTTGACAAGGGTATGGAGAAGAATAAAGAAGAGAAAAATAATTTCCCACCAAGTGTTATTGGTGGGGGATGAATTACTCAGCTTAATTCTTACAACCTCCAGCCTTGGAGAGCAGCTTAGCCTTGAATTTTTGATCCAACATGGGAAGGATACTAAGCATCTAATTCAGGCCTCCTAGCCCTGACTATTTGGATTCTGGTGCCAATCCAAAAGGTTACCTTATTTATTTATTTACAGGAACTGGTTTTTCTCTACTATGAGTTTGAATGGCTCCCTCTGACCCTATCCCCAGAAATGGACCAAACTGTGGATTGTCTCACAAGTCTGATCTGAATTCATATGTATGAATGGGGTAGGAAGGTGTGCTTTAGTAGGAGGTTTCTGGTGTTGGAGTAAGACCCCAGAGATCACGCTTCCTGAAGTAGAGCCCTGAGACCGGCCTTGGTCCTGCCTGGACCTCCAAGGACAGCCAGACTTGATGTGGCTTTTGGCTGGAGGAGAAGGAACAGGCTGTGCTGGGGAATTTGTGACTTGGAAAGTCTATTTTTTTAAAAATGTGGGCTGGCAAATTTTGATGTCTTTACAAGACTCCATGTACGGTAATTAAATCGCATTTATCTTAAATAAATAAATAAATAAATAACTTCATGTATCTGACTGTAGACTTCAGCTTAAAAGTAACCCCTAAATAAAATCTTACACCTCATAGTGGTTGACTCAGTGTTAAACAACTGGAAAGTCAGAGATTCTTTATACCAGGCCCAAGTTTAGTGCAAACTCTTATATAAGATGGAAAAAAAATCTCTAACTTTATTACAGCCCATCAGGTTATTCAATCTTTGGAGAATACCAATCCTAACCTTTCTTTCAGATGACTCTTAAAAATAACTAATAAACATGAAGGAATATGCCCGGAAGTTACCAAAGATTATGTAAATGCATATTGATGAAAACAATTCAACCAATTTTATCATATTATGAGTTTAAACTTTATAAAAATATACTTTATTTTAAAACTCTTTTTGCTGATTTTTTTAACAAAGAAATTGTTGCTTTAAAGGTAGCAAGTTTTAAAGACAATTTTTAAAAAAACTGTAGTAGAAGGTGAAAATTAATTTTATTAGGTAAATTGAGATAATCGAGTGAGAGTTATTTATATGTTTAGAAGCCCTAAAGAAACTTTAAAAACTAAAAAAAAAAAAATGATTTCAAGGATAATTTAGAAACTTTTATAACATGCCTTACTATGCACATTTTATAAGTTCACATAAATTTCCATAGAAAATGACTCAGCAGTTCCATGAGTGAAGTTAACCCACCAAGATGGTGCTTAAAAGAGGAAAAGGCTCATCTTGATAACAAAACAAAGCTCTTTACAATTATTCAACTAAATAAAACGTAAATGCAGTTTTTCCCCTTTGGGGAAGGTTAGAGATGACTTTTTCTCCTGCTTTATAACCTCTCAACAGTTCTGTACTCTCTCTCGCCTCTAGACACATACACATGGTCTTCCTTCTGTCTGGAGCAAGAATTTTCTCTTGTTTCTTCACCTGGTTAACCTTTATTTATTTATAAGAATGCCACCAAAGTTTTACTTTTGTGATGCCCAAGACTGTGTTAGCTTCTCCTCCAATGTGTGTCCATCTCAGGTGCTTCTCCCATTGAGAATGCTTCCCACACTTATTATAATTGCTCCTCTGCACTCCCCACTGTGTTGTAATTCTCTACCAGGGAGGGAGGCATGTCTATCTTGTTCAGGGTTATATCTCCAGCTTTTGGTGCGGTGCCAAACATTTGGTGTTTAAAACAAAACCAAAAACTTTCTTCTCAATTATACCAGGTAACCAGGCAGAACTACTTAGTACTGTTATTTCTTGTTTAACAATTATTCTTTGGCCTAGAACTGAATGCCCCACCCCTTCCCCCCAATATCATCCTCTGCTTGGATAATTTCTATCTAGCTCACAGGTCTCAATTTCGATAATATTCCCTTTCAGGAAGGCTTCCTTGAACTTCCGGTCAGGGCTTGGTACCCCTCCTACGTGCTACCCTCGAACTCTACAGTGTTCCTATGATAGCCTTTACTGTTCAGATCGTAATTGCTATTTTGCTTTTCTGGGTCTTCTGTCAGAATGTGAACCCTATGATGGCAGGACCACGCCACCTTTTAAACCTTTCTATTTTCAGCATGTGGCATTGCTGGAATGTTGTGAGCACTTAAGAAATATTTGTTGAGTAAGAAGTATTACATTATAATAATTATAATTACAAATGACCTCCTTTTCTTTAGGTTCTCACTCTTCTCTCCATCCTTTGTATCACTGCCAGGTTGGCCTTTCTTAAACTCTGCCTTCCTCAGCTTGCTGCTCAAAACTTTTTTTTTTTTTAAATAAATGTATTTATTTACTTATTTTTGGCTGTGTTGGATCTTCGTTGTGGTGCGCGGGCTTCTCATTGTCGTGGCTTCTCTTGTTGTGGAGCATGGGCTCTAGGAGCATGAGCTTCAGCAGTTGTGGCACGTGGGCTCAGTAGTTGTGGCTCGCAGGCTCTAGAGCACAGGCTCAGTAGTTGTGGCGCACGGGTTTAGTTGCTTCGTGGCGCGTGGGATCCTCCCTGACCAGGGCTTGAATTCGTGTCCCCTGCATTGGCAGGTGGATTCTTAACCACTGTGCCACCAGGAAAGTCTGGCTCAAAACTTTTGAATGCCACTTAATTTACTACATAATGAAGGCTCAACTTCTATGTGTTTTTCTTTTTAATATAGTCTCTCCCTACTATTCGCACCTTAAGTCCCTCTACTTCTAATTGTATCTCCCACTTGAGTTAGGCCAATAACCATAGTCTAGATCTATATGACTCTGGACAAATTGACGTTCATTTCTGATTCTGTGCTTAGTTTAGTCCAACACGAAAAACACCTGCCACATCCATAGTTCCCTTCTATAGAGTTTTTTATCGCAGCCTCCCCCTCCCTCCAAAGAGTCTTTTTCATAAAAGTCACTATGTTCATATATGTAAATTTTGTCACCCTGCTGACTGGGCCTGATGTGTGTGGGTGTGTGTGTGCGCATGCGTGCGTGTGTGTGTGTGTGTGTGTGTGTGTGTGTTCTTATTTGGGGTTCTTGATAAAATAACAACCAACCTCTAGATGAGCTAGAATCTATCTATGAAGCAGCCAGGGATGCAAGTTCTGACTAATATGGACAATAGTGATCTAGGAACCAATCAAACCAACCTCTTAGGGAAATTTGAATGAGATATTAGTGAGCCAGATAAATATCCGGACAGAGATATAGGTAGACCCAGACAGGGGAGAGAAGGGAGAGAGAGAGAGAAAGAGAAAGAGAGAAAATAATAGATACACAGGGGTAAATCAGGCAATAACATGTGTGTGCAGAGCCCATGAGGCAACAGAAGCTGTGAGGAAGAAGAAGAAGAAAAATATACAAGAATAGAATGTGATGTAGTTGGAAGCAGTTGCGAATCAGGAATTAATAATTCTCTGCTGGTGTGGCGCAATGACATAACCAGGTCACAAGTGCTGTGCTGGCCTGTGGGTCACCCTTCAGTTCCTGACCCATAAGCCACAAAATCAAAAAATCATTCTCCACAAAATCAAACTGTACAACTCCTTTCATTCCTATAATGCCTGACGAGTGGCCAGCATCTGAATCTTCCTTATTTCCAAACGCAGTTACAATAGTCATACCTTTTGATTTAAGATATCCTGTGTGAATCTCTGTTACTGTCACTCTGAAAAACGTCACACAGATTCATTTTGACTTTATAAAACAGTGAAATTCAATTTCACTTGAAGGAATTCATAAAATAGAAATAATTTTCAACATGTAGACCACAGTATAGCCTCTGTGTCATGGTAGTTTCTGGTGCTGAAATTTTATAAGCCATTCCATCACTGCAAAGAATGAATGAGCATCTTGCTTTGCTAAAAATGGTTTCCCTCTTAACAAGTTTCATACATATTGAGGCTTTTATATATATATATATATATATATATATATATATATATATATATATATATATATATATATACATTATATGTATTTGTTGTTGTTGTTGTTGTTGTTGCGGTACGCGGCCCTCTCACTGTTGTGGCCTCTCCCATTGTGGAGCACAGGCTCCGGACGCGCAGGCTCAGCGGCCATGGCTCACGGGCCCAGCCGCTCCGTGGCATGTGGGATCTTTCCGGACCGGGGCACGAACCCGTGTCCCCTGCATCGGCAGGCAGACTCTCAACCACTGCGCCAGCAGGGAAGCCCAGAGTCTTTTATATTTTTTTGTACAAAATTGTTACTGAATTATGTGAGCACTATAGTTATGTTTCAACATTGACAGGTAATATTTTTATTAATTTTTATTTTTGGCTGTGTTGGGTCTTCGTTTCTGTGCGAGGGCTTTCTCTAGTTGCAGCAAGCAGGGGCCACTCTTCATCACGGTGCGCGGGCCTCTCACTATCGCGGCCTCGCTTGTTGCGGAGCACAGGTTCCAGATGCGCAGGATCAGTAGTTGTGGCTCACGGGCCTAGTTGCTCCATGGCATGTGGGATCTTCCCAGACCAGGGCTCGAACATGTGTCCGCTGCACTGGCAGGCAGATTCTCATCCACTGCGCCACCAGGGAAGCCCTGACAGGTAATATTGAATGTTGGCTGAAGTAATTTTTTCAAGTGCATTACAAGTACTGCATACTTATTGAAAATTACTTGGCTTATCTGGTCAATACTCTGTAAATTAATTGAGGGAATTGATTCCTGGTGTTCACTGGGAAAAGAAAAACCAAGCAGACTTACAGGAAACAATTGTAGAGGAGAAAACCACATGTTGTTGAGAAAAATAGTACAATAATGTGGAATGAACACTGGACCTGTGCCCCTTAATCTTTGCTTCCATTTCCTCCTGAACTTCAGATTCGTCTAATCATTATTTCCCTCCCTATCCAGTCTGTATCCAAAGCACCTCATCAATCACTCTCTTGCCATCAGCCTTAATCTCTGTGTTCCCCTGCCCTTTCGCCTACTATTCTGTAAGAACTGGTCTCAGATTAATTCTGAAATAGCCTCTTATATTACTGGAATTTTGAGTACCACTAGAAAATAAAACAATTATGAATATAGGTGCCACTACACATGAATTGTCTTCAGCCTCAGCTTGAGAAACATTTTTATGTGTTTGGTCACCAGTCACTGCTGCTCCTATAGCAGAGAAGTCCAGAATAAGTTGTTCTTTTCAAGTCCCTGAACTCAGGGCCCACCTCTTTCAACAAGGGTTTTGCAATCCCTTTCATAGACACACACTCAAAATATCAATAGAAACTACTAGGCGTGCAATTCCTCAAATTCCGTTCAATACACCTGCAAGTTACTTATAACCTAACCTGTCTCTGGCCTTCCATCCAATCTCTGAGGCTGGGGATTATCAAAGTACAATGTCATCAACTCCAGAAGGAAGGACTTAAAACAAAGGAGTTTTAAGAGCTTTCTGGAGGAGGACAAACATTCTCCTGGGATATTTATTCTTCTCTTGACATTAGAGAAGCCTTTTTCAGAGATACAAGTGCTAAACTGAAGTGCAGACCTGGCTGCAGTTTTCATTAGTTCCAGATTATTGGGATTATCATAAAGCGTTTTGTTTTCTATACAATGATGAATAACTAGAATAAGAGTCAGTGATCTGATTCTTTTTCAGTCTTACCCTCACTGATACCTGGTCCTGGAGAAACAATGATCAGTTTACAAAAGGTAAATATAACTTTAAAAAAATTAGAGACTAATGTTTTTCAATTAGATGAAATTGGGTTCCACTTGTTTCATCTCAATTTGGTCCCTGAACTTTTTTTTTGCAAAGTCCCACGCTAATTCTTAAGAGAGTAATATATTGTGGCTTAGATACTTTTAATATTTACTTTGACCTAAGCAAAAGTCATGAAATATTCTTTGAAAATAAAAATATTTTAAAATGATAAGTATGCATTAATTTCTTCATTTAATATGGCTAAAAAGGGAGAATGAAGAGAAACCTAAGCAAAAGTCATGAAATATTCTTTGAAAATAAAAATATTTTAAAATGATAAGTATGCATTAATTTCTTCATTTAATATGGCTAAAAAGGGAGAATGAAGAGAAACTGTTTTACTTTGACCTAAGCAAAAGTCATGAAATATTCTTTGAAAATAAAAATATTTTAAAATGATAAGTATGCATTAATTTCTTCATTTAATATGGCTAAAAAGGGAGAATGAAGAGAAACTGTTTAGCCATTTAATATGGCTAAAAAGGGAGAATGAAGAGAAACTGTTTTGGTATTACTTTTAACACAAAACAAAATCTAATTCTATATTATAATCAACATATTATTGAGCAATTTAGGCCAAGGATTTAAAAGTAACAGCTTTTCAAAATTTTATAAGACAAATCTTTTATCTTTATCTCTCTCCTTTAATAAGTCATACATATGCCAATCACTTGGGATCTTTAACATTCTCCAGGGCTTTATTCCCATATTGTATAACTGAAAGTTGCCATTTCTATGTAGATAAGTGGTAGTTCTAGTATAGTAATAATGGTCACTTCACTGTCATCATTAGTTACCATGTATACCATATGTTGCATAAGTATCATATTTGTATAATATTAGTAATAATATACCTTACCTAGAACTTTTTTGTGTGTGTCACAATTTCTTAGAGCTGGGTATAACTTATTCTCATCTTTTGTTAACACTAAAGATCTGAGCAATTAAGTAACTTGGTAGTAGTCAATAGTTAGTACATTCTTGAGTCAAATTTTAACCTAGGCCAGCCTAACCCAAAATGCTAGCTTTTAATTACTATGCTGTATTTCATTTTATAGGTACTTTACCTTCTGTGTTCACATGCAGTATTTTATTTGACTTTGAGAGTCAACATATGAAATAGGCCTTATCACTTCCATTTTACAAATGAAAATTCTGAGGCCCATTGAGGTTATTTAGGTGGTAAGTGGCATGGCTGGCCCCCTGATGGCAAGTCCATCTACAGACTTCTCTCAAATGACCTTAAGGGATATGGCATATATGGTTAGAGGAACAAAGAAGTCTCTCTTTTGTTGTTTCACTTTCAGTAAACAAACTTAATAACACTTAAAATATTTTTTCCAAATTAGAAATCCTCATAGCTTTCTTTGAGGATAAATTGAGATGGTTAGTGATAATGGTTAAAAAAAATAGAACTGACCATTTATGTTCAAATTTGTCAGCTCTGTTTGATTTTCTAGATACACCTATAGATTTTTCTTCCTTTATTTTAACCTCCATTTTCAGAGCCTTAAAAACAATTTCTGTAAAAAATGAACATTGTCCAAAGTATACTTTATAGATGATCATATTACATGATATATTCTTTTTTAGTAACTGACCTCTCTGAAAGGAAATGGTTGTTATGGTTACCACAGAGCAAAAGTGAAAGAAAGAAAGAAAGAGAGAGAGAGAGCGGGAGCGAGTGCAGTCACTTTGAAACAAAGTGCTGCAGAATTTTGTTCTGAGTGATCACATTAATAATTTCCTGGCTGGCTTATCTCATCATCCTCTCAGGAAACAAAGGACTAATATACATAAGCACAATAAATGCTGTTTCTTAGTTCTTTTAGTATCTGATATTTTGCACATTCCACAGATATGGAATCTGTTATTGCTATTCTTTTGTGTGCATACTCTTAAATAATTTTAATTAATAGCTATAGGACTAAACTGTGCAAGTGTTGGAGAAAAGAGGGTCTTAAAACCTCCAGCCAGTTTTTCTTTGTTGCAGAGGTATTTGTCTGATTAGGATTCTGCTGAAGGCTGGTAGTCCTGTGCAAATCAAAAAGCATGAGTTTCAGTTATGCAAATATAGTGTCCTTAGATTATTTGATATGTTAACTTGAGACACTGAGCACCTGCAGATGTGATCAGTTAAAGAAAAGAAAAATTATTCGAAGGGAGTTAAGTTTCTGACTTATCTATCTATTTATACAAATTTTCAAATGTTTAATCAAGACACAAGGAACAGGCAAGTGTTTAAAAAAGATTTCTTATTCATTCTCATACCAGGATGTATTAGGGGATACAATAAAGTGAAAATAATTATATACCATTCCAAGAGCTTAATATTAAAAAAAGGCAAAGACAGAAAAATAACTATTTTACCTCTCCACTGCCTCTAATGACTCACTTTTTGATTGATTTCTGCCATTTACTGACTTGCCCAATAAACAGATATTTATTGAGCAACTACTATGTACCAGGCACAGTGCTGGCTGCTTTGGAGGACTTATAGGGGTATTGATGACAAACAACTCCCTCATCTTCTGCTGGGAGAGACTGGGATTTAAAGAAACAGCCAGACTTGGAAAGACTATATGTGTAAAGGATTGGAAGGGCAGATTAGTCTAGGGGTTAATGGGAGAAAATGGATTGGCCGAGAGGCATTGGGATGCTGTTAAGTAGTTGGTAGGAACTGGTGATTATTGGGCTTGAAAGCAATGATAGGGAGGTTTAAAGTAAGTACAGCGAGTATGGAAAATATTGGAAGGATTGAAAAGAATGGGGTGAACTACTGAAAGAAAAAAATAAAGGAGTGCAAAACACTAAAGGAACTGAGGATACAGGAAGGATTTGGACATATCAAGGAACCTTAAAGAAGTAAATCCAATAATCAACTCAGTTTTGCCCTCGAGGCGTTTGCCAAATCCTAAATGATATAGGGACAAAATTAGAAAGAAACCTAGTAGACACCTGCTATACCACAGATTTTCACAGTCTTATAGGCTAAAGAGATAAGAATTTCAGTCCAAGATCTACCAAGGAGGATATGGCTGATTAAACACCCAGGCTTTCAGTTGACAGTTTAGAACCCAGTAGGGTTATGCCATAATACTGAGAAAAAACTGGAAATTGACAAGTCTGAAACTCAGCCTTGAGTCAACTCCATATTTGATTGGATTGAGATGATTATCCTTTAACTTCTCTCCAGGAGAAAAGTAAATCATCTCTGAAGAAAAATAAAACTATCTACAGCCTATATAATTTTAACAAAGACTTTGGTTGTCACTCAAGGAGAATTACCAGGCATACAATGATTATTGTACAAAGATTTGTTTAAACTATTATAAATAAGTTGAAGAAAATGGATAAAAAGATAAATTTTTCAACAGAGAAAGTATCTATGAAATGTCAAATGGAAATTCTAAAACTGAAAAATGCAATCAATGAAATAAAGAATTCAAAAGCTGGGTGTGGGAGAAGGTAAGACAGAACAGAAGAAATGATTAGTAACATAGAAGATGGATCAGTAAAAAAGATCCAAACTGAAGCACATAGAGTAAAAGGAACAGAAAATACACATCAAGTCACAGATCTAAGAAGATTCATAAAGCCTAAACAAGATAAGATACAAGCAAACCACATCTAGTCACATCAGAGTGAAATTGCTTAAAATCAGAGACAAAGAAAATAATCTTAAAAGCAGTTAGAGGGGAAAAAAGACATATGGCCTTCAGAGGGGCAATAGTAAGACAAACAGCACTATTTATAATAGCCAGACATAGAAACAACCTAAGTGCCTACCAACAGATGAATGGATTAAAAAAAAAATGTGGTGTGGATACATACAATGTAATACTATTCAGCCATAAAAAAGAAGGAAATCCTGCCACTTGAGACAACATGGATGAAACTTAATGACATTAAATTAAGTGAAATAAGTCAGAGAGAAAAAGACAAATATTGCATGATCTTATTTATATGTGGAATTTTAAAAAACCAAAACCCCAAACAACAACAACAACCAAAGTCATAGAAAAAGAGATTAAATTTGTGGTTACCAGAGATAGGGGATAGGGGGATGGGCAAATTGGATAAAGGTGGTCAAAAGGTACAAACGTCTAGGTATAAGATAAATAAGTACTGGGTATATAACGTACAACATAATGACTATAGTTAACACTACTGTGTGGTATATGTGAAAGTTGCTAAAGAGTAAATCCTAATAGTTCTCGTGACAAGGAAAAAAGCATTTTTTCTTTTTCTTTTCTTTTGTATCTATACAAGGAGAAAGACGTTAACTAAACTCAATTGGTAATCATTTCACAATATATGTAAGTCAAGTCATGCTGTACACCTTAAACCTACACAGTGCTATATATCAATTATATTGCAAAAAAGCTGAAAGAAAAAATAATCCTAAAATCAGTAAAAATATTCCCCTGAAATATTATTTTTATCTTTTAAAAACATTTCTTTCCAAAAGAATTTTGGAATGAAAAGTAGAAACTTTTCAAATAAATGTAAACTAAGGGAATTCACTGTCAACAGGCCCACAAAGAAAGAAATTTCTTCAAAAAGATTTCAACAAGCAACGGGAAAATGATCCTGGATGGAGGCACAATAATGAGCATGAGAGAATAAAGGGCTTCAGGAAGAGTAAGAAGGTAAATCTAAATGAATATAGATGTTTAAATCAATGATAGTAATATTTTATGAGGTTTAAAATATATATCAACTGAAAATAAAGAGCAATAACAGTAAAAAAAGTAAAAGGATGGTAAATAAATTTAAAGTACTGTTAGGTCCTCTCACTGTCTGACAGGTGTTAAAGTTACTAACTTAATGTTGGACTCTAATAAATCAAGGGTACACTAATAAAATCTAGGATACACTAAAGGAATAACAAAAAACATACACTCAGTAAGCTAAGAGAAGGAAAATAGAGTGATAAAAATAATTGATTAATCCAAAAGAAAGTAAAAAAAAACTGGTATTACCAAAAAATAATAAGATAATAGATGACAATTTCACTAGATGTAAATGGTCTAAATATTTCCAATTAAAGTTTTATGATTCTCAGATAAAATTAAAATATTAACCATAACAACCAGAAAACTTGAAAGCATAAAAGGATATACCATGAAAACACTAAAAGAAGGGTGAAGTAGCTATACTAATAACCAAAAATGTAGACTTTTGGGTGGGAAGTGTTACTAGAAATAAAAGGGACAAACTTATTCTTTAAAAAGGTCAATTCAGGGCTTCCCTGGTGGCGCAGTGGTTGAGAGTCTGCTTGCCGATGCAGGGGACATGGGTTCGTGCCCCGGTCCGGGAAGATCCCATGTTCTGTGGAGCAGCTAGGCCCGTGAGCCATGGCCGCTGAGCCTGCATGTCCGGAGCCTGTGCTCCGCAACGGGAGAGGCCACAACAGTGAGAGGCCCGCGTATCGCAAAAAAAAAAAAAAAAAGTAAAAAAAGAAAAAAAAAAGAAAAAGGTCAATTCAGTATGAACATATTACATTTATAGATTTTTATATAACTAAAAACCTAGTCATGAAGTATAAAAAACATAAAATATGATCAGAAGTAAAAGAAATAGATATATACACAATAATGTATGGAAGTTTTATACAAAACTGATAGAACAAGTGGACAAATATATCAGTGAAAACAAAGAAGACTCACATAACATGATTAACAAATTGATTGGTTGTAATAATTCCATAAATAATACACAGTTTTCTCAAGTGCACATAGAATGTTTATCAACTTTATCCTTAGACTGGGTCATAAATCAAATCACAACAGACCTTAGGGGAAAAAGGATTAAAATCATAAGGAGTATGATTTTTCTGATCACAGTGGAATTAAGCCAGAAATCAATTTAAAGAAAACTAGAAAATCCCCACATATTTGAAAATTATACAATGTATTTCTAAATAGCACGAGTTGAAGAGAAAATCACAACAGGAATTTGAAAATATCATTAACCAACTTATTTATTACTAGATATCAGGTGCCTTTTTATAATATTGTAATAATATCATTAAAAATTTTTATTTCTAATTGTTCATTTCTAGTATATAGAAATATAATTTTTTTTGCATACTGATCTAGAATCCAGCCATGTGAATAACTTCACTTAATTCTAATATTTTATCTGCAGATTATTTTGATTTTTTGACAAAAAAATTGTCAACAAATTATGACAATTTTACTTCTTCCCTCCCAGCTCTTACATATTTTATTAATTTTAGTGCCTCATTGTACTGACTAGGACCTCAGCACATCATTGAATAGAAATGGTGATGGTAGACTTCCTTTCCTCATTCCTGATCCCATCAGGAAAGCTTAAATTTTTACCATTAAGTATGATGTGTGCTATAGGATTTTTGTAGATTTTGTCAATTAAAGAACTTCTGTTATGAGTTTGAATTTTTTTTTTTTTTTTTTTTTTTTTGCGGTACGCAGGCCTCTCACTGCTGTGGCCTCTCCGGTTGCGGAGCACAGCCCCTGGACACACAGGCTCAGCGGCCATGGCTCACGAGCCCAGCTGCTCCACGGCATGTGGGATCCTCCCAGACCGGTGCACGAACCCGCGTCCCCTGCATCGGCAGGCAGACTCTCAACCACTGCGCCACCAGGGAAGCCCTGAGTTTGAATTTTTTTTCTTATTCATATGTAACTGAAAACATTTTACTGAAAGTGTTTCACTATAGAAAATGTAAAAATACATTAAACATATTGTTATTAATAGAAAGTTCCATAGATGTTAACTTTATGATGTTTTATACTTTATCTTTTATTTTTATTTTTTTTGAATTTTATTTTACTTTTTTTTATACAGCAGGTTCTTATTAGTTATCTATTTTATACATATTAGTGTATACATGTCAATCCTAATCTCCCAATTCATCACACCACCACTCCTCCCCCACCACTTTCCCCCCTTGTTGTCCATACGTTTGTTCTCCACATCTGTGCCTCAATTTCTGTCCCGCAAACTGGTTCATCTGTACCATTATGAGTTTGAATTTAATTTGCAGTTTTCTTCCTAATTTCTTTCTAGATTATGTATATTCAGCCTTTCTTTTAAAAATTATTAGAATATAAAAAACATAGTCTACACTTAGAAGTTTACTCTGAGCATACAAGTTCAATATCTGCAAGAGAATATTTTCTCAATAAAAATACTAGGTAAAATCATATGAAAGAGCCATTTTTTATAGGTCAAAGACAGTTGGATATCAGAAATTTCACAAGTTTCAATTAATCATTATGGCATACCCAGAATAATTACTCAATTGAAGCTATCAGCTATTTCAAATTTATTAATTGCAAGATGCAACTCTGAAAAAAATTGCAGGCAATTAGTAGGAAAAAAAAATGTAACTAAAAAGACCATACATTTAAAAAAATATTCTTCAGAAAAACTGGAGTGACATGATATTACAAATTAATTCCATATGATTCAATCTAATATTGTAACTTACTGTGAAGAGTCAAATGAAAGTGTCAACAATTTCAACTTTATTAACTATAAGATGCAATTTAAAAAAAATTTCAACAGAATTTCAAAGAGACTTTGTTTTTAAAAATCAAGTTAAAAAAATACATTCTTCAGAAGAATAGTAGTGACAAGGCATTCAGAGATTTGAGTAAATAAAGTCCTTGATTATGTACTAAGAATAATCATTCTGTTAATATTATTTTTAATGTTCTCATAATCAACATAAAGAAGTTTTTCTGCTTTCTGTTTTGTTGTATGGTCAACGACATTCATTTGTAAGTTGGCTGGCTGAGTTCAAGGCTATGGTTTGCCCGAAAGCATTCATTTTACAAACCACTGTAGGGAATTAGTATATCTCACTTGACTATGAAGAAGACATATTAGGGTTGAGTTAACGATTTCTTTCAAATATTTAAAATAAAACTGACTAAAGATATGAGGCCTTCTAGGAACATACCCAAGTGACACTCTCATGCAGATGCACAAAAAGACATGTGTAAAGTCATTTGTTGTTGCATTGTTGGCAAAAAAACTAAAATAATCTAATTGCAGTGGTAAGAATAAATAAAGTTTGGTCTTTTTGTACAGTGGAATTTAGAGGTTAAAATAGTAGAATTAAATATTCATGTATAAATCTCGACAACAAAATGTTGAGTGAAAAAGGAGAGGTAGAGTATGATACCATTTAAACTCAAAATGCATAAAACAATACCATTTATTATTTACAAGTACAGTTGATTCTCATTATTTGTGGTAGTTATGCCCTATATAGCCATCATGACCACTGAATTAGTAAAGACGGAACCACTACTCCTAGGGGAAACACAAAGTTAGGTTCCTGTGACCCTGGTCACAACATTGTTGTCAACCGATCACTATATAACTTTGTTTTATGTATATATCTGCTTGTAGACACCTTATTTCATATATAGATTGTTGACTCATTAACACTGAACTCAGGGCCAGCAGCACTGTAACGCACGCCTGAACAAAGCTTAACTAACACGTGTATTTTCTCCATGAGGTGCCCTGTCGGCTTCTCGCCTTTAAGAATACCGGACAGCACTTCAGTACTACATTTAGGGGACATTTTAAACAGCAAAATCATCAACAAAAAGCACAAAAATGCAAAACACTGGCACTAAATAGACCAGAAAAAGACCACCTGTTTATAGGATGAGAACGAAAACAAGGAGGCAGAGCTTTGCTTTGGTCAATCTCAGCTGAGAAGGTGCACATCCAGTGACTCAAATTTTTCACTACTCTGTACATGTCTGAAAAAGCTTCATGAGTATAGATTTGGGGGTTACAAATGAGTTTTAGCAAGCAGGCAAATTTACAAATACTGAATCCACAAATAATGAGGATCGGCTATATATACTGGGTTGGCTAAAATATTCATTTGGGTTTTTCCGTAACATCTTACAGAAAAACCCGAACGAACTTTTTGGCCAATCCAATACATATATAGCACAATTACCAAACTATGTATGAGAATGATAAACACCAATTTCAGAATAATGATAAACCCCTGGTAAAAGGGAATGGAAAGGGGTGAGGGAAGGTTACAAATGAATTTGCTTTTTCTTTTTTAATAGATAGAAAACTGGTATACATATGGTTGATCATAGATATATATTATTTTTAGTAATTTTCCACTTACTTAAAATATTTTATATTTAAGAAATTATATAAGTGTGATCTGTCTTCCTTCATTGTTTTATTTAAAGACTAAAAAAACTTCAATTACAGATGAATGTTATTAGATAAGATATGAAGAATTTTTGTATAAAAGTTGTCAAGGATTAAAGTGGATTATTGAGAAAAGAAAAGGAAAACCATCAATTGAAGATGATGTCTGAGAACAAGAAAAGTCTAAATCTGTAACAGCACCTTAGAAACAGAGGTGGGGGTACTTCCCTGGTGGCACAGTGGTTGAGAATCTGCCTGCCAATGCAGGGGACACAGAATCGAGCCCTAGTCTGGGAAGATCCCACATGCCACGGAGCAACTAAGCCTGTGCACCACAACTACTGATCCTGTGAGCCACAACTACTGAGCCCACATGCCACAATTACTGAAGCTTACACGCCTAGAGCCCGCACACTGCAACAAAGAGTAGCCTCCGCTTGCCGCAACTAGAGAAAGCCTGTATGCAGCAAAAAAGACCCAGCACAGCCAAAAATAAATAAATTTTAATTAATTAATTAATTAATTTTTAAAAAAGAAAAGAAAGAAAGAAACAGAGGTGGGAATGAATTTGACCAGAAGTTTCCAAACTTGGCTGTGCTGCAAAAACAACTGGATTTCTTTCAAAAACACAGACAGATCTTTGGGTACCAACCTTTCAGGTTCTAATTCAGTAGGTCTGGAGTCAAATCTTTGCAAAGCTCACTAGATAATTCAGACACATAATTAGGACTGAGAATCAACAGACTGGATGTTGGCCTTAGACACAGGGCTTCTGCCCTGGAAGGACTTCAGAAGTCATTACGCACACAGCCCATGATCAGTACCTCCTGGGGTTGTGCAAAGAGGCATTCCTATTAGACTCATGTGCTTTCTCTGTTATATTATTTTTATATTCCTGATTGGAATTCTGAGGAATTATGAGATCTAATGGCTCATTCAAGAGTGTGAAATATGAAACAGAGCTCCTGATACATACACTTTTAGTCCATTTTGTCATGCCCCTTCTTAAAAAAAAAAAATCAACTCCTTTCTTTGGTGTTAAATGAGTTGCTTAAGTCATGTATGTGTATATAAAAAAACTTACAAATGTGGTCTAAAATAGATTTAATATAACCTTAGTTAAAGTTATCAATGTAATCATATTTAGGGACACATTTATACTTATAAATCTGAATACAAATATGTGAAACAAATCAAAGTACAAGTATTTAGGAACAAAAAACATCAAAGAAATTTCTTGAGAAAACCACATACTAACAGTTACTCTATTAAAATGTCTGCTACTGGTATTTCTTAGCTGAGCCTGGTTGTCTTGTGTGCGTGTGTATGTTTAACATATTGAAACAGGAAGCAAGTAGGGCAAAAGATGTTAACTAGTTTTGTGTCCCTTTTTCTTCCTTTCTCTCTTCATCTAATTTGTTCAGCATCATAGTCCCAACTCTGGTACTGGAAGGTCCTTCTTCAACCCCCTCTTGCCTTTGCTGTTTGCCTGGCTATGGCTTAGGACTCAGAAAAGGCTGTTTACAGAAGAAAGAAATGTTTATATTGGGGTTCTTTTTGACGGTGCAGAATTATCCCATGTTGCTGTAATATTATGTAGGTTGTGTTGCTTTCTAAATAGCACCAACAAACTCTTCTACTATGAAAACACTTGAAATATTTTCTGTATATATATTTTAATGCACTTTTTGTTATTTTTAAACCACAATTAATTTGCAAATTGGTTGATCAAATTCTGTATTAGCAAGAGTTGCCTGTATATCAATGTACACCTATGGAAGCATAGGCAAATTCCAGTTAGGGTAGACTAGCTTGTTTCAGACCAATTCTCCCAATGTAAACAATCAGAAAATCTGGAAAAAAAATGGTAATTAGCTCTTTGAAGGCATCAGAGAGCTACCAAAGCAGTGAAGATTAGGAATCCAAGACCCTGGAGAGAGAGGGGAAGTATGGAATAATGAGCCTGACATTTGGTGTTACTTTTCCCTGAAGGTATTTGTAAATTTACAGTAGATCTGAGAGACTGGGAAGCTAGAGGCAAGTGGCAGAGACGAAGAGAAGACTTGAGACTGAGAAGCTCAGTAGAGCTTTGAGGAGACAAAAACTAGAGGTAGGGCCTGCAAAAGAGGAAAGACCTTGGTAAATACCCCCAGACTATCAGTTGGGACCCCTGAAAGGCTACATGCTAGAAGTAAGGCTGAAAGGAAATAGACCAGTCCTTACAAAGACCAAAACTCAGCTCCATATCTGTTTCCTATCAGACTGGATGAAGGTGACCTGCCTTTACTCTGCCTGTCTGTCAAAATATAAATACTGTTGGTGGGAACATAAAATCATTCACAGCCTGAAATTTACTCTACATAGACACTGTCCGCCATGAAATAATAATGATAATTTTAAAAAATGCCAAGCATACCAGACAACAAGATCAAATAGTCAAAATCAACAGAAAAAAAACACATATTGTAGTTATGAGGATTTTAAGATACTTGCCATTAGTGTGCACAAAACATAGATGACAAGATGAAGAACATCAACAGAGCACTGGAATCTGCAATAAAAGAATGAAGTAAAAATTATAAAACTGAAAACCATATACATCTGTCTTTCTGCCTACTACCCAATCCAGCTCTGTTCCCTGATCATTGTAATTAACCTAAATTCTGACTTCAATTAAAACCCTCATATATATTTATCTTTTGTTTTTCTTTAATATACTTTTTTCCCTAAGGAAAGAGAATGTCTAATTGCTAAAACAGAATGCTACAAATAGTTCAGTAAAAGCATTACATATACCATATACTTCCAAATGTGTTACATTATTTGATTCATAATCAGATACAGAGTTATTCATTAACTAGGACTGTTTATAATTCCATTATTAATGAAAAATATATATTTATTTGAGCTGAGCTTTCTTTATAAGATTATAGTCTAATCTGTCAGTCACAGATAAAGTTTTCTGGTTTCAAAAAATCACTTAATTCTTATCGTTTTACATTTCCTAGGAGGAGTCTGGAGTAATTCAATATGTTCTCTGAGTAAAAAATCTCAGGTTCTTACTTAATCTAATAAAATCATTATTTTATGAAGTGAGATGACAAATGAGAGCCTAATCAATTAGTTTTTTAATAGATGTTTCCTAGTTACAAATGCATTTTTAAGTATTTTATGAGTTTATTTTTAGGGTGGCATATATCTATAAATATAAATAAACACATGCATATAGATAAACAATTACCTTTAAAATTAGTTAACAGATTAATGAAATGAACACTTATTTTCCCGAAATTCTGAGGAGCCAGAGGTGGGAGTGGCAATTAGGAAAAAAGGGAAAGGAAATAATATTTATTAAGATCTAAGCCTTGTAAAGTAGGTATTATTCCTTCCATTATACAATGATGTTCAGAGAAATTAAGTAATATGATCATGGCCACAGACCTAGTAAATGGCAGCACTGGAATGCAAACACAGTTCTATTTAATTTTTAAGCCTATATTCTTTCAAGTACACTGTGCTTTCTATCTTTAGAAATAGATAGATGAGTGGGCAGATTTATGTTAAAAGTGGTGAGGAGGGCTTCCCTGGTGGCGCAGTGGTTGGGAGTCTGCCTGCCGATGCAGGGGACGTGGGTTCGTGCCCGGGTCCGGGAGGATCCCACGTGCCGCGGAGTGGCTGGGCCCGTGAGCCATGGCCGCTGAGCCTGCGTGTCCGGTACCGCAAAAAAAAACACAAAAAAGCAAAAAAAAAAACAAAAAAAAAAAACAAACTGCTGAGGATATAATCCTGTTAGGAGTTTAACAGGATTTTTATGTGAAGTCTATTGTATTCCAAATTTGAGTGTGGCCAGGAAGTTCATCAAAGTTGGATCTCATATTTCAAAAGTGTACAGAATTCCAGGGCGTCCCTGGTGGCGCAGTGGTTGAGAGTCCGCCTGCCGATGCAGGGGACACGGGTTCGTGCCCCGGTCCGGGAAGATCCCACATGCCGGGGAGCGGATGGGCCCATGAGCCATGGCCGCTGAGCCTGCGCGTCCGGAGCCTGTGCTTCACAATGGGAGAGGCCACAACAGTGAGAGGTCCGCGTACAGCAAAAAAAAAAAAACAAGTGTATAGAATTCCGTATAAAATGTTTGTATCTACTATTGATAATCATCTCCAGGTAAGTTTTAGCACACAATGTTCAGTTATATAGCCTTGAGTGTGTAGGTGCATAAGGTATACATTAGTTAAAATAAATTAATTCCATGAAGTAGAAAGGGATTAAGATATAGATCTCTATATAAAGCACTATGAACAGTTCAATAAATGCATTACCTTTATTTATTTTTACATCTATGTTGTAATTGAGCTAATTCATAACCAGAGAAGAAATATAAGTTTCCTCATTAACTGTTTCCTATCTAGTCAGAGTTGAGGACAATGATGTTGTATCAGAGTTAAGAGATATACATATATTATATAGTTACCATGCAGACTCCAATTTCCCTTTGCATTAAACTGCTTTAATATTCTGTTATGATACATACTTATGAATAGCAATGTTAGGTCATTTGACATTTAATGGAAAAAAAAAAAAAGCCCAGAGGTTCTCTATATTTTCAGAAGAGACTCAGCTAGCAATGCTCATACTGAAGCAAGATGCTCGTTTGTTTCTTCCTCTAGTCCTTAGTTGCAAGTGGATTGATGGGTATTTGGGTTGGGAGATTAGAGCTGGGCTACAGCTGCAAACTTCAACCCTATTATTTTCTATATCTCCATATGCTTTTTCCATAACAGGAAAATCCTAACAGGATTATATCCTCACCAGTTTTAACTCCTCAATTGCAGTTACATGTTTTTCATTCTATTTATGTTTAATATCTATCTCTCCTTGTAGAATATACCAAAGCACAGGGAATATGTCATTAGTACACCAAAGACAAGCAGAATTCTTGGTTACAAACAACAGAGAACACTCTAGTTTGTTGAAACAGAAGGGGTTTTTGGTAGCTTACAAATCTCCGGGAGGTCTAGAGAACCAGACTTGGATACTACCTAGCCAGGTACAATGAAGGCAGGAAAAATGTCTAATTCATACCATAGACTCTTCTAATAAACCACTGCGGCTGCAGCCCAAAATTTAGCACTGAGCATGCTAAAATATGAACACCACAACTTCTACCAGAGCCATTCCAAAAGAACCAGCTTCCAGCTCCACTGTGCATGCCAGAAGATCTATTCTCTCTCTGAGACCACAGCCTTTAGTTTCTCATTTTAGCATTCAAGTCTCCTTCAGGGCCATCTGACTGGTGGCACCTAGGTCACAGGTCTGCAGTCTAATTGCAAGGGGGTATGTAAGTATGACTTTTACCTTTCAGCCTCTTTAGTGGAAGAAGACAAGTTGGAAGAAGGTTGAAATGGGAACTGAATGACTTCATGTACAAAATCTGTTACAACACTCATTAGTATCTGTTAGATTTCCTTCTTTGTAACCAGAATTTATTTTCTTATTTGAAGATGTATTCTTGTGGACCAGAGTAAAAGTAGAAAATGGATATTTTCTTGAAAGGCAATTCTAATTGCTTATTAGTAGCAGGCTTTCCTATGCCCAGTGGGAAAATGTGATTGATTGGTGATGTCCTTCTTACATACTGAAGGACCATTACTGCTCTAAATATGTAACTTTTTCCTAGTGGAAAAATGGGCACTATTGCACAATATGTATCAATATAGGGGATGTACACTTTTGGTTTGCTTGCTATATATAGTTGTAGTTTAGAGTCAGGGAACCTTGAAGATAAATGTGTTACATCAGAAGGATTGTTAAGGGATGCTGAACTTTTTCTTAATTTTCACTTCAACAGTGTTTAGCATGAAGACAAGGGTCACTGGCAGAATCAAAGAACTTTTTTCACAAAATGGCCACCTAATGCCTAAGATACTGAGAAACTAGGTTATTCCTCCAGAGTAACAAGATCTTCCATTTACTGTGCTTTTCCAGAAAATGGTTGAGTCAAATGTTCTTCAGGATGAATAAATGCTGTGCATCCTCTGGAGATTCAATACACTACAAAGTGTACAAGAAGCATGTTTTCCAAATGTTCCTTCAGACAACCTTTCAAATAACTGCTTCCATAAATATCTTTTGTATTTATGGATAATTTGACACAAAATCTGTATTTCTTTTGGATATTTGTCTTTTAGGCAAGGGATGAAGAGGAAGGTTGTGTGGAGGGTCGGAGGTACTGCCTTTGGGACCAAGCAAGAGCATCACAGAAAAAATCTATTTAGTATGTGTATGACCTGTGTCGCTTTAAAAAAAAACCATACACAAACATTCATTCTCTAAAACAATGTTCACCTGCTGTCCCTTGGATGAGTTTAGCTTAATTTCACACTAAATAACCTTAAAGATTAGAGTGCTTAACTACAGTAGTTACTGCTGATTGCTTTGGAAATGAAAAATGGATATCTAATATAAAGGCATTAATATTATACTTGATGGATTATTTATAATAATCCAGACTCTTGGGTCCTCATCTGTTTATTTAACATGATAAAATGAGACACTTCTTGAGCAATCTTCAAGGAAATAATTTGGTACATCATAAAGATATAAATGTATTCCACAAATATTGAATAAATGTTTACTATATGCCAAGGACTATAGTAGGTAGTGGGGGCTACCATAATCAATAAGACAAGTTCACTCAGAAAGGTCACAGTCTGGTGGCAACACAGACATAACAATTGCACTAACATGGCATCATAATCGATGTACATGTGATACCATGGAAGCATAGCCTGCTCTTTAGAGGGGGAGACTGAGCTGAATCTAGTAGTTTTCCAGGCAGAGAAAGCCAAGGTCATTCCAGGCAAGACAATTAAGGCAAACTGGCATGAAAGACCACAGTGTATTTGGGGGAGAACATATAATTCTATGTGGCAAGAACATTGGGTACATGTTAGGGAGACTCAAGAGATGAGGTTGCAAAGCAAACTGTCAAGCTTGTGTAGGATGATACATGACCTACAAAAGAGTTTAGACTTTATTATTTTGCAGTGGGAGCCCAAAGAAGGGTTTTCAAGCAGTGAACTAACATAATAAGATTTGGGCTTCATAAATGGAACTCTGGCAGCCACAGGGAAGAGGTATTGGCAGGGGAAGAGTCTGGAGCCAGGAAAACTAGCTAAGACTTTATTTCACAACACCAGTGAGAGATGATTATCTTGAACTTGTTCCTCCAAGATAGCTTGACACCCACTGCCCATAAAGACAATGTTGCTGATACTTCTGGCTTCTTCCCAATCTGTACCCAAATATATCAAGTTCCCATTGGGTTTTCAACCTTTGATTCTAGATTCTGCCCCTTTATATCCACTCTTTCTCTTCTAAGTTCAGTCCCCCACTAAATTTCTTACCTAACGATGAGCTCAGAAAGCAAATACCTAGTAAATACCTGGTATCTGACCCTGTGAGTCCAGACCTTATCTGAACTCAGCTCCTGTGCTGAGGGCTAGCACCCCATTCATCCTCCTATTCCTCTGTGTTAGAGGATAGAGGATCTGGACTTTGAATAGCTACTGAATTTGTCCAACCCATTCCTGGTCCTTTAAACACAGCTACCTCACCCACAAACTATGCCATAGACAAACTCCTGGGGGAAACTATAGATGAGTTATTGAATACGATATGACTACTTACTGCCCTGTATTGGGTTTACAATGCTGACGAAGGTGATTCACTAGAGGATGAGAAACTTACCCAAAGTAATCTAGTTACAGTCTTATATCAGCCCTGCCTCCCTGGAAAATTCCCCTAGATCACATGTTAAAACCAGGTGAAAATTTAAGAGATGTTATTATGACAAAGCATCAGGAAATGCCCCAGATTAAAGAGGATTCCTTTAAAAAAAGAAAAAAAGTGACGAAGAATCAAGCCCAATCAGGCAAAGGGTACAAATCTCACAGCCTAAGCTCAAAAGCAGTGACTATCACTGCTGAGTCAGAAGGTACCCCAAACTGAAATGATGGTATCAGCCATGAGGATCTCATCTTTTGACATAGAGGATTAGGTGAGCCCCAAATATTGGAAGTTCATTTGATTGAATCATGATCCACCACCACAACACTCTAACTAGAAAGAGAATGCAAAGATGTGTTTACTGGCACAGAGCCATTTTCTCCCTCCATGCCCCTTGATGCCTCCCTTTTCTCCAGTCTAAATGACTTTAAGAGAAAGTGTGATTAGGGGTGTGGCCAAGGTCTTTTGACCTCCAATGGTTAGATACATCCATAAGAGTATGTTGGGGAATTTCAGGGAGAAAAAAGACTCAAACTTTTATGACTGTTGTCTACAGGTGCCCAATTCACCATCCTACTATTTCCATGAGGAGTGGGGACCTCAGAATTCTACTAATAAGTATTGGCAGGGCCTGCAGCAGGACAGGGAAGCTAATGTGACTTTATGGGTGGGGCCCTTTGGGCCAATTCAATATACTGTTGAGTTATTTGTAGTGAGGTGGATGGACTTAGAGTCTGTCATACAGAGTGAAGTAAGTCAGAAAGAGAAAAACAAATACCGTATGCTAACACATATATGTGGAATCTAAAAAAAAAAAAAAAGGTCATGAAGAACCTAGGGGTAAGATGGGAATAAAGACACAGACCTACTAGAGCATGGACTTAAGGATATGGGGAGGGGGAAGGGTAAGCTGTGACAAAGTGAGAGAGTGGCATGGACATATATACACTACCAAACGTAAAATAGATAGCTAGTGGGAAGTAACCGCATAGCACAGGGAGATCAGCTCGGTGCTTTGTGACCACCTAGAGGGGTGGGAGGGAGATGAGAGAGGGAAGAGATATGGGAACATATGTATATTTATAACTGATTCACTTTGTTATAAAGCAGAAACTAACACGCCATTGTAAAGCAATTATACTCCAATAAAGATGTTAAAAAAAAATCAATGTACTGTTGCTGCTGCTTCTACAACTGACACTATTAAAAGAACTAATGTTATATGCTTGTACTTTCTTGTTCCATAAGTGCCAGAAGGAATTCTGATTAGGAAAAGCTACATGTAGTGAAGTGTTAGTGAAACATATAAATTGCTTTCCAACCATCTCTCTAGCCCATCCCAAGTAGGGCTCAACAACCTTAATGGCCCCTTTGAGCTACAAGTTTCTATGACTGATGATTTTGCCCATTGAAGCCTCTGGCGAAAGATGCCTTCATCTGGAAGCCTCCACCAGGGGCACTCCTATGGCTCTGGAGTCATCACTTCCCTGACAATGCTACTGGGTACATCTCTTTTGAAAAGCATCTATTAGTTTGTTACTGGGCTCTTGTTGACACTGAACACCCGACCCATGAAAAACTTGTAACTCTTTAGACTGATAATTCCATTTTGGGGTGGATCAACTCAGACTCAACAACAATTAACAAGATGTGAAGGGCACATCAAGCCTCACTTGTCAAATGAAAATGGAATGTTCAAGAAAACAGCTAGCCTAGCGCAAGCAGAATCTTGGCTTGACATGAAGAAATGGCAGCTATCCTCCTGGGGGAAACTTTATTCCCCATCACACTGCCTAAAGCAAAGCCACTAGCTCAGTGAGATCATCAATGCACAGAAGTTCCCCTAAATGACTGGCTCACCCATGGCTGAGCTCAGCTAAAACCAAATGGCATCCAAGTGCTGCTGTGGTACTTCAATCTCAATGCCATCAATGCAGAGCCAAAAGTGTGGACATGATGGTTGCTATTCTCAATGGGTAGGACTCAAGGCTGTTCTTTGTCCAATACTCACTTTGATGAACCTTGTTTCAGTTTTGTTGACTCTTAGGTTGTTACCAACGGCCTAGCAATTTGGTCAGCCCCTCTTTGGGGCCGTGAACAGTAAAAATAAATTACAGCTGCTGATTCAACCATCTGGGTCACTCCTGTAGAAACCCACAGTAAGGGCTTGTTCTCCTATGAGACCAACTATAATCAAGCTGCTGATGAGCCTGCACCACCCACATTGCTACTATTCCTGTCTAGATCCATGTTCTACCAGATATGGAAACATATCCACCAACATAGAATGGGCAAAAAGCAAAGAACACTTTTTCTAATGCCAAGGTTACTGTTGCATGCCAGACTTGTGACTCCTGCCAAAGGCTGACCTGTCTGTCTCAAGGTAAAGGAGACCGCATTGTATGCACGTGGATTCCATCTGCTCCTGTAAGACTGACTAAATTGGATTTTTTGTTCCTACTTGGGGCTATTGGTGGTTCCTTCCTCTACTGAAAGTTTCACAGAATCCTGTGTTATTGTTCCAGTCCCATCAGTCAACTACGGTCACACCATTGCGCCCTTGAAACTAACTTGTGTCATGTTTTCTGTTTTTTAGAGTTTGAAAATGTGTGACTCTTATTGACAAAACCACTCAATGGTGGGCTGGTTGTCAAGGTATTCAGTGGACTTTTCACTCTCTTTACCACCCATAGACACTCTGCATTGTGGAGTGTGGACCTTCTCAAAAAACAACCCCCAGAGATTTCTGATTCTACCTGTCTCACCTCCTGGTCTACAATATTTTAGCAAGGGGGTTTGTTCACTAAATGTGGCTGTTCTCAGAAAGGAATCATCTTCTCTCAGACACTTCCTGGGTAATAATCAGGAGTTACGTACATCTGTTTTGAAAACTTGAGGTTCCATCCTGACCTTTCCTGGACAAGATACCTCTTTCTTTCCCCTAATGGCAACCTCAGACCAAGCTGGTTGGTACAACTTCCTGGTGGCAGCCAGATTAATGGAAACCTAGAGAATCCAAACTTAATTCTGGTGCTACCATCTGGTTCTCTTGTGGGTTTGACATGGTCCTAGGATGGCCTAAGGATAATGGCTACTTGGTTGGGTACACTGCTTTCCAAGTGATCCATAGAGGTCAAAGTGGTGGACATAAACAGTCTCTGTAAGTCTTATAACTCTTTATCCTCTTGCCTTGAAACCTTCTAGGTGAAAGGTCTAAGGGTAAGGAGGAGGTGATTTTAAACAAGGTAAAGCTACAGATGGGACTGGAATGGAACTTGCCAATTTTATGGCAGTAGAACTCTGGCCCCAGAGGAAGGAACACATTAGACCTTGACAGGTACAGGAGAAGGAGGGATAATAGTTACTTTTGTCTTTCAGAACCACCCCGGAGCCTTCCTCAGGAAGGAAAATGCCCTAGTGCACTTTTCCCTGATTGTTGCAAGCACTTTAAATTTATCTGACTGCTGGCTCTGCCATTCCCCACCAGATGGTTCTGGACTTGACTTAGTTACCATTTCCTTTAACCTTACTGAGCAATCTCAGAAATTACGGGAAAAGGCCCCAGCTTCTGCACTTTCCATGCAAAATACCTGCCAGCACCTCTGGATCTCTTTATTCCTATTCCCATAGCTAATAGTCATTCAATGGGTTGGATGAATGCCACCAAGATGGCGCCATGGACAAATAGGTCAAGTTGCCCTCAGGCAGTTCCTCCAAAAGCAAGGATTAGATTACTGTAAGTAAACTTGGAACCTGGGCTGGCCCTGAGGACACACTGGCTATGAAGAACTGTCAGCTTGTGCCCCTGACTGAAGTTGGCCCAACTTGGTGGGCCCCAAGGAATGTAAACAACAGCTACCTCCTCAGGACTGTATTTCTTTGTGGAAGCCAGGAACTAACTTGCCTCCCTCCTTAAAACACAGTGCTTTGCACCTTAGAGATGGTCATACCAGACCTGAAAGTGTTTAAAGAAACACCTCTAGATCATGTAGCCCTCAGACAATTGCAATGATCTCTCCAAAATAAGGCTACTTTTAGCTCCTCAGGGAAAATTCTCAGAGGGAGAACTGACTTGTTATTTATGGGCACCCTCAAGAAAGTTTTCCCTACAATAGGAATCCTTCAATTACAAAAGACAATACACATTTTTCCCCTGACTTTAGTTGAACTGACTGATGACTCACTTTGGCACTGGAAGGAATTTAAGTCAGTCTCAGTCCACAGGCCAGAGTTAGTCTGGATGACAGAGTCATCCTAGACTTCCTTCCTCCTTGCAGGCCAAGATGGAATCTGTCCAGTCACTAATACATCTTGCTGTACCTGGATTAATGCCTCAGGTCAAGCAATTTAAGGAGAAACCATCTGACTTTCTACAGTAGACACTGATCGCTTATGGGATTTGTTTAGCTAGGTGGGACCCTGGGTGCACAATTAAAGTAAGCACTGCAGATGGCCTCATCCTGTTGCTTGAAGTTTTGATAAGAGTACCCTTAATTAAATGCTGTGTAAAACTACTTCACAGGGCTTCCCTGGTGGCGCAGTGGTTGAGAGTCCGCCTGCTGATGCAGGGGACGCGGGTTCGTGCCCCGGTCCGGGAAGATCCCACATGCCGCGGAGCGGCTGGGCCCGTGAGCCATGGCCGCTGAGCCTGCGCGTCCGGAGCCTGTGTTCCGCAGCGGGAGAGTCCACAACAGTGAGAGGCCCGTGTACCGCAAAAAACAAAACAAAACAAAACAAAACCTACTTCACAGATTCAGTGCCAGCCTCTCTCAGTCAGATTAAGCAGAGTGGCCGATGGAGTGGCGTACTCATGGGAAAATTAACCAGAAGCCAAGGCAGTATAGAAATGAGTAGGTAGGTATTAGTGGGAGACAATACTCTGTGGGTCCATTTTGTTTTCATATGTTTTGTGAGCAGAGGTACTGAGAAATCTCTCTTTCAGATGATCTTTTCAAGGATATTTTTCTGTTTGTACAGCAGACAGCCTTGGGAGATAGAGATGGTGTCTCCCTCTAAAGTAAAAGGCAGTCAGCCTTACTGCCTATTATAGAAGACTCAAATTCCCTAGTCTCCAGGTTCTTCTCCTATCACACCAACCCACTGTGAGTGCCAATGTCACCCGGCCTTCTTTGTGTTGTCCCGCGGGAACTGGGTTTAGGAAACCAGCGCAAGTGCTGATACTCTGGCTACTGCTATTGCCAGGAGTGATAAAGTCCTTTGATTCTAACCCAGGAGATTTGTGTCTTCCATCAGCATCCATGAAGCTGACTTGAAAGAGTACAAGTATGGTAAAACTTCAGACCCTTCCAAGTTCTTAACAGCTATCCAATGGCAATTTCTTTATCAAATACTGTGGCTCCTATTAATCCTGTCGTTGATTTCATGATCTTTCCAAAAGTAGAACCATGCATTTTGTAGCTGAAGAACCAAAATGTGAAACAGTTATTTTCAAACTAAAATATTTTAAGTATCAGGAAAAATCAACACCAGGTCATAGATCAATGTAAGGAAATGACAAATGCAATAGTGTTTGGAATCATATGTAAGTTGTTAAACTATCTTATTGTACCATAATACATTCCAGCTGCTTGGTCATCCCTTTTTCTCTTCGTGTACTTTTCCTATTTATGCACTTAATTAGCGTAATGAAGTTGAAAAAGTGTTGGGTGGAATATCAGGAAACCTGAGATCAAATAACAGTTTTGCCAATTACTGGCTATGAGACCCTAGACAGGTCTTCCCTACTACTCTGGACCTTAGACTATTCATCTTTAAAATGTGAATTAGGGTAAGCAAAATGAATGGGTTTTGTTAGATGATTTTTAAGCGTATTTTTTTTCTAGTTCTTATTTGCAATGAATGGTAGAAAAGAACTTTTAGCCAAGATGGGTAATTATGAGGTTATTTTTTTTTCTTTTTCCTATTTGCTTTAGTGGAAAGTTCAGACACTGGAATAAAGATTTCTACAACCAACTACTTGTCCTAGCCCTTGTGAGCAAGATTTGTTGTAACCCTCCTTGAATTAGGGTTTATATTTCAAGGAGGCACCTCCTGTGAAATGTAATGTAGAAGACGAACATTCCTTGCACAGAAGGTCTTTTCATTTGCTGTCCTCACCCCACACAACCATCTTTCCTTTGGCCAGCATATTACACAAACAAGAAATTTAGTTGATTTCCTATTCAATAATGACACAACCTTTCCAAGGTCAGGGTGCCCTTGCCAGAGCTGGTACAGGAGGAACACACATTGGCTTAAACTATCATGGGATTTTTCCTGAGCACAGTGCAGCAGCTATAGGCAATGAGATGGTCAGTCTCATTGGTTTATTCATTAGTCGGTATATCAATTATAGCCTTTAGGACCTACTACAGCCAGCCACTGGGAATACACATGTTATTAATAAGACTGTGTAACTGCCCACAATGATCCCACAGTCACTTTGGGGAGGCAGATCAATCAACAGATAATTATAACACATCTGAAATTGGTGAAATTATAGAAGGGAGCAATGACCAGCTCTTCTCTGAGAGTTGTAGAGGACTCCTCAGAGGAGAGAATGCTTGAGTGAGACTCCTCAGAGGAGAGAATGCTTGGAGGCAAAGAATGAGAGGATATTCAAGCAAAAGAGCATGTGAAAAGCAAAAAAGACAGGTGAACGAAGATAGAGGGTCAGATATTTCAGTATGGCTGGAACATAGCTTTAGGGTTGCAAGTAACAGGAGATGAAGATAGAGAGGCAGGTAAGAACATTTGGGGGCAAGAGAGGAAGAGGGTGTTAAAAGATTTGAAACACTTGAGGCTGTGTTTATATGCTGACTAGAAGGAGGTAAAGATAGAGAAAGGGAGATCACTGCTGAATTGAGATCCCAGGGAAATCAGAAGATGGTTTCTAGACAGGCGATGAGCAGAAAGGCTAGTCTGCGATTGAAAATGGATCTCTTCTTCCTCTTAAAAAGACAAAGAGAAAATAGATGCAGACAAAAGTAAGTTTGAAAGAGAAGTGTGGAAAGCTAAGAATTTAGGCATCTTGGCCCTAGGAGCTAGAGAAAAGATAAGGTTCCTGCAGTCCAGGTGGTCAGCAATTCACATGCTTATTCATTCAGCCATTCCTACCTTCCTTCAGAAATATTTGCTGAGTACAGAAATACAATGGTGTACTAGACACTGATTCTCCTTCCAAATAATCTACAATCTAGTTCAGATTTAAAAAGCACAAACTTGGGCCTCCCTGGTGGCACAGCGGTTGAGAGTCCGCCTGACGATGCAGGGGACACGGGTTCGTGCCCCGGTCCGGGAAGATCCCACATGCCGCAGAGTGGCTGGGCCCGTGAGCTATGGCCGCTGAGCCTGTGCGTCCGGAGCCTGTGCTCCGCAACGGGAGAGGCCACAAGAGTGAGAGGCCCGCGTACCGAAGCACAAACCTTAGCAGGAAGAAACTTCTTAGCATATGTTTATAGAATGAATAATGAATAAAATAATAAGTCCGACAAGAAAGGCAGAAATGAAGTATAATTAGAATAGAAGGAGAAAGGACTATTTTTTAGGTTTGTGTGGGCCCTGAAGAATGGGTGGATCTGAATATACAGAGACTGGGAGGGGGTGGGAAAGGTCAATCTATGCAAAAAGAACACGTGAGCAAAATTCTGGAGGTGAAAAATGGTAGGCGCTAAAGCAGGGAATAGCAAATCTCGCCTAAGTGATGTGCAGCAAAATAAAATTGGAAACAATAACACTAGTCTTTCTTTTGGCCCCCTACACCAAAATTAGTGATATTTATTGCCTTGGGTAGGACACAAAACACTTCAAGAGAAGCCAGCATTAAAGTAGAAATATGTGGTGAGGAATAGAAAGACAGTCCCTTGAACCTTTCAGAGCCCCAGAGGAGGGAAAGAGAGCATCCTAAATTTTCTTCCATCCCAGATGCAGGTGGCAGTGGTTGTGAATGGATGACTAGACCTAGAAATTCCTAGCAGCTGGGACAAGGAACCCAGAGAGTGGTCTGCAAAGACCTGGTGACCAAGGAGCAGAGAGCGCATGTACATTTTAGTTACGGATACTGATGAAAAAGGACATCCTGTGCTTTTATTTGCACAATCTGGCATCCTACACATGAATAAGACACTCCTTTTAGGTGCTAGGACAACATAGAACACTCTTACGCTCCTAGACCCCAAGTCTATACCGACTTTGAGGAAAACGGAAGGATTGCGAAGAAGGAGAGAGATCTAAATTTAATTGAATTTTAATCCAACTAAGCCTAGGAAATATCCAGAAGGGATTAAATTTATTTGGACTGGAAAGATTTAGTTTACTGACATCAGTGGAAATTGAGTTTGCTTATAGGAAAATAAAATTCCACTTTTTTTACCCTTAAGTTTATGACTGTAAAATTCAGATATTATTACAAGTAAATAGAGAAGAGTTATGACTCTAAGCACAAGATCACAGTTTCTAAACACACTTTCTAAGACAAGGCTTTTCATAGAAATGACTGATTCAAGATCTGAGCAGGAAGGCACAAAGTGAGTCTGGGATATAATATTGCTTTCCCAGAAAGCAAGAAAGCTTTCCAGGATTCATGAGGTTGCATCAAAGGGCATTGGAACCATCCTGAAGGCCCTCCCATAGCTTAAGTGTAAAGATTCAGGCATCAAAGAAAATAATGATTGAAGTTGATTGAAAGATATTCTGTATATGAAGAAAATCCACAAGTTTATAATATTCAAAAAAGAGAAACCAAGAAAAAAGTAATTTATCATCATTTATGGCATCCATTAAATCAATTCCTTACTTTGAAAACTGGCAATTAAAGGTAAGAGATAAGAATTTATCTCATCTTTCCAATAAGTATTCATAGCAACCAAATGGTCTCAGTTAAACAGGAAACAGCTACTTTACAGATTAATGATAACTAATTATGTGTAAGCAGTGACAAAATTGGACATTAGCTATTTTGAAATCTCTGACAAAATTATTGATTTAAGCAAGAATTATCAATGGCTATTGAAATCATTGGTGAATTGGTAGAAACGGAATGTTCTTATGGCAGCAAACTAACACGATGAGGATTACTTTCTGGTGACAAGGAGAAAACCATAATTTTACCATGGAAGATTCAAAAGGTCATCCCCTTAATCCTGTGGCCAAACTCTAAATCACTAATAGTATACAAGATAATACTTTCTACTCCTATATGAAGTACCATGACAATGTAATCTTACTGGGAAAGTTTAAGTTTAATCTAATCAAATCTTTAGAGTCTAATTTCTAGGTTACCGAAAATATAGGAGGCTAAAGTGGCACTACCCCACAAAAATAAAATGTTGCCATATATATAATTTAAAATTTTCTAGTAACCCACTTTGAAAAGTAAAATGAAATGATAAAATTAATTGTAGTAGTTAATACATTTTTTAACCCAGCATACCTAAAATACTATCATTTCATGTAAACAATAATAAAAATAATTAATGATAATCCTCAATAATAAAAAATTATTAATGAGATCATTTTTACTCTTTTAATTTGTATTATGTCTTCTAAATTTGGTGTGGATTGTACACTACAGAACATCTCAGTTCAAACTAACTACATTTCAAGTGCTCGGAAACTGGTGGCTGCCATACAGGACACCAGAGGGCTGGAAGAATAAGCTAAACAACACTGTGACATTTAGTTCCATGTGCCAGCTTGGCTAGGCTACAGTACCTAGTTTTCAACCAAACACTAATCTAGGTGTTGTTGTGGATGTATTTTATAGATGTGGTTAATATCTATCACATCACTTTAAGGAAAAGAGATTATCCTTGGGGTAATGTGGGTGGGCCTCATTTAATCAGCAGAAAGGACGTAAAAGCAAAACTGAGGTTTCCTTGAGGGAGAAGCTCCTGACTGAGAGCGTCTAGCCTGCCAGCCTGCCTTTCACATTTCAGACTCGCCAGCTCCCACAATCCCATAAACCAATCCCTCGGTTTTCATATACATACATGTATGTTTCATATATGTATGTATGGTTTTCATATATATACACACACACATATATATGATATCTATATATAATCTATGTTTATATCTATATATTATAAATGAGCTCTAAAGGATATGTTAGAGACAATTAGAAATTTTTGAACATGGACTTCTTGAATAATTAAGGAGCTATTGTCAGTTTTGATAGGTGGGAAAATGTAAATTTGTCAATGGAGGAAAACATCAATATTTTTTAGAGATGCCATTTGAAGTATTAAGGGATGAGCTATCATGATGATGATGGATTATACTCTATTGACTAAATCTACATGAAGTCATAACCTGTAGTGAAATGAAGGTAATAAATCCAGCCTGCATCCCCATGGACATAAACCACGTTATCTCTAGCATAACAAATAATAGTTAACAAAGTTTTAGCCTAATATTTAACAGAGCTTTACTGCATGATAAATTGGTCTTAAAAAATTAAATGAGAGGGAATCTAAGGCTGTGATGCAGTTAGCTCTCACTAGCTGAGAGACCAGAAGGCATTCTACTTCCACAGCATGAAGGGCAATGACGAGTCATAGGAAGTGATGTAGATGATTCCAAATGTGAGTTTTTCCCCACTTGGCCCATGTCTCCACATGATACCCAAGGACACTATGCCTCAGAATAATAACTTTTTCAAATCAGCTATAAAACCGATATTTTGGCTCTCCATGTTGTTTTCTTAAGAGTACAGATGTCCTGGCCAAGTTACAGTATGTTCTTACCAAAATTCTCCCATACAACTAAAATGACAAGATATTTTTCCTTCCTTCCTGCCATTAAATTGTAATGAAGTGCTGATGGTCCTGTTGTTATGGTTACCATTATTGCTATGGTGATAGCCTATACATTCCAAAAGAAGAAAAACTACACCAGCCCAGTGTATAACATTATTTTATAAAGGTCCTCTGTCAGAAGTAGAAGGTAAATGTATTTTTCAACATAAAATCTAAATACTGTGTAACTACCATGTACTTAGTTCAGTGTGGGATAGAATAATATTTTCCTATTTGTGTGTACAATAAACTACTTAATAGCTTGCATGGCATTCTGCAAAGCTCTTTCACATATGTGATCCTACTTGAACTTTATAGGATTCTGCAGAGTTGGTAGGTTAGGTGTTATTAACTTCATTTTGCAGACTGGGAATGTGGCAGACACAGTTGGGTGTCTACCTGACATCCATTCATCCCACCATCCCATCTTCATTGCTAACAAAATCCTGATTGTGTCTGAGAGAGAAATTGCTCTGCTTCAGTCTAGGTATTTGTTTTTCCCAGTCCTGCTGCTAGGGGTATGTGCTACAGTTCAGGCTCATGACTCATAAAGGAGAAATCTGCTAGGGTTTCTGGAACATTTTTGTTTGGTTGTATGTCTGTTGGTTTTTGCTTAAAGGACCTAATACAGCTGTCTCTGTCCTCTACTCTCCTTCCTGCTTTGTATGTGAATGTGAGGACTGGAACTGACATAGCCATTATATGACCAGGAAGGAAAAGAAAAAAAAAAAAAATCTGGTTCACCAGCTTATTTCTGGATTTTATTATGTGAGACTATAAACCCTTATTTGATAAAGAGACTAGTGCAGGTAAGTTTTCTGTTACCTATAGCCAAATGCATTCCCAACTGAGGCTGAGACTGAATGTTTACATGACATTCCCAAGATCACACAATCTATTACGGGCATACAGAAGACTAATTTAAGTCAATTACTCTTTACACTTTGCAAAGCTGCCTCATCCATTCAATGGTCAATAACACTTTATCCAAAGCTTACAAATTGCCACTATATGGAGATACAATGATGAATAGGACAAAATGCTTCTGCTTAGTTCCACAGAACATAAGCCAAGTCTCAAACATGTAAACAAGTATAGATAGAAGAGATGTTTACAGGAGAAACTGTGGACCAAACCAAGCCAAATCTAGCGTATGACCTCTGATGTAGATGATATTTGAGCAAGGGTTTGAGGATAAGGAGATTTACCAAATAGAAAAGGAGAGGGTATTTTAGGCTTAAGGTATAGCAGAATAAAAAGTGGAGCCAGAAATTGTTTGGTGTAATTTCTGTGTGCTTGAGTTTGAGTTTCTCCTGAAAAGCAGAGTCTGAGCCAAGGGCTCACATGCATGTCATTTATTTTGGTACATGATCCCAGGGAGTAAGTGTAAGAGTCTGGGAAGGATGAAGCAAGGACAGGGAGAAAGCTGACACATGAGGGCATTATCACGTGAGACCTTACTTTGTGCAGTCTTACTGGGACCCTCCAAGGGACTGTGTAAAATACACCTCATAACTGTCCACCTGAGGTCTGGAAAATGAGAGTGCTAATTAATCGACTCCTGTCCTCCATCAGTCAAGGGTGCCCCAGGGATTGTTAACTACTGTGTACTTTCAGGTTTGTACACATGATAATGTCAAGAAAGTTATCAATAGTATCCTTGCCTTCCTTCCAGAAAAGTCCCAGGACAGAAAGCAAGAGATAAGAGGTTTAGTTATACATGCAGGAAGCTGGTCTCTGCAGCAATAGCTGGAATAAAAGGTACACAAGTGGGATATGAAGCTAAGCACAAAGGCTGGTCTGGCACACTGTGATATGGTTTTGACGGAAGAGAGAACATCTAGAGATGAGACTAGAAAGACAGATAGGACTTGATGAGAAAAGGCCCTGAATTCTGGTGGAAGGTTCTTAAACCCGGGGTCTCTACTTTGGGTACACTGCTGAATTTTATGTAGAGGTTTGTTTATGTGAGTGTGGGTATGCATTTTTTTCTTAGTGGAAGGTCTTAGAGTTTCAGAGCGCTCGGTGATCCAATAGGTTAGAAACTCCTGCTCTGGGCAATAAGCAGAGTAGGGGCAAGAAAATTTTGGGTTGGGGTTCACATTTCAACTTTGTATAATTGCTAATGTTTCATGCTTTTTGACTGGAAGCCCAGTGTCAAAGATGTGTTCAGTGACAAGCCTCTCTGGTTAGCACCCTGTGTTTTAGCCCTGAAACACCCAGGGGCCTCTGGATGGAAAACTCTGGTGGGATCATATTGTTGAGCACTGGTCATTTCTTGACTTCTATATATCATCTCATTTCATTTTCACATGATTCCTGTAATAGGTAACGATGAAATTAATGCTAATTTCTACTTAACTGAACTTATGATGCTCTTCTGTTACTGAAATGTCTAATACAGGCATACCTTGGAGATATTGCAAGTTAGGTTCCAGACCACCACAATAAAGTAAATATCACAATAAAGTGAGTCACACAAATTTTTTGGGTTTCCCAGTGCATATAAAAATTATGTTTACACTATACTTTAGTTTATTAAGTATGTAATAGCATTATGTCTAAAAAAAGTATAGACCTTAATTGAAAAATACTTTATTGCTAAAAATGCTAACCATCATCTGAGTCTTCAGTGAGACGTAGCAGTAACATCAAAGAGCCGTGATCACAGATCACCATGACAAATATAATACTAATAAGAAGTTTGAAATATTGCAAGAATTATCAAGATGCGACACTGAGACATGAAGTGAGCAAATGCTGTTGGAAAAATGACGTCGATAGACTTGCTCGATGCAGGGTTGCCACAAACTTTCAATTCGTAAAAAATGCAGTATCTTCGAAGACCAGTAAAGTGAAGCACGAGAAAACAAGATATGCCTGTATTTTCCTTTTTCTAGGGGAAAATATGTCCATGCTCCAAATTCATGATTGAAATTGAGGCCCTAGAAGTTTGGCTAGTGGAGACAAGACAGCCTTTCTCAGCTGAGAATTACTGTAAGGAGTCCAGGAGCCTGTAGATACACCAAAGAGTCACATCTTATGCAGGAGAAGGTTACGTAGGGATGAGCTTAAGAGTCAGCTGGGTACAGGCAAAGTCACCCTTGAAAACCCCTTGGGAAGAAGCTCTGCTGAAGAAGCCTAAGTATCTCCCAAGTGTTACAGCACAGCCCCATCTTCACCCTTGGTGGAGCCACGTTCTCTCCCTTGGGTGAGTGAGATTTCTTCTTGAGCTGCCAATTAGCTTGCATTAGGAGGAAAATGTTGTTCAAACACCAGATACTAAAACTCTGGAATCACTGTGAAGGCTGCAAGATGCTTACACTAGGGAAGCACAAGGACCGGGGCAGCTGAGATGGACAGTGACTCACATCTTCCCTCTCACCCTCCCTCTCGGGCATTTGTGAATTGAGTAGAACAACAAGAGTAATTATTCTCATTATTTATGTTGTGGCTACTCTTTTTGCTGAGCTACTTGAATTTACATAAGTTAAATGCAATTACGAATGACTCTGTGGATTAAGAATATTAATTAATATTAAGAGCCAGCAGTTACTGAACAACAAAACCAAACTATGAGTTTTAACTGAAATAAGCCACACATGACTCTAAGAAGGAGGTACTATTATTATCCTCATTCTACAGGTGGGAAAGCTTAGGTGCAGAGAGGTAAGGTAACTGTGGTCACACACCTAGTAAGTGGAGAGCAGGTACTATGCCAGACAGACTGGTTACAGAACCTGTGCTCTTAACTAGACTCTGGTGTGTGTATGTGGGTGTGTGGGTATGTGTGTGTGTGGGGCAGTGTATTGGGGGAAGTCAGTGAGAAGGGGAATATTTCAAAATATTGAAAAGGTTGGGAGCTACTTTAATACAACCTCCTCATTGTACAGATGAGGAAAATAAAACCCAAACAAAATAAGGTGCCTGATACAACCATTCATGGGATACAAAGGTATGGTAAGTTGCATAATAGCCCCAAAGATACTGACATCCTAATTCCTGGCACCTGCTGATGTTGCCTTACCTGGGAAAAGGGGCTTGCAGATACGATTAACTTAAGAATCTTGGAAAAGGGAGATTATTCTGGATTATGCATGTGGCCTTAAATGTAGTCACAAGAGTCCTTATAAGAGGGAGGCAAGAAGGTGAAGGGAAGAAGCTGGAAATGTGACGATGAAGACAGGAGATTGGAGTGAAATGAGTCCAGGAAGGCAGGCAACCTCCAGAAACTAGAAAAGGCAAGGAGACAGACTCTCCCTTAGAGCCTCCAGAAGAAACCAGCCCTTGACTTCAGCCTGTGGAATGGACTTTGGATTTCTGAGCTCCAGAACTATAAAAGAATAAATCTGTGTTGTTCTAAGCCGCTAAATTTGTGGAAATTTGTTACAGCGGCCGCAGGAAACAGCACAAAGGGCTTCTTGCTGTTATTATGCTTTGGTTAAGCAGATAGCTTGACCTCTGTTAGACCACAGTCTATTCTGAGTTACATTAACTTGAGAAGAATAAAACTTTATTTCTTTTATAAAATATTTTGCAGTTCACTTTCTACTAATTCAACTTTACCTTTCCCACTGTTTTTTGTTCAGTCAGTGATATTTTAGTGTTCTTCCCTGTGACTTTCTGGCTGTACAGTTCAATGAGATGATACCAAAATCACCTGGGTTTTTTTCTCTTAATATGACATTTCTTTTATTAGCTAACATTGCCTAAGGCATATTTAATGCTATTTGTATATAATTTAAGAAACCTTGATTAGAAACCAAAATGTGTTTATTCATATTCATGGTTCATTCATTCATACATGAATTAAACTAATTTTTTATTAAGCATCCCACAAATGTCATAAAGTCAAGCACAAAGACTCAGGGGACCAAACACTAATCAAGGTGATGCCTGATCTCAGAGGCTTCTCAGCCATGAGAGAGCTGTGGCCTCTTCAGTTTCATGAGGCTATGGATATATTTTCAAAAAGGAAGACATGAGAAACGTGTTTTGTTTTCCATGTCAAATATTTACGTTTAACAAACCAAAGCTTTGGACACATGCAAATTAATGTGATATAATTATGCTCTCCATGCAATAATGATGAAACTTATAAACTGTACTATCTCATAGTGTTCTGCAAAGCAGTATTATCCAGCAAGGGACCTAAGTTTAGATATATGATGGATGCTGTCTGGTTCCAATTCTGTAAGCACATCTCTGACTCTGTATATGCTTGTTTGGAGACAAGGTCAAACTTCTAAATTTGCTGCCCATTGTGAGTGTGAGGCCTGGGCCAAATGTCCCTGCCTACCCCCAGTTATTTCCTATCAGATTAGAATAAATTGCATACAGAGTTACCAGTCACATAGTTAACTATATACAAATAGAATTCAAAGTTTCTATTCATACCCATAAACTAGTCAAAACCACTGGTTGCATCAACTCTGAGGGTAAATATATATGTGTTCTTTCTAGGTCCTCCATTCCAAAATATTCCCAGAGGACACTTGCTGGTGGATTTTTCAGCATTAACAGAGATTTAAGACCAAGCAAGTCTTAGGGAGGGCTCTGTCTGAGGAATGCCTGACCCTGAGATTGAGCACGGCTCAAGAGATTGGGTCTGCAGGGTTGGGTCCTGCTCAGATTCCTCTCTTGAAGGGAACACCACAAATACTCTAAGTCAATAGATGTCTGGTTTATGGCTTTGGGTGTCTTTGTGTCCAAATACTGATGACAAGAAGAAAAGAGTAATTAAAAGACATTTTTTGATGCTTGGTTTGTTATAAATTTAAAAGTTAGTACGTTTTCTTTCACATAAATTATTTGTAGACACAGTTGGCAGACCATATGGGTGTATTTCTAGTTCTTTATTTCTAGTAAGGTTTTATTAAAAAAGAAAAACACAGACTAACTAGAGCTTTCAAATTAGCGCAGATTTCAATGCTAGCCATTTAGATGCTCACAGGAAGCCTTCAACACTCTCATTTGCCCACATGGAAAGAAAAACCTTTTCTTTCCCAGTAGCACCTTGGATCTATACCTGCCTATTTAAAATCAAGCATACAAAAGAGGAAGTGCTGATGAATTTGGTACTGTCTAGACAAGTACACTAATGTGCAGTGTTGGGCTGGTGGTTGCCATGGTAATAAGCAAAAAAGCTCTTACAGCTCTGCTAAAGAGTGGGTTGTGGATGCTTCCTTTACAATAGGCAATTTTCCCTCCCTTGAAATGGGGATTGCCAAAAACAATCTGACTAGCTCTAAGACATGGAATCATGACATCCAACAATGTTTCAGGTTGTAAGATAGATGCCACACTCTGATGTTTCTTGTCAAGGTAATTCATTTTCTTTGCCATTTGTCAGCATATTAATAAGTTCCTCATTATGTAGCAGAGGGGCCTGAGCCTAAGAAACAACAGTAAATGGACAGGAAATCCAAAGTGTTTTCACCTGCTTCGATAAGTAATAGTTTTTAAATTTTTCTCTCATTAGAGTTATGCCTTTCTTTCATGAAACCAATACTTTTGGGTCTCCTACTCTGGAACAGACCCTGTGCTAACCTCCAGGCACACAGATTTGCATAATGGGCTTCCTTTTTCTTCAAGGAGCTGAGTTTAGTGGGTGACACGGAGAAGCCAAGCATTACAAGGCAGAGGTGGATAAGTGGTACACGTGACACTCTGGTACTTCCGGAACACGTAGATATGGCACAGAACTCTATCCTGGAAGGCCTATGAAAGTGTCCCGGTGGGCGTAGTGTCTAAGCTAAAAGAAGACAGGAGGAATCCAAGCAAAGTGGGGAAAATATACTAAGAAGGGGGAAGAGGAGATTCAACACATGGGAGGGAGAGGAAATTAACCCTGCATTCCAGTCAATGTGAGAAACTGAGTGAGGGAGGAATGTAGGGTTTAATGGGCTGTGTGAGGGACGGGAGTAGAGAGAGGTGATTCTTCAAATGTGGGTAAGGTTCTAATCACAAGAGCCTAGCTATACTTATGGTTTTAGACTTTATCCTAAAAGTGCTGAGGAGTCAATGAAGTGTTCAAGCAGAGGAGTGACACTTTGGAAAAATTACTTCTAATTGTCGCATGGACAATGGGTTGGAAGACAGCAAGAATGGAGGCAGGAAGAAAAGTTAAACAGGCTTTGGCAGTAGCCAACCGCTTGTCAAATTCAAGGGTCTTTTCCGAATTATTATTATCCTTTCTATTCATGATGGCAAGGGCTAGTGGGCCCCCAATACCCATGCTTCCCTTATTACACAGTAAGAAGCTGAAATTCAGTTGGGCACGTGGCTGCCCAAAGATTTACATTTCCCAGGTTCCCTTGTAACCAAGTACAGCCATGGAATCTAAATTGAGGTGTGCAACTTCCAAGGTAGGCCTTTCCCATTCCTCTTTTCCTCCTTTCTGCAGGCTTGAATACAAACGTGATGGCAAGAACTGGAGGAACTAACTTAAACCATGAGAAGAAAGCCCAGTGTCTTAGTTCAGGCTGCTATAACAAAGTACCATAGACTAGGTAGCTTACAAACAACAGAAATTTATTTCTCACAGTTCTGGCGGCTGGAATAAGGATGCCATAATGGTCGGGTTCCGGTAAGTGCCTTTTCCAGGTTGCAGACTGCCACCTTCTTGTGCTATCTTCACATGGTAGAAGAAGGACGAGAGCTATCTGGGGTCTCTTTTATAAGAGCATTAACCCATAACTTCCTAGTTTACCTTCCAAAGTCCCCACCACATAATACCATCATATTGCGGGCTGGGATTTCAACATATGAATTTGAGGGATACAAACATTCAATCCACTGCATCCAGTGTTAAAGGAGGCAGAACAACAAAGTACAAGGATCCCTGGACTCTGATGACCGCGGAATCAACATACCAGCCCCGCCAGCATTTAATGCTACCATTTTGATTTTTTAGTTACAGAATCTCAGCCAATTCTCTAACACAGTCTTTATGTCATTTGACAGTGTTGGGAGCTAGTCATTTTCCCCATACACTGTCTATTGTCTCTTCTATATGACAAATTCTCTACCTGTCTGTCTGTCTAGCTAGCTATCAACTCTGTTCTCCTTCCACTTTCTCCAGCTACTCCCTGTGTAGTAGCTTTCCTGGATTCTCTTTGTCTTTCTGTCTCATTGTGGGTATGATTCAAGGCTCTGTTCTACACTCCTTTGTTGACAGAGTTTTTATTCAAGGCAGAAGGCTTCCAATTTTATATTTAAGCCTGATCTTTGTCTAGACTCATATTTTTAGATGCCTGTAGCATATTTCCATTTATGTCTCCAGCTATCATTCCCAAATCAACATGTCCCAAATTGAGCTGGTCATCTTCTTCCCCTCACCCACAAGATTCTATTTTCCAGAACTGTCTTTTTGTTCCAAGGCAGTATCATTTTCTTCTACTCTGTCAGCCTCCAAATCTTATGATTAACTTGAACTGCTCCCCTCATCCTTCATCCCTTATGTCTAACCTGTCACTAAGCTTGGTTACTTTGTTTTGTCTCAAATAACTTTAATATTTGTCCTTCCCATCACTGCTGCCAATATTCAACTCAGCCTTTTTGGCTGGGCCCCCAATGTCCTTTCTCATTCTTTAATACTCTGTCTTGAGCACGGACCCAGTGAACAATTTCCTAAATCACTACCTTTCCTTTTCCCTCCTTAAGAACTAAGAATAGAAGTGATAAGGCTTTATCACATTACTTCCAAACCCATCTCCTAAGAAAGAGTGTGACGCAGTGGGAAGAACCAGGTCTTTAGAGTTTACAGAACAGGATATGAACTACTAACCTGTTGATCACCGGGTGTGTGATCTTGAGCAAATTCCTTTACTGCTCAAAGCTTAAATAGTTACATGTATGAATAAAGACAGCAAGAATTCATATCTGGAGATTCAAGTGGGATAAGTCATCCTTACTGTAGTTTGCAGTGCAGAGAGGGTGTCAGTAAATGTCATCTCCCTGTTGGGCAACTACAGTCTGGTGCTACTCTACCCAGCCCATCTCAGTTCCACTTTTTTCTGCCCTGGTCAGGATGACTGCACTCAGTTCCAGCTCTGTGCCTCTGCCCATACTGTTCCACATGAAAGATATGTATTTTCCTTCTTTTTTGTATTGAACAAATATTTATTGAGAGCATTCTAGGTACCAGGCACTGTTTCAGCCACTTACTTAAATCCTGTTCATCCCTTATGATGTGTCAAGCTCCATGAAGCCTCTGTAGATACTCTAGTGTTAACAGAATGTTCTTCTCTAAACAGCTATTGTCCTAACACTGAGAACCTGGTTGCTGCCTAGTTGTTTGCTGGCCATTTTCTCGCATAGTTATAAGCTACTTGAGAGCAGGAGAATTTGTTAATTACTCTCCTTCCCATTTCCAGTTTGATATACCCTCCCTATTAGTAGCCGACTGACAAATACTGTTGCTTAAAAAAATAACTTCAGGGGCTTCCTTGGAAGCACAGTCGTTAAGAATCCGCCTGCCAATTCAGGGGACATGGGTTCAAGCCCTGGTCCACATGCCATGGAGCAACTAAGCCCGCGAACCACAACTACTGAGCCCGTGTGCCACAACTACTGAAGCCCGTGTGCCTAGACCCCATGCTCTGCAACAAGAGAAGCCACTGCAGTGAGAAGCCCGCACACCGCAAGGAAGAGTAGCCCCTGCTCGCCACAATTAGAGAAAAGCCCACGCAGCAACAAAGACCCAAATAATAAAATAAATAAAAATTAATTAAAACAAAAGAAAAAAGTCAGCTTTGCTGTTTAAAAAAATAATAACTTCAACTCCAATATTTATCACTTAATAAGGAAGCCTCTTTGATTACTTCAGCTCTGGTTTAGGAAAAGTTTAAATCAAGGTAAACAAAAGTTACAGCCATACTAACGGGTAATACAACAAGCCATCTTTAGCTGCTTACATAAATATCATTGGAGATTGGAACCATCTTTTTAGCCTTCCTTCCCACACTGAATATTCACAATAAAGACTTAATGTCCTGCACAACATGAATCATTTCCTAAGGGTCACTTCTATAGAGACGCCAGGTAATCTCCTAAAGAGCTTCAGTCGGGAGGCAATTCTAGATCACCTTCGGGGATGGGCTGTCAACAGTCAAACTTTTTTCCCAGTGGTTGGACAGTGGGGGACAGGGGTGGAGTGAGGCTGTGTAGTGTAATTTTTCCACCTTCATATGTGTAATCTACTTTTTGTATCTCTTGCTTTCAAGCCAAAGTCCCAAAGGGCATGTTACCATAATGTTGTGCTACTACCCTACAGATTCTCCTGTGTGTCAGGCTTTCTTCACAACATTCTGACGGGGGCGCGGATGAGAACACTGACATGGCCTCAAAGCCTAGAGATGTGCAGTATCTTAGTGCTTCTCAGACTTACAGTCACCCTGACTTGTCATCATGTCCCCTGAGAATGTGAATATATTTCAATTCAATTGAAGAGATACTTACAAAGTGCCTAGTAGGAGCAAAGCATGCCCTTGAGGTTTTATTTAAAGTCAGGAGTCCTGGGTTCTGGTTCCATCCTACCACTCACTTTGGGACTTTGAGAAAGCCATTTCCATTTGCGGTGGCACGGGGCGTTTATTTACTTTACTTTTACTAGTAAATTAGGAGATTCTTCTTTAGAGTACTATGCTCTATGATACAATACAGTTCCTTTGTTTTTGGAGTATACACACAGGACATTAAGACACTGCAACCAGGCAGTAAAAACATGGCCTGTGGAGCCAGATCACTGAGGTTCAAATACTGGCCCCACCTCTTTAGTAACTGTGTGTCCCTGAGCAAATCAGGAAACCTCTCTGTGCCTAGATCCCTCATTATAAAGTGGTCATGGGAAGAGCACCTTCCTCAGAGGTCTGTAGAGAGGATTTAAAGTACATATCAAAGAATGAATCGCAAGGGCCATGAGGGAGCTGCTTGGGGTGATGAAAGCAGTCTATATCTTGACTGTGGTGGTACTACTGCACACATTCGTTAAAATTTATAGAACTATACACCTAAAAAGGGTGAAGTTACCTAAAAAAAAAAACCCTAATTTTAAAAATAAAGGTCAACTGTGTGATTCTAATGATATGATATTCTGGAAAAGGTAAAACTATAGCTATAGTAAATAGATCAGTGGTGGCAGGGATTTGGCGGTAGAGAGTCAGGGATGAATGGGTGAAGCACAGGGGATTTTTAGAGCTGTGAAAATATTCTTTTGAATCTGTAGCAGTGGCTGCATGTCATTATACAGTTGTCAAGACCCAAAGAATATACAACACAAAGAGCTAGCCCTAATATAAACTGGGGACTTCAGCTAATAATAAGGTATCAATCTGACTCATCAATTGTAACAAATGTACCACACGAATGAAAAATGTTAATAACAGGGGAATGTGGGAAATCTCTGTACTTTCCACTGAAACTTTCGTAAATCTAAATCTGCCCTAAAAAGTAAAGTTTATTAAGAAAACAAAACAAAAAAAGAAACAAGTACTTAACAGAAACAAGCACTTAGTCAATTAGTTACTATTATTACTATCCCTTTCTTTGAAAACAACAACGAAGGCTTTTTCCTTAAAAGCACACCAACATACCTAGGCCTGGGTTGCATCTTAGGGGAATAAGAGTGTACAAACAAGCAACAAAGAGTGGTCCCTTCCAACTCAGACTTCTTAAATATTGCTTTGTTTAAAAGGGGAATATAATCTCATAGATGTCTCCTCTCGGATCATCTCTCTGAGGCCTGAACTGCCTGTGGAAGCTGCTCTTTTCTCCCGAGCTGCTCTCCTCCATGATTCAGCCACAGATGCTCTTTCTCATTTCATGATCGTATCGGCTGTTGTACCAAGGCACTGAAGACACGGAACAGCCAATTAAATATCATCACATTTTCAGTGCCCTTGGGAAAGCCATACAGGAAACAGACTGTGTTTATATCTCACACCTCTGGGGAGGCTGCATAAGCTGAAAGCAATGTAGGATTTTTCCTTCTCTTTATTCTCAGAGAAGAATTAACAACAAAAATCCAAGCCACACAGCCACCCAAAACAAACAAAAAAATGTAGTTTCAAAGATGGAAACACTCTCTTTCATGATGAATATGCATGTGGGAGAATTGTCACAAAGTCTGTGAACAATCTGGCCAAAGGCTGTTTTATCTGGGGGGCTCAGCAGCTCTTGGTGCTCAGGGTTATTAGAGCACGTACACGAAGTTCACTGAGCACAGACGGGACCAGGCTCCGGGTGGCTCTGTCAGGCAGCACCTTGCAGGGTCACCTGCCGATGGAGCACTGGTAGTTGAGCTGAGTGAGGGGTGTGAGCCCTCCCTATGAGCCAGAAGGCTTGTATGCCAGGCTCACCATGATGAGGACTCTCTGGGGGACCACAGTCAAGTTACATAATCTCCCAGAGCTTCACTTTCTTCATTGGTGAAATGAGCAGGTGAGATTAAAAAATCTCTAGGGTCCTTTCCAGCCCCACCATCCTGTGATTCTAAATTCCTACCGGCAGGGGGTGGGGGGATTCCCAGGGCTGAAATACTACATTAAAAATACTTTTAGGGCTTCCCTGGCGGCGCAGTGGTTGGGAATCTGCCTGCCAAGGCAGGGGACACGCGTTCGAGCCCTGGTCTGGGAAGATCCCACATGCCGCGGAGCAACTAGCCCCGTGAGCCACAACTACTGAGCTTGCGCGTCTGGAGCCTGTGCTCCGCAACGGGAGAGGCCGCGACAGTGAGAGGCACGCGCACCGCGATGAAGAGTGGCCCCTGCTCGCCGCAACTGGAGAAAGCCCTCGCACAGAAACGAAGACCCAACACAGCCAAAAATAGATAAATTAATTAATTAAAATTAAAAAAAATACTTTTAATTACTCTATTTATTTATGTTTATCCATCTGTCAATTTCTATTTTTAATTGTATAAGTAAAACATGAAGATGTGAAAATGAATATGCATAAGAAAACATGAAAAAAGAGAACACTTTACACATAAGGCCAGACCCCTCTGATTAACATCTCCATTACCTTTCCTTCCACCCCTTCCCAGAAGTAACCACTGTTATTATTCTCCTGGTATCCTTCCAGATATTTTCACACCCATATAGATGCAGAGAAAATATAGGCAGTATTGTGTTTGTTTTTTTACATTAAGTGGTATCATACCATTTGCTTCATTCTGCAACTTGCTTTATCACTCCATAATAGGTCTTAAACATCTGTCCATAATGTGCTTCATTCTATAACAGCTCTATGTTATTCCACAGTGTAAAAACTGTGGTTTATTCATCCATACCTTTACTGATGGATATTTAGGTCGCTTATACAAACAGTGGTACAATCAATGCCTCATGGTGAATGAGTGAGTGCATATCTCTAAGGTAGACATTAATAAGTGGAATTGCTGAATTAGTTAATCAGTGCTTATTTTCATGGGTATTACTAAATTGTTCCAGAAACTGTCTATGCCAAATGACACACCTGTAGGAAGTACATTGTCACAGAGTCATGTGGAATAATGGTTAAAAACACAGGATCAGAGACAGATTGCATGCATTTACCCTCATGCCACCACTCAGAGTTCTGGGACATAGGTCAAGATATTTTCTCTGTGCCTCAGTTACTATGTATTAAAATAGGAGTAAAATGTATGACAGGTTTCTCTGCGGTTTACTAGACACTTGCTGGCACAAAGTAACTGCTCCACATTAGCTTTAATCATCATTTTTACTAGGTTTTGTTTTGAGGAGCTTTAAGCTTCTTAACCAAGTTGGTCTGCCATCCCACTTCCGGAGAATCACTCCGTGAGTCACGATTTTTCCAGACCCAGAGGTTACATGCCTGCTGGGCTCATTTAACTCACACTTCTGAGTCCTTCTCTGAAGTGAAGCCAGCAGAGCCCTGACTGACAGGCTGCCAGTGCCTGTTTGTACAACAGTCTTTGCTAATGTAAATAGCTAAATGCAAACTGCACCATCTAAGAACCTTCAGGGGATTTGAGGACATTCTTGGAGGAAGCTGATTTCATTAATATTTAAGAAGCAAACCACCTAGGACACAGGACACCCTGACCCCACGTGCAAGTCCATCCCTAGGGGTTGCAGAACAGGACAAATCACCCAGGGCCTCTCCTCCTCTTTCATGCAGGTGAAATCAGGTTAAAATGAACACCGGAGACAGCTTGGAGGGGAAAAGAAAGGTGAAAGAAAATGATCTGCAGCTGTAAGAATGTTTGTAAAACGACAAAAATCCTGTTCTGTCCACTTTCCTCTGTGTTATTGGTGAAGACGTGAACAAGAACAGACTGTGGATGAACCAGTCTTGGTTAATTTGCTGAGCACCAGCCGCAGAGGTCCAACTTTGTCCTGTCCCTCCCTCTCTTGCTACTTGTATGCTAGTCCACCTGCCACGGAGGAAGGAGGAAGGAAGGTGGAGGATCTGGGATGTTTCCACTTAGGAGGAAGGAACTGCACCCAAAGGGCTACTGAATCTAGCTGTGTCATTAAATATAAAATATGAACATAGTTTTATTTTTTTCTTTTCCCCCAAATCTTTACAAAAAAGGATACTGATGTCCAGAGAGTTAAGTTCACACAGGAGTGTCAGAGCCACTATAGGCCCCAAGTGTCCTGTTTTGTAGCCCAATTGCCCTTTCCATATGTAATAGCCAATTAAACAAGCACACTCAGATCCTTATATCGAGGCTCCTAAGGCATGAATTCTTTCTAACAGTTGCCTTGGACTTTGGTCTTCTGTATAAAGGACTGTGTTTGAAGCAGTATGGTGGGTGATTAAGAACAGAAGCTGGGACTTTCACCAACCTCAGTCTGAATTCCACGGCCAAGTTCTTGACAGCTCTCCACACTAGAAAGAAAACAGTCTACCCTTAGCTCAACTACTTGACCACCTGACAGTGCTTATCCCAAATAATTACCATGTTGACTGTCAAGGCATTCAAATTTACTCATTTTATGATACCAAAATGAAATGGATTTAGTGATTTGTTCCAGAGTCACTGAAAGAACATTTAAACTCAAGCCTTTGTCTTCTTTTCAGCTTCTCTCTGACAAAAAAGAGACAATATGGTGTATTGATAGGTTGATCAATTCATACTTTCAACATACAGTTTTGATCTACTGTGTGCTAGACTGCTTTTGTAAGTTTGATGCCAACTTTGGTATTCCTTAATTTTTTTTTTTGCGGTACATGGGCCTCTCACCGTTGTGGCCTCTCCCGTTGCGGAGCACAGGCTCCGGTCACGCAGGCTCAGCGGCCATGGCTCACGGGCCCAGCCGCTCCGCGGCATGTGGGATCCTCCCAGACCGGGGCACGAACCCGTGTCCCCCGCATCGGCAGGCGGACTCTCAACCACTGCGCCACCAGGGAAGCCCGGTATTCCTTAATTTTAAGTCACTTTTGTATCTGTATGTTTTAATTTAGTCTCTTTGTAAATTTTACCTCAAATTTTTTTCTTTTTATAGAAACATGCTAGTTAAATATTGCTACACGATAACAAAATACAGCTGTAATAGGAAATTTCTGCAGAATTCAAAGCACATGTGCTGGATTTCCAAATGGACGTTACCCTGCACATTTCCCTGGAAAGTAGGGTTGGGAGAGCCAAGAGTAATTGTGGGACTCTTTAGAAAACACAAGTGAGTGCTTGTTACCCCCTTGTTGTGGGACCTAGAGGTCACAACATCCAGAAGTTTATACTAGGCCAGACATTGGAGCCATGAAGTACAGAGCTGCGTGGTGCTCTGTGGTACTGGCTTCACCTTAAGCCCATGGTACTCATCATAGATGAGGGAGCAGAACCGAAAAGCCAAATTGATGGTTCTTCAGCCTACATGATGGGCCTCCCCTCCTAACTACTGACCTTAAAATCAGTATCACACAACTTAGCATTTAATGAAAAATGGAGCATCCTGAATAATACTCCCTGAGCCAGACTGGTAGCTTCACGTGTTTTGGTGTTAACAACCTACTAAACCTTAAGCCTCTTGAGTGTGTGGATTGTTTGTTATTCTCACCTAGCGTGAGCTGTGTACTAGGGTGCTGGGTGTAGAGTAGGTAAACCTTAAAAATATCTGATGACTAAAATGTCTTCCTTGGGACAAAGGGAATTGCTTGCATTGAGTTCTCCTTACTACACTCTGGAATACAAACTCCATGAATAGACAGATTTTTGTCTGTCTTCTTCATCACTAGATCCCCAGCTTCTAGCAAAGTGAATGGAACATAGTAAGAACTCAATAAAATATTTGTTGAATGGAAAAATAAATGAATGCATGTGCTATTTTTCATTGTCCTCTGAATGGTGGCAGAGAGGAAATGAGTAGCTGCCCACCTTCCTATAGTACATAAAAGCAACAGGAAGTGACAGTAGCCACTGTCTCAAGTGGCAGTCCCTGGAATTGACTGTAAAGGACATGAAAAAATAACCCATTCAATCCTCTGCTATTTGAATCTACTTTAGAGCTAAAACACTCTCCTACAGATTATAGCACCTAAAAGTGAGAAAATTACTTACAGCAATGGCTCTCAAAGGAGGTCCCTGGAAATAGCAGCATCAGCATCACTGGGAACGTGTTAGAAATCAAAATTTCAGGTATTGGGGTTTCTCTGGTGGCGCAGTGGTTGAGAGTCTGCCTGCCGATGCAGGGGACACGGGTTCGTGCCCCGGTCCGGGAAGATCCCACATGCTGCGGAGCGGCTGGGCCCATGAGCCATGGCCGCTGAGCCTGTGCGTCTGGAGCCTGTGCTCCGCAACGGGAGAGGCCACAAGAGTGAGAGGCCCGTGTACCGCAAAAAAAAAAAAAAAAAAATTTCAGGTATTACAGCACACCTACTGAATCAGAAATGCTGGAGGTAGGGCCAGCAATCTGTGTATTAACAACCCTCCGGGTGATTCTGATGCAGGCTGAAGTTTGAGAACCACTGACCTGAGGTCCACAGTTCTTGCTTCTGCACCTCCCCACTCACCACCATGCCCAGAGTAAGGTTCCTTTCTATTTTATTTCTTTTTACTTTCCTCTACCTAAGTGGTCTAGATTTTCCACAACCCATATTTTGTCCACCAAGTCCAGATCACCTTGTCTTGTCTTGTATGTCCCGGAAGCAGCTGTGTCCAGCTTCTTTTCTGGGGAGGAGTAGGGTAACTGTCGTGAGGTGATTCTAGATACTAAGTTTTAGCAAATGTTCACAAGAATGCAGGAGCCATAGGGGCTTTGTTCACAAGAATGCAGCAGCCGTAGGGGCTTTGGAAGTCATTAGGTCTGAATCACTCATTTTACATATGAGGAAAATGAATCTCAAAGAGACTTAACTTAGCCACACCAAATAGAGATACATTTAAAAGACTAGAACTCAGTCTGGCCACTCATAAACAAGTTTATCCCACCATTACTGCAATATGCCCCACATAACCTTACATTTACACTTAAGATGTATATTTCCAGAACTCTGAACACCAAGAGTGCATGGAACCTTTTTATGCTACAGTGATTCTCACAAAAAATGCCGTATTCATTCCCATTTCCCAAGAAAGCCAAAGCAATGTGAAAGGCCACATATGGGTGACCAGCCAAAGGACTGGTCTTGAGAAACAAATGACAAAAAGCAGGAAAAGTTTTTCTACCTCCTACTTCACAGCCCTGGGGGTAGATCCTGCTGCCCACGTGCCTCTGATAAGACAATGTGAATTTTGGGGGCTGAAAAGGGGGTTAAAGAGGTCATTCCCAACACTTTGAATTATAGCTTAGACAGCATGTTCCCTTATCTCTCTCAGGCTGGAGAGCATTTATCTAAGAAGGAGTCATTCTGAGCAAAGATTTTTGTCTTTGGCTGCTAGACACTCCAAAAGAGACTCCACGGTAATAGGTAGACAGACACTAGTTCTAGCCCTCTAGCTAGCCAAAGAAAACCCAAGGCACAATTGAAATGTTGCAGCAAAAGATCCATCCACTGAAAGGCAAAAGATAACAAGTTTAAAAAGGAGAAATTGCTTTCAGAATGAAAATTTTTGCCAAGGAAAAAAGGCAATATTTGAGTAAGTGAAGAGAGTGTGCTAGGCAGCTGTGCCCCAGAGCATTTCCTTTTGCTGTTTAGTGTAAATTAGGCCACCAAAGCACCTTAGAGGCCTTGAGGGTGAAGCTTGGAGGACAGGTCTTAAAAGGGCAATGCTAATGTGCTCACAGATCTGCTGGGGATCTGGAGCCCGGCACAGCCTTGGCCCTGCTGGCTCACTGCTCTCCTACCCTACCATACCTGGCCGTATTGATTTCTCCAAGGGCCGCAAGAGGAGGTCATGTGCGGCCAGGCTGAAAACAGAATGGTTCCAGGAATCTTGCTGAGAAGTCCAAAAATATCTACCATCCCACAGGCAACTTTATCTGCCCAGTCTTTTTTAATCAGGTCATCCTACTACTAACAGTGACTGGTAATGATCCTTGGGCAGTGAACGTAAACCTAAACTAATTCAGGATCAATGCACAGGTCATGTTGTACATTTTTATTAGCATTCTTACTTTGCATCAATTTGGCTTTATAGGCTTACCAAAATTTCTTTCAGATTTCAGGTCTTTGGGCTAATTTACAGGGCAGGCAAATACTCTGGGGCCTTACTTACGACTTTCCTATTACATGCAAGTTGCATAATCATGTTGTTAAGTGAAAAGTGATGTTGTAATGAAATCCTTCTAGGACTTCCAGGAATAAACTTTCTTGGATGGGGTCCAAGATGAAATCAGCTTACACTGAATTCAAGGCTTATAGGAATGAGATCAAGGCACCTGTGTGACTGTGTTTGCACTCAGGGCATAGGACACGCTCCCTTTGAGTTCTCTGTCTCCACAAATGACACCACTGTCTTCTTTAGACTTCATTGAAAACCGTGTCATCCCCTTTGATTGCCTCTTCCCATCTATCACATACATTTCGCTGAGACCTATCATGTGTTTCCTTGAAATATTTCTTCCATTTATACCTTCTTGTCCATTCTATTCGCACTTTAATCCTGGGTCTCATCAGTTTAGTGCTTAGATTACTGTGGAAATCTCCTACCTGACTTTCCAGATTCCAATCTCTCCCTCCTTCATTCTGTCCTAAACTCAGTTTCCAATCTACATACACAGGAAACAAAATTTTTTGCCTATTTTCCAGAGCAAAATCCAACAAGGTTTGTATTCCATATCTTAACTGTATTTCTTATTCATCACCCAACATACAATAGATATCATTTAAAAAGAGCAAAGTGAAAAGTGGTTGTGTTAGGAAAGAATAGGATAATTCATATGAAAATGCTTAATGTATTCAGAAACATTATATCAATGTAAAGAATTAAAGAAAAAAATCTCTCAGGAACACTTGGGAAACATTTGTAACATGACTTACACAAAATTTTGTGGTTCACTGCTCATAAAACAACAAATGCTCTGGAGTTTGGATCAAGGTGGTGCTCTGAGAACAGAAGGCTGTGTCTATTTCTGCCCTAAATCCTTAAAAGTGACAGAAAAGGATGTTAAAATTCTGAAAACAAAGAGAAACAAAACATGATGAGGAATCCCTGAAAGAAAACAGATGAGAAAGAAATAATGGAGAAAACAACAGCCTAGAATGCATTTCAAAGAGAACAACTCTGAGAATGGAAAGGGTCAAAGGCACTTTGAGCTTAGAAGCTTCAGGGACAGGAAACAGGAAGTGTTCCTGTAGCAACTGCTATGGTGGTGGGCTTGGGCTCTGCTTTTGGAACAGCCAGATGTGTGGTGTCCCCTCTCTAACTTCTGCCTGGGCTAGGTAGTGGCTGCAGAAGTCTTTGTCCCTGGGCTAATGCCTGGGATGCTTGGGTGTGAAAGGTTTGGTAGTGATGCTGATGGCTACAGATACACAAGGGGGGTGAGCACATTATGCCATTCAAATACCAAGTAAAAAAATGAAATAAATGAAATGGTGCAAGTCGCACATTTACACATGATGATTTTCTTATTTACTTTTTCAGCATAATGACTATATTTTTTATATTCCCCTAAACAGTCAGGGAAACTGCTTATTTTTAATAAGTTATGAGTATAATTTTGAAAGCATATATATTTTTATTAATAGAAATGCACTGTCATACTATATCAGAAAATAACGAACCAAGTGCAATTCTTTGTATAAAGCCTCCATTTACAATGAATTCACTTGGAAATTATAAGTTTGGTGAAATGTCTATATTTTGGACAAGAATTAAAACCCCCTGAGGATAGTCAAATTATCCATGCATGGAGCACGTAAATTTTTCCAGTAGTTGGTAGGTTGATAGATGATGGGGCATATTGGTACAGAAAACAGACTGTCACTGAAATATTTCCAAGGACATAGGTCAGATAGCAGGGAAGCCAGCTAAGTGTGAGCACCTTCTTATTAGCACCTAGTTCATTATGCAAGAAAGGAAGCTGTAACTCTCTCTGAGGCATGAAGGAGAGTACAGTGAGGCTCCCAGGGAAGGTTCAGTCCTTCTGAGGCACAACACCAGGAAGTGGAGTTCTCTTACTCAAGGGAGGATTATTGGGAGAATGGAGATATATGACTGTCGCAATTTTAAGAATGGACTTTTAAACAGCTGTCAATGTTCTAGAAAAATTGGCTTCCTGGACCATGCTATATCTTTTCACACATTTATAAATCTGTTACCAATCACAGGCCAGGAGAAGGTAAACATTATTCATTGATGCATCAACTTTTATTACCTAATTCTTTGTACCAGGCCCTGTGCTACATTCTGGGAACAGAGCAGGGAATCTGACAAACAGGACTTATAATCTGTTAAAGATGATAGACATAAAACTACTCATTGCACAATTATTTGTTTATAATTGTGACATATATAACAAGGAAGAGAGTCAGGTAAGAGCATGTTATGTTTAAAAATCAAGAGACAACCAGTGTAGCTCATTTCATCTGACAAAGAGAAACGTGACACCAGAGTAGGTTTTCTAAGGTAATCAGGAGGCTGGATTATTTAGGGCATTAGAAGACATATTAAATATCTTAATATTGATTCTAAGAGCCATTCAAAGCTTTAGTCAGGGGATAATATGATTTTATTTGCAATTGTAAAAGATTACATTGGCTTCTGGGTGAAAATAGATTCAAGGAGGAAAGAATGGACCCTAGGGGACCAGTTAGAAGGCTGTGGTAGTGTCCAGGTGAAAGTGGTTATGACTAGGTGCAGAATGATAGTAGCAGAGATAGATAAAAGTGAAAAATGTAAGAAAGAGTAAGAGTTAAAATCAAAGTGATTGGGTGATAGATTAAATGTGGAGAGTGAATGAGAGAGGGGATGATTTCCTGGTCTCCCTTTGGTGGCAGTGCCACTCACTGAGGTAGATTACATTGGAAAAAAAGAGAGATTTGAGTTCAGTTTTGTATGTGCTGTATGAGAGATACCCATAAAACACCCAAGTAGAGAGACTGAGGTGGATTGATGGATGTTGAATCAAGGGGAAGTGAATATTTCAAGAAGTGACTATAATTAATGTCAAATGGTGATGAGCAGTTGAATAAGATAAAGACCTTATTCCATTATCAGTTATTCCTATCCAAGATGGTCCATATGCATGACCAGCAAGCTGGTGCTAGCTTTCAGCTGGAAGCTCAGAATTATCACCAGGAATCCTCAGTTCCTTCCCATTTGAACCACTCCATGGGGACTGTTTGGGCTTCCTCACACCATGGCAACCAGCTCCATCAACAAGTGTTCCAAGATACAGGAAGTCTTTTATGGCCTGAGCCCAGAAAATGGTACAACATCATCCCTACTATAATCTATTCATCAAGCAGTCATGTTGTTCACCAAGATTCAAGGGCATGAGACACAGACCACACTTCTTGAAGGAGGACTGTCAGAGAAATCATGACATCTTTAATATACCACAGACCTCAATATTTGACATGTATAATCCTAATCATGGTAACATGTTTTATAAGCAGAAAAGATTGGAAATAACCTAAACATTCATCATTGGGATGAAATAAATTAATTTAGATTATCTTAAGTAAATTAATTTAAATTTATTAAATTAAATACTATGCATCCATTAAAAAGCAATGGGGATACTTTTAATACAATATTATAAAAATATTACCATGAGATATTTTGAGTAAAAAAAGCAAAGGTTAGTATGTGTATAATATGTTACCATCTGTGTAAAAGGAGGAAAATAAAATGCATTTGTATTTACTTGTATTTGCACAAAACACTTCTGGAATAAGCATTCTCATTGGGGTGATATCACCCCCAAAGGGGTAAAAATTGGTTCTTGTGTGGGAGGAATCAATGTTTTAATATATAAAGCATGGTTATACATATAGTGCAAAAAAAGATATACAATATACCTGTGTATTCAAATTAAAGGGGGAGCCAATAATCAGGAAAAAAAAGTCTTCAAAGGCTCCTTAGGAGAGTGGTGGTGAAAAAAAGGTTGAGAAACACTTTTCTAGAAGGATGCAAAGAAATGAGTCCATATGGTTGCCTGAGAGAGCTGAAATGAGCTACTGGGAGAAGGAAGTGATGAGAATAAGAATGTTCAGTGTATGTTCTTTCATATTTTTGGTATTAGAACCATGGGAAGAGAGTATCTATCAAAATTTAAATTAAAAAATAAATTTAAAAAGAAGGTTATCCATTTTATTTAATCATATAGTATTACTAAATAGAAGCTCTTTCAGCATATATTACAGTGTATATAAATCTTACACTTTTAAAGGGCTAGTCTGGGCAAGTAATTAACAATTTCACTCATTTATCTTGACTATTTGAAAGGGAAGCTGGTAAAGTGAATTTTCATGCAAAGCATTAAAAGTCAATTATTACTATATATTCAAGGTAAACAGTTTTAAAATACAGGTTGTGTGGGTACCTGCTTCATTCTGAAGGGATAGAGAGCATATTACTCTCCCAGGGGGTGTGAAGGATCACTGGAGTTATCTCATGCTAAAGTGTTCCCTCCTTCACACTCCAGGATAGGAGAAGCAGCTATCCTGAAGATAGAGAAGATTCAGAGAAGTAGATGCAATGTGAAGAATAAAAGTCCTTAGCAACATCCAAATTCGTAAAAAAAATTTTTTTACATGTGCCAGTATGCCCCAACTTACACTGCAGAAGAATGTAGCCATGCTAAACACTTGGCAATCTTCTTCTAGTTGGGCACACCCATATGGAAAACTGGCCAAGTAGATATGTCCTTGCTGTAATCTCTGCTCCTCTAACACTGAAAATCCACAGTAGGGTTGTAGCTCCTCGACTGCTGAAGTCACCAGGAGAAGAGCAACATTAGACTTGACCCTGGTATGTGAATGACAGCATGTAGCACTGGGAGCTGGACCACATCCTAAGGAGGGGATCAGTCTCGTCCAGTGTTGCAAGCACCAGCCAGTGGCACAGGCCTCATGGTGCCACATTGCCACTACAACCAATACAGGGCAGCCTGAAAGGATAAGGAGGAGACTTGGAAGCAGTAAATAGTTATGGCTTAGCCTAATCCTGGCCTTGCAAGCCAGTGGCTATTTCATCTTCAGAGTTCCTATCTCCCTCCAATGATCTCAACTGATATTGATGAAGCTTACTTAATTGCATAGAAATTCCACAGACAGTTTGTGGATACAAAGCCCTGAAAATAATTTTGAAAGTCCACTTAGATCATCCATCATTTCCCAAATTTACTCGCAGGTCATATCAAGTTCAACTCTGGTCACAACTGCCATTTAAAAAAGAATGTGAACATACGTGGTGTAGTCTAAACCATAAATTCTGCTCAACAATGCATAAAAGCTAATGCCAGAAATCACCAGGGGATATGTAGCCACTCCCTGCCAACTTTGGATGAACTCCACTGCCTTGCAATGTAGCTCCCTTGTGTGTTTCTCTATGGACACTCAGACAGGAGTTGTTAGAAAGAGAATGGCGGTTAATTCTCATTAAACTACTGTCTTAGCTCTGGTTGCCATAACAAAATACCATATACTGGGTGGCTTAAAGAACAAAAATTTATCTCCTCCCAGTCTGGAGACTGGAAGTCTGAGATCAGTATACCAACATGGTCAAGTTCTGGTGAGAACTCTCTTCCTGGTTGGCAAATGGCTATCTTCTTGCTACATGCTCACATGGTCTTTTCTCAGTGCATGCATGGAGAGACAGAGAGAAAGAGAGAGAAAGAGAACCTTTCTCTTCTTATAAGTCCACCAATTCTATTGGATTAGGATCCCACCCTTATGACCTCATTTAACCTTAAATACCTCCTAAAAGTCCTATCTTCAAATACAGTCACATTAGGGGTTAAGGCTTCAACATACGAATTTGGGAGGAAGTGGGGGGGGGGTCACAATTCAGTCCACAGCATCTATAAACAGGGATAAGAAATATTTAAATATTTGCAAGAAAAATTTAGGTTACTATTAGAGAGGTTAAGAATTACATAAGGAGAGCTTGAGAAATGGAGCCATCTACTCAGAAAACAAAACAGAAGAAAATATGGTACCTGATATCTGATACTTTATGCCCCTCTAATGATAAAGATCCATCTTGGACCTATGGCAACGACTTTTTTCTTTAAATTGAGGCAAAATTCACATAACAAAATTCTCTACTTAAACCACTTTAAAGTGTAAAATTCAGGGACTTCCAGCATGTTTACAGTGTTGTGCAATGATCACTTCTATCTAATTCCAGAACATTTTTATCACTCAGAAAAGAAACCCCATACCTGTTAAGCAGTAACTCTCTATTGCCCCTAACCCAAGACCCTGGCATTGGTCTTTTAAAGTTCAGGAAAAAAAAGTTACAAAGGTGTACTTATTCTTTCCACTGAGGAAAAAAAAATGGCACTATTTTAAAAGGTACTGGTACCACTAACTCAGAGAGTTTAACATAGAGAACTGAGTCTGTCTTATTTTGTTGTGGAAAGGACAACTTCATAAAACATGGAGTCAGAGATCATGCAGCAGATCTCTGTTTCCAGGGTATCTCTAAATGCACAATACCAAACAGTTAAAAAAAATTATGGATATCATGTCCTCATACACCCTCCACAACAAAGAAACAGATTTTTGTTGAAATACATTTAAGGAATTCTAAATTAAATTGTTGACAGATTTCTTTGCCAAGCAAAGAGGATGGATAGAGCACCAACAGGGAAGTTTTGTTTTTTATCTTAATTATCAGTGTAGAATACCAGTTGCAACCTGGTGGTTTTTCACAACAAATGGACCAAAATCACAGATAGATTTTATTTTTCAAAGAAATTGAACAAATAATGTAATATCTGTAAATTTTACACAAAATGTATATATTTCTAGCTTCACTCAAAAAAATACTCGGTTAAGTGGCACCTCTGGGCCCTTATAGCTGAGATGAGAGACAATTGCTGGTTTTGAAAGAATCATGCACAACCGAGTTTACTAGAGCTTGCATCTAGTCCATTTCCATCGTGTGTTAGCTGCTTGGCCCCTGATGGCACTTGAATTTGCTTCTCCTATTGTACAACGGTCTCTGCAGAGATATTAAACAGGCGTATTCTTTTAATCATACTTCAAGCACAAAGCCATCTAAATGGCAGGCAAACTTGAAGCATCATCCAACTTTTTATCACAATCTTGGATTTTCCATACTCAAAATGAATGATAGTTGCTATCCCTATATATCTAGCAACTTGAGTGAAAAGTACAAAGTTTTTGAGTGGCAGACCAATGACTAAAGCGGCCTATTTTGAAAGGTACACAAAAACTTCTGCTTATGTGGCAAACAGTCACTGCACATTGGGTCTCATCATAGGTATATACAATTCACTTACAATCTAATAAGAAATATGTAGGAGCTATGAGGTGGGAATAATTTGAGTTTAGTTTACAAAATTAAGTCTATTTGCATATGCATCTCTCTCTCATAGATACAATTACAGATAAGGAGGTATAGTTATAGAATTTCCATATTCATACTAGTTAAGGAGGAGAGACAATTTACCAACATCAGAGGAAGCAACTGTGAAGCACAGAGGTTTACCCAAAATTACCCATTTGCTCAAAGAACAGTAATTAGAATTTCTTTAAATTCCATTTGTTAACATGCAGCTTGAAACTATACTGAAGTTATTCCAAACATATATATTTCTACCATTTAAATATGAAATCAAGGACTTTTCCAAAATATTTTGTTTACATTTCATTTCTCCTCTAAAACCCAGTAGTATAATTGCTCTTAAATTAATCACTGTTAATCAAGTTTTAACTAAATGTCCCAAGTCTTATGAGCAGTTGCATGCTGTCCTGTACTTGTTTTATAGTCATACTATTCTTGGTGTTAAATAGTGTAATACATGTGATCCAGTACAATGTCATGGCTAAAAGCTCAGGTTTTAAAGTCAGAGAGACCTGGGTTAAAGTGCTCATATGGAAAGGACGAACAAATGGAGTCATGAGGATTCTTCTTAAGAGGAACAATGGATTTGTTTGGAAGGGATACGCTTTGAGAAATGCTAAGGAAGAAAGAGTGAGACCCTAAGAGTACGCTCAAGAACAACAGAAGCAGGAGACAAGGAGAAGAACTTGTTTCTTTCCTTATAGAGTAAGTAAAAATAGGAAGAACCAGCCTAAAGTTGACCAAATGCAAGATGTGCTTTCTGGGAGTGAATTTCTTAATAGAGAAATATGTATGTGCAGCCAAGTTGATACAGGGCAAAAAAGACATTAGAATGTCTATGATTTAAACTTCTTCAGCATAGACTCTGCAATGTTGTGTATAAGCCAATTATTGGCTTGGCCAAAAAGTTCGTTCTGATTTTTCTTTCGTCTTACAGAGAAATCCGAATGAACTTTTTGGCCAATCCAAGAGTTTAAAACTCTAGAGGCAAACTATTGACCTTAATGCACCACGAAGGAGTGGTCAGCCAGCTTGTTCCTACAGCTCTCCGTATCTCCCCCAACATCTGAGGGTTTTTAGCCTGACACAGATAATTAGCACAGCAAAAATCGATTTTGGTTGGTGAAATTAAAGGCTTAGCGTGATGCATTTTTGAAAATGGATTTCATTGGTGAAATTAAAGGTCTTCATTATATGTGGGTTGGTTGAAATATTTCATAAACAAGTACTGTCGGTTCACTTGTGTCCCCAAAAAGACATGTTGATTTCCTAACCCCCAGTACCTCAGAATGTGGCCTTATTTGGAAATAGGGCTGCTGCAAATGTAATTAGCTAAGATAAAGTCATGCTGGTAAGGTGGGTCATTTTCAGAATGACTGGTGTCCTTATGTCAAATAAGGAGAGAGATATACACAGGAAGACTGCCATGTGGAGATGGGGCAGAGGTTGGAATTACACAGCTGCAGGCCAAGGAATGCCAAGGACTGAAAACCAGAAGCTAGGAAGAGGCAAGGAAGGATTCTACACAGACCCTCACAGAGAGCATGATCCTGGTGACATCTTGATTCTCGACTTCTAGTCTGCAGAACTATGACAGAATAAAGTTTTGTTGATTTAAGACATCTAGTTTGTGGTCATTTATCAGTTTGAAACTAACATAACAAGATATAAGATTTTGGAGAGGATCATACCCTGCACCCTTAGGGATAGCATTCATAATCGTCAGAGTTCTCCAAAAAAAACAAAACTAATGAGTCGTGTGTATGTGTGTGTGTGTATAAAGGAATTTATTAAGAGGAATAAGCTCATATGATTGTGGAGGTGGCAAGTCCCAGAATCCGCAAGGTGAGTCAGCAAGTTGGAGGCCCAAGAGAACCAATGTATAGTTCCAGTCCAAAGGCCAGCTGGCTTGAGACACAGGAAAAACCAATGTTTACATTCTAATCCAGAGGCAGAAAAAAAATCGATTTCAGCTTTAAAGGTGGTCAGGCTGGAAAAATTTTCTCTTACTCAGGGAAGAGTCAACTTATTCAGGCTTTCAGATGATTGGATGACTGACAATGACTCCACATTGTGGAGGGGAATCTTCTTAATCTACCAACTTAAATGTTAATTAAAATGTTAATCTCATCCAAAAACAGCCTCATAGAAACACCCAGAATAAGGTCTGACCAAATAGCTGGGCCCCTCGTGGCCCAGTCAAGTTGACAGATAAAATTAACATCACAGCATCCACGCTTGATCTCGTGGAAATCATGTGTTCTATCATTAGTCTAGGTGTATTGATAGCTGCTTGTGCCACCTCTAAGGGTAACAGAATCTTGTCCCTGGAATGTAGTTACATCTGCCTGAGTGAGCCTTTTGTACGAGGTGGGGTTGGAGTATCTAAAGGATAAAATATTGGAACTTGCTAATTTATGAACTGTGTTGGCTCTGCATCCTAATGAATATGTGTTTAATAAATGTTTACATTTGTGGCAGAATTTGAGGTGAGACTTGCTTTAATTTATATCCTGATGGCAAGTTTCGAGAGTAGGTAGTTAAACCTCACAATTCTCAAATTTCTTATGTTTTACTTTAGCTATCGAAAAGAATGTAAGAGTCATACTTGACCAAATCTCTGGGAAGGGCTTTAGATTTTCACAGACTGAGAAACTGTCAGCATTCCAGCCATTTTTACTTGGATCAGAGGCATAAGGCATTCCCAGTTGATACCTAGGTCATGTCACTTATGTAATTGCAATCTGACATTGGGCTATTAGCCTTTCCAAATCTTGGTTTAGTCACCTGTAAACTGGGGAAAACAAAGTACCTGCCTCAAAATTAGATATAATAATTCAGGTAACATATTTATCATAAGGGCTGACACATTTTAAGCACTCATTAAAAGTTGTCCTTATTATTTTTGATCTTAAATGATGTTTGACAGGCCAAAAAAATAAACAAGGAGAGCAAATGGGAGTGATCATAAAAGGAACAGAGGGAACAAGGAATGTATTAATTTTCTATCAGTACTGTAACAAATTACCACAAATTTAGAGGCTAAAACAGACACAAATTTATTATCCTACAGTCATGTAGGTCTGAAGTGTAGTAGGCTCTCACTAGGGGATAATCTGTTTTCTGCTCATTCAACTTGGAAGAATTCAGTTCTTTTCAATTATAGAATCAAAGTCCCCAATTCCTTGCTGGCTGTTTACTGAGGGCTGGTCACAGCTTCTGGAGGCCACCTGCATTTCTTGGTTTGTGGCCTCCTTCCTCCATCTTCAAAGCCAGCAATGGCTGATCAAGTCCTTCTCACATCTCATCTCCTAACCCATGCTTCTGACTCCTTCTTCCATTTTTAAAGATTTGTGTGATTAGATTGGACCCATCCAGATAATCCAAGATAACCTCCCCATCTCAAGGTCCTTAACCTTAACCACGTCTGCAAAGTCCTTTTCGTGATATAAGGTAACATATTCACAGATTGCAGGGATTAGGATGTGAACATCTTTGAGGGACCATTATATTGCCTACCACAAGGAATGAGAGAGAGAGGGCAGGTGGAGTCCTAGTAACTCCATGAAATCTCCTCACATTTTCTCCTGATCTAGACATCTTCTCCCCACTCCCACCCCATCCATGCCCAACTTTCTCTCCACAAACCCAGACAGTCAAAGTGTCTCAGGTGGAGACAAAAACAGTGTTAAGACAGGACCACACTGTTCAGGCTGGTGATTTTTGTTCTGAGTGGTGGTATAATCTCGTCTCTTCAGGAATTGGGGGCCTAGATATTGATGAGGAGAGTTAGATGTAAAAAGAAAATAATGCACATGTACCAGAGCCCAGTCCCTACGGGGCATTTGAGGTGTCATAAAGTCCTAAGATAGGACATGTTCATTTGCAGATACAGGTGAAAATATAAGCCATGTTTTAAAGCTTTCCTTATATTGTTCTCCTTATTAGTCAAAATGCTAAAGCAAGTCACCTGTATTAACACTACATGTGTGCTCTATGGTAAGACTGAGAGCCAAATGTGGAAGAAAGTGAAAAAGAATCATTTCACAAGTCCAAGATATGAATATGTAAAATCCTTCACTGATTGAGATCTACGGGTTTTGATTCTTAGGTGAATGTTCTTTTATCCAATGCTTTCATCCTAAGAAGCAGGGTTTTTCCATTATAGTTCTTTCATGATTTGTGGAATTCATAATAGGCCCAAGCAAGGCTGGCCCTGTCTAGGGAGAAAGTTTTGTGGTTTAACAGGCTTCATTTAGATTAGTTTGTTTGGAGCTGCTAATGTAGGGGGCCTAGTATTTTTTACTACAGATCAGAGAGGCAGGTAGCATAAACTTTTGCAGGACGTCTTCTGAGGATTGCATGGAACTGTGGGCTGAATGGGAGAGACACTTCTCCCTCCACTCTGAGTTACTTGTGAAGTAGGCTCTCTAGTACCTTATGACCCATTTTAGGCCTACCTCAGTGTAGCCTTGCTTCTGGTCATTTGTCACAGAGCAGAGTGCCTGAAAGACCCTACTGTCTTCTACACTCTCCACTAATAAAATGATTTAAATAGGATGATTCAGATGGCTCTGGAACATGAGCTCTAAAACCATAATGTCCTTCTATCCTTGGGTTGACTAGAATGTCTGAAATCACATTATTAAAGAGTTGTTCTTTGGACTCCAAACTCTGTTAAAATGCAAATACAGGTAAAGGGAAACAATTAAACTTTACCAGCCACTCACCTCTTGAACAAGAGAATATTTTATTAGAACCTTTCCAAAGAATAGATCTTTACAAGGAGATTTATGGAGAATGAGCAAAAATGGGAGTAAGCTTTCCAGAACAGTAAAATCGGAAGAACCAAAGACAAGGTGCACCTACCTCAAAATTTCGCCAAGGGATAATATTTTCCTCATTTTGTGACTTTCTTTGCTAAAAGTTCTTAGAATTTTCTCTTCCTAAACTTCCCCTTAACTATTCAATTTTAAAATAGTACTACTCCTAAAAACATCTTTTAATAATAGGCCTTATGAGATGAATAGAAAAAGAGATAGATAGAAAATGCTTTCCACTAGATCTGGAGCTGTCATTAAAAAACAAAACAAAAGAAAAAATTGCCCTCGTTGCATTTTTGCTGAGAGGATCACTTTTCAGAAATGTAACAGAAAAAAGTGAAACTTAGATAACATGGGAGGCTTATTGTAGTCTCCACCACTCAGAATATACCAACAGTTTACATAATGGCTCTTGGACACCAAGCTCTGCTGGCTCTAATTTCTTAGAAGTTTATTCCAAGGGTTTTTTTTTTTTTTCCTCAGTACTTCTCCTTATATTATAGATAAATCATTATAATGCAGAAACCACATTCAGAAAAAATCAAGTTAACCCATCACTTCTGGAACATTCAATTTAACTCTTACTATACTTCTGACTGGTAGAGATTAATTTCTTTTTTTTTTCATTTTTGGTAGGCCAATATTATATTACTCCTATACATTCAGTCAAATATGTTCAATTTGACTTATAAGAGTTACTTGAGGTTGGCAGCAACCTAAAACGCACACACAACATCTTAAAATATTACAAGTACTAAAGAAATGCATGAAACAAACTTAATGTAAAAATAATTTGAACAATACAGAAATATATAAAGTGAAACCAGAAAGGCCTCTTCCCTAATCCTCTTTCTCCCCAATCTATAGAGGTTAATTTCTAATTGGTTGAGGAAATTTCTGTTTTTCTCTTGCAGGTATGGAAACCACACCCGAATTTCACTGGCCATCAGTGATGATGGGGCTCAGAACTAAGAGTGAAGCCTGCGTACCAGTTTATCAACTCTCTTTCCCTTGACCATGAATCCCAAAGCACTTCAGAAGGGCAGTCCCTTGGTCTCCAATGACGTAAAATTCCCACACACAGTCCCAGGAGGGGAATTGGTGTTCTTGGGCTGTGAGTACCAAATCCCTCCACTTTCTAAAGCAAAGCAAAAGAAAACACAATCCACCAACATGAGGAGACACTATCCAACAACATTCTTTTATTTAAAATATACGTCAGTAGAATCAGGATGTCAACCCAGGCAGTCTTTGCTCTTAACTATTCTACTTAGTTGGCTCTCATTCCCTAATAATAAAATAGTGGCATATTTTGTATAGTTCAATGTTCCATTACTGAAATCACAATTTTTTCTCAAAATCTGCTTTTATTCCTACGCTACTGATTCTGGTTACTGACATAACCATCTAACCCATCTACCCTAAGCCAGATACCCGCTTGTTAATTCCCAAAGGCTAATCTATCACTTTTATCTGTTAACTCTATTTCCTACATGTCTCTCAGTCTTTCCTCTCTTATCTCTTGCTTCTGCTACAGCCTTGTCAGCTCTCTCTGGGCCCCTGCAACAGCCTCCTCCACAGATGCCCTGTTGCTTCTTTCACATCCTTTACCCACTCTTTCTCCAATGATCCTAAAACACAAGCTAATCATACTACTCCCACTGATAAAAACCCTCTCATGATTTCCCATCCTCTATACCAGGGTCTCTCAAATTATTTCTCATGAACCACCAACATATTAGTCATTCTAAGGATCTTTTCATTTTATTTTTTAAAACTTTTTTAAAAAATATTTATTTATTTATTTTTGGGTGTGTTGGGTCTTTGTTACTGCAGGCGGGCTTTCTCCAGTTGCGGTTAATGGGGGCTACTCTTCGTTGCCGTGCGCGGGCTTCTCATTGCGGTGGCTTCTCTTGTTGCGGAGCACGGGCTCTAGGCACAAGGGCTTCAGTAGTTGTGGCACGTGGGCTCTAGAGCGCAGGCTTAGTAGTTGTGGCGCACGGGCTTAGTTGCTCCGTGGCATGTGGGATCTTTCCAGACCAGGGCTCGAACGCATGTCCCCTGCATTGGCAGGTGGATTATTAACCACTGTGCCATCAGGGAAGTCCATCTAAGGATCTTTTTAAAAGTAAAATTTTGTGGCTGCCACCCTGACTCTACTGAGTCAGAATTTCTGGGGATGAGGCCCAGGAGTCTGAATTTCGATAAATGCTTCAGGAGATTTTTATATACACTTAAATTTAGAGCAGTATAGATCTGCTGAGGAAACTCCAACCCCCATTGCAGGGTACAAAGGTCCACAGGATTCTGTCTTACCTACTCTCCAGTCTCTTCTCCTGCTGTCCCTCTCTCACTTGCTCTCCCACAATACTCAGCCATGCCATGGCTGTGTTAAGCTGTTTGCATTGAGGCGAATGGCCATATTTTGAGGCAAATCTCCCATATTGCCTACTCCATGAGGCCTTCCTCAAATACACCATGCAAAGCAAATGAATCCTTTCCTCCTTTAACCATTTGTCCCATGACGATTCCTTTCAGAGAGTACAGTAGTTGTTTGTTTACCTGTCTGCCCCCCTGTCGCACTGAGAACTCCTTGGGGGCAAAACCTGTCTTTTTCAGATTTTATCTCTACTTCTACCATACAGCCTGGAACAGAGAGAATTTTGGACCAATTTTTGCTGTATGAATGATCTTGAGTTTACAAAGGTCCATGAAACAGGTAACTCCACATCAGGACAGAGCAGCAGGAGTGGGTATCTTTAGAGGTGACATTCATGTCAAGAAATGGAGCCTCAGCACAGACCACATCCAGGTCATCCTTTTCCTGTCTAAAGCCAAAAAGGTCTATAAAACCTTCCCCACTGCCGCACTCAGGGTCAGTCAAGGTGAAACTTTTTGGCAAAGCTGTGTGTATCACAGTTTCTTTCTCTGCACAGTAAAAAATTTTAGAGAGAAATTGAAATGATGTTTGAAATATAAGTCTGTGTAATTAGCATAGAAAGACTGCACCTTGAAAAATAAACTTTGAGCCACTGAAGGCAGGTATGCTTGACGTTGTATTAATTAGGTTGCTTTTGTAAACATATGACAGAAACTAACTTGAACTAGTTAAGTGAAAAGGAAAATCTTATAATAATACCAGAGCATTTTACAAAACTCAGGCTTAAGAATGCAGCTGGAGATGCGGGACAATTTGAACTAAGGACATGAACACTGTTGGGAATCCCCCCTCTGCTCAGCTTTGCTCCATTCATCACTCTGGCTACACATAGAAGGCATGGTTGCTGTAACTCCTGAGTTTTAGATCGCATAGTTGTAGACTCAAAGAGATCTGACTGAGCTCTCAGGGGAGCAGCTCAATAACCAAGTTGAGTCAATGACTGAGTTTCCCCTGGCTAATTCAGTGTGGCCAGGGACACTAACAGAGTCATACTGGAATATGGGGCCCCAGCTAGGGAGAGATAAGTGCAGTGGGAAATCCCTTAGGTGATCACCAGTGAGAATAATCTCATTGATACTAGAAGCAAAGAGGATAGTTTAAATTGTGAGTAATTCAGGTGGGAATTTTGGAATGGGACAACTGAACAAGAAGACTCAGGCTAGAACTATGCCAGAGGCTGGGCTAAAACCTCCCCTGGTAAAAGCCTTTGCCAATACCACAGTGAGGAACTGACTATTAGGCCCAAGATTATCTGTATAACATTTATCATTTGCTGCTATGCCTGCTAAAGTTAAACATTAATATGCTAAATAAGAAGTTTGTTTCATAGAGTAGTTTCAGTTTTTAACTAATCTTTGCATCATCTTTTTAAAGCCCCAAGTAAACAAACCTTTTTGAAAAGAGCAAACAAGTAGAAAACAGTAAGAAGTTTAGAATCCGATATGCCTGACTGACACTCCAATGCACTAGAAGGTACTTGTGTTAGTCTGCTCAGGCTGCCATTTCTGGTATCTGTCTTTATGTGTCCAAATTTCCTCTCCTTATAAGGACACCAGTCATATTGGATTAGGGCCCACTCTAAAGATCTCATTTTAACTTAATCAACTCTTTAAAAACCTTATTTCCAATTACAGTCACATTTGAAGTCCTGGGATTTAGAACTTCAATATATGAAGTTGAGGGAAGGAAACATCAGAGACACAAGTCAGACCATAACACCAGAAATGCAAACCTTTTAAACTCTCAGGTATACTATTTTTTGGTCTTCATAGTAACTTTTAACATAGCAGGGAGACTTGTATTACCCTTATCTAAAGCGTACAGATAAGAAAACTGCAGGTAACAGTAGGCAGAATCGTGACTCCAAATCAAGTGCTCAATCCCCAAGATCATAATGCCTCTACAAGCTGTCATTTCCACTAATCTCAGTCAGATGCAATTACGAGCTGCTGAGGTCCAATTTGGGCAAGACAGAGTAGGACTGTGGTGGAACAACTGCTCTGAACACTGTAGAATAGGAATCTGTACTTTGGACAATTTAATTGGTATGGAGAACAGAAAAAAGGAGGTTAAGTGCCCTTAAAATATAGCTGAATGCCTTGTCATCTGGGGTTTGCTTGACTATTTTTCACTGAGGCTGTTCAAATCCAACCAAAGGCATCCCTGGCAGATTTTACCCAGAAAACTCTAATTTTAAAAAGTGCTGACATTGCCATAGGTGTTGCTCTTGAGATGCAGGCAGACCTGATACACATTTACCTTTTTTTTTTTTTTTTTTTTTTTGGCAGTACGCGGGCCTCGCACTGTTGTGGCCTCTCCCATTGCGGAGCACAGGCTCCGGACGCGCAGGCTCAGCGGCCATGGCTCACGGGCCTAGCCGCTTCGCGGCATGTGGGATCCTCCCGGACTGGGGAACGAACCCGTGTCCCCTGCATCGGCAGGCGGACTCTCAACCACTGCGCCACCAGGGTAGCCCCACATTCACCTTTTTTATTAGTCCTGCTCCAATCCTGTCCAAGTACAAATTGGATTTGGCCCTCTCATAGCCACCCAGCTGATGGGCCCAGAACACACAATTCTGATTACTTCATAGCAGTATTCGCTAAGGTACCTTGTTAGAGCAATCATAAAACCATTTGAAATAGAAGGGAAAGTCCTGGCAAACGAACTACTAAAATGGTTGTACTTTACAAGCGTTACGTAGCACAGTTTGTTGTAGCACTGAAGAAAAACAGTAACCTCAGAATGGGATTAAGGACTGTAGGATGGGGCCAGGGGTCAGGTCAGGCAACAGGCCTTTGGTTTCAGAAATGCTGTCATGCTTTTGGATTGAAAGTCAAACTGTTGCCTCTAAATTATGAAACAATGATCACTGCCAGCACCTACCTTTAGTTAGATGCAAGCTTTCATTTTAGTCTATGTCCCACTTCCTAGGTAATGGGTCTCAACGAAAAGCTTAACGGCCAATTGCACACAGCTCACCATCAAGAGAAATGTCTTTTCCTCACTCTCTCCTCCTCCTCATCTTTGTACCACGCCCCAAGCTAACTGTAATGCATTGAACATGAGATGGCTGAGCTGCAGTTCAACTGTTGGACTGAGCACACACATTTGCCTCCAGTCTTTCTCAATACTCCATTGAAATAAAATTTTAGGAGTGCACAATGAATCAACATACAGCAGCAAAGAGATCAAGAGTGGGGTGGTGGGGCTTCCCTGGTGGCGCAGTGGTTGAGAGTCCGCCTGCCAATGCAGGGGACACGGGTTCGTGCCCCGGTCTGGGAAGATCCCACATGCCGTGGAGCGGCTGTGCCCATGAGCCATGGCCGCTGAACCTGCGCGTCCGGAGCCTGTGCTCCGCAACGGGAGAGGCCACAACAGTGAGAGGCCCACGTACTGCAAAAAAAAAAAAGAGTGGGGTGGTGATTTTTAGTGAATTGGTGGATTTCAACAAATATGCAAAAGCCAGAAAATGGAACGACGTGTATGGCCTATGACACTGTAATCACACTCTTGGGATATATATCAGAGAAATTCTCACTTAGGTCTGCAGAGAATGTGTACATAGATGGTCTTTGCACAGGAACACAATGGCCATTAAGGTAGTGGGGAGCAGAAGAGACTTAGGGAAAGGATGATTAGAGAGGAGTGAATGCATTCTATGGAACACTGGGCAGTAATACGTAGAGAAATTAGAAACAGAATAAGTGAGAATGTATCAGAAAAGTAAAAGCAATGAGAAAGCACAATGTCATTTGTGTAAATTAAAGACTCTATTAAAAATTACATACATATTTTAAGGACATGTAAATACATTACTGCAGGTACCTATGGGGGAGAGGCAGATGGAAAGAAATGAGAGTAAAGATTAGAGGAGAAGGAAAAAATATATAATAATAGAAAGTACTCGCTTAAATTACTAGTAACAATGTGCTCTGCATATCATGCCTGGGACCCTATAGGAAAAATACATTGAGTGGAATGGATTGTATGAAACAGGGAAGAAGCCACATCTCAAAATGGGAGGGAATCAATCTATGTACTATAACATCAAGATGATCTCACACATTTATTTATATATATAAGAAATTACCTGAAAATGCACTCTAACTTTTCAATATAAGCAAGTCTAAATAATTTCATTTTTTCACCATGGTGCATACATCATTTAGATTAAAAAATAAAAATTAAGAAAAAGAAGGGTTGCGATACATTGAAAAAAATTCAATTTGATCCCTTTTTTGCAAAAAAAACAAAACAAAAAACCCCCACACCAGTAGGGAGAGAATGCCTGAAGGAAATGTAGGTTACGATTTTAACATGTAGAGTGCCTACAATCTTATTTATTTAAAAACTTGACTTTCTTTGTATGTTTTAAGAAAACGACTCCGAAAACACAGGAAGAGGCTCTGGAGAGCAGTTGCCACAGGGCAGCCTTTCAAGACATTGGTTTGGGCTTCCATAAACCCTATGAAAACTTGGGTTTCTTAGGATCTGAAGGTTAGTGGATCTTTTATTAACAAAAGTCAAGCCGACCAGCAACATGAACCTTCTACTACGTGAAAGGAAATACTGATTAACTGAAGCAATCATTAAACTGGAGAAAACTTAAAACTCCAGTGGAAAAACAGCTTTATTGATTCCCCATGTTTGCCACTGAAGTACCAGCAGCAGGTCTCATGATACTACACAGGAAGTCCAGGTCAGTCAGAGGATTTGCTTTGTTGTATGATAGTTGCAGCCAGATCTTCCTGTCTAGATGAAGATACCATCCAAATCCCAAGAAAACAAAACAAAGGGTAAAAACCCTAGCAGCTGCAAATAATTTCTGTCCAGTCATCAGGATAGCTTTTTGCTTTAATTGAAATTATCATGCAAATGTTCAGAACTAAATAGGGAAATAACACAAAAACATTAACTTAAGCAATACTCAGATTCTATATACACTGTAAATTGAGTAAAGAAAATAATTAAGGGCTTTTAAGAAAAGAAACAGTTGTTTCATTGAGCAAAGACTAAATGGGTAAATCCTTAAAACTCCTTTTCTTTCTTCTCTACCTCTAAACTATACTTGACATTCAAGTATCGTTTTGAAAGGTTTCTAGAAAATCTTTATTCCATATTTCCAAAGCAAAGCAAAGACTATTTACAACAAGAGAACTGTACACTAAGTTTAGAACGTAAAAACAGAAAATTAAAGCCGAATAAAATGATGTATGCAATGATGTAAGGAATCTAAGTTGCTAGGATTTCCCATTTAATTTTGGGGGGACCTGAGCATTCAAAATTCATTTTACAATCTTATACCTGTCATGAGGCATAAATGGACAGGAGCAGAATTTTTACAGAGAGGTCTAAAAAATGCAATGACTTTAACCTAGGAATTACTTTAGCTTTAGCAAATAATAATATAATAATGATAAATTTTCCAAATAAAACCTCTTGGTTAGGGGCTTCCCTGGTGGCGCAGTGGTTGAGTGGCCTGCTAATGCAGGGGACACGGGTTCAAGCCCTGGTCTGGGAGGATCCCACATGCCACGGAGCAGCTAGTCCTGTGAGCCACAACTACTGAGCCTGCGCATCTGAAGCCTGTGCTCCATGACAAGAGAGGCCGCGATAGTGAGAAGCCCGCTCACTGCAATGAAGAGTGGCCCCCGCTTGCCACAACTAGAGAAAGCCCTTGCACAGAAACAAAAACCCAACACAGTAAAAATAAATTAATTAATTAATAAACTCCTACCCCCAACATCTTCTTTAAAAAAAAAAAAACTCTTGGTTAATCTTAAATCAGGTATAGTGTATTGAAGAGAATCCATTTAAATAGCTATGTTTATGATAAGCAATTTTATTGTTTCAAGGGAAAATTTGCTTTTTTTAATGGACAGTTCTGTGATTAAGACTTAGAATGAATTTATTCTAATTAGGTTTTCTGCCAGCATAACCTTGAGGGATTTTCTTTTTCTACTTCTTTTTTTTTCAGTATGAGGTCATGCTAGAACAAAAGTAAATTTGGTGAGATTTGGGGATTCAGTTGTGCTTTTCCTTGAAATTTGATCTTTTAAAGTCAAATCAAATGGAAAACCAGCAACTTTCCAAAAGCACAGGCACTTGTGTGTTGAAAAATGACTTTCTAATTCCCAAGACAAATTAACCTACTGATTCAAAGCAACTCAGGCCTTGGCCCAGCTCTTTACTGAATGATTTTTATCTTCAGGCAATGAGAACATGATTGTTGATGCACAACAGCAGACACCCCTATGGGTGTGGGCCTTCAGATTATGACCAGAGTGGGGAAATCTCAAAACCAGGATGGGGAGGCCATTCACATGAAGTGAAGAGTCATAATATTTATATAGCTATCTATCACAGTAAATTGAAATCAGATCCCCTGCAACAACATTGTTAAGACGTTTAATCACCAGGGAAGTCATAACTCAAGTTAAGCAGAGGATGCCTAGGCAAAACAATCTGTGTTAATAGCTCTTAGAACACCATCTGAATAGAAGGTTCTGGGGCATGGCTTTGGCTATCATGCCTTTTGAGGCTGCTTTATGCTGCTGATCCTGGGGATGTTAAAGAAACCGTCATTTTAATTCAGAGACAATCTGATGCGGACTAAAAACAAATCAATACACTTTCAGCTGTTTTTATTACCCAGTGATGTGCGAAACAGATACGCTTATCTTATCCTTAAACCTCACCAAACCCTTTACAGATCGGGCACAGAGTAGAGCTCAGGAATTGGTGGTAGTGAAAAATAAGTGAGGCTGGGTGTAGGGAATAGGGAGGATGGAGAGAGGACAGACAAACATTCAGAAAATATTAAGGCACTGTTCTCCATGCTGGGAGAGAGAAATATTTCTTTTCATATGCAGTTTACATTCTAGGTGGGAGTGCCAGAGATGAAACAAAAATAACCAAAAAAGGTAATATCAGATGGTTTTAGTGCTATGAAAAAAAATTAAACAGATGACGTGATAGAGAACCCCTGGGGTAGTAGTAATTTGCCAGGTAGAGCAAGAAGGCAGTACAGATAACAAGCGAGGAAGAGAGTGCTACGGATGAGGCGGGCAGGAAGAAGATGGTTATCTCACAGTGTCGCGACTTGGGCATTATTGCCATCTGGGACCAGATAATTCTGTGTTACGGGGAGCTGTTCTGCATTCTACAGGATATTAGCAGTGTTTCTGGCCTCTCCCCAGTAGATGCCAGTAGCACTCCCCAATTGTGACAACCAAAAATGTCTCCAGGTATTGCCAACTGTCCCTCGGAACATTTGAGACTCTCCGGTTGAGAACTACTAGCTCATGTAGGGCCTTAGGACCAGGAGCAAGAGGCAAAATATTGAACAACTCATGTGGCAAGAGCACTAGCCACTCAGACCAGGCACTGTCTGTAAATAACCCATAAAACTGTACCGGTGCATCCTGGATCAGCCCTGCTATAGCGCACGGTAAGGAGTTCGAATTTTATAATAATTGTGATAGAAAGCTACACTAGTGACTCCTATCAGTCTATTAAGACAAAAAGTGACATGATTTATTTTATGTTTTCAAAAAGACCATTTTAGCTGCTAAGCGGAGAATAGATTTCATGGCAGGGCAGCATAAGAGGAGGCAGGGATACTGGTAGGAGGCTGAAGAAATCTATGTGCAAGATGCTGGTGACCTGAACCACAGTCACAGCACTGGAGACAAATCAAAGTGACTACAATACATTCTACAGGTGGAGGGCAACTGAGGAATCACAGATTATAACTAAGTTTGGGCTTAACAACTGAGTGAATGGTGTTCATTTATAAACATGGGGAAGACTAGGGAAAGATCAGATTTCAGAAGGAAAATCAAAAAAAGTTTTTTAGGTATGCTAAAGTTTCAGATGCCAATGAAACATCTAAATGAAATTGTCCAACAGGTACCAGTACCAGCTGGGAACTTGAGTCTAGAGGTCTGAATAAATTTGATAATCACCAGCAATATACAATATAGAAACAACTGATATCCAGAAGTGTATGCTCACATAGGTAATCAACAGAGGAGAGGCCACCAGCCATTTAAATCAGTGTATCTGCTCATTTTCTAAAGATTGACTTGCATATTTCATGGCCTGTCTCCCATAACTTTCAATTTCTTCCCTACATTTTACAAAGATTAGCCTCATTTAATTTCAATTAACAGACCGACCTTTGTACTTTGTTTTTTACTGAAAAATCTTGAGCAAATACTCCTGTGCACTTTTCAAGGATTTCCTGATAATGCAAAATTGAATGCAAATCTGTTAGGGACTGGGATGGGGACAGGGGCATGGAAAGAAAGTCATAGTTGTGTGGGTAACAATATGATTCCTTACTCTTAGTCCCAGATAGCCCAGGACCCCACAATTAAATACTGTCTGTTTTTAAAATATTCAATGCATTTTGTCATCATTTCATTTACTATTATTAAATTCTCATTGGTCTTGGAGGACATGTGTTACTCCATTAGATTCAAACCTGGTTTTAACAGGTGTCAGTATAAACTACTGTTAATAATAAATGAAATCTTATATTTAAATAACACACTGTGGTTTTCAAAGCACTTCTTATGCTAAGATTTTATTTTTACCACAATTTTATGACATAGAACAGGTAGATATTTGTACACCAATTTTAAAATAAGTAAACTGTTGTTCAGTTAGATTAAATAATTTGCCCTTTGTCCTACAGTTGGTAAATGTTAGGAAAAGTATAGGAACACGAATATAAGACAACTCTAATACAGTACTGAGAGAGTAGAAAGTGTTCTGCCAGTGCATTTATGACAGTGTAACTCACAATATATGACACCAAAAGTGAACTCTTGACTTTTTCCTGAAGATGATATGAGCTGGTCCTCAACCCAGGCATATTTTCCTATGTTCCTTCTCTGTAATCTAATTTTCTATGCTTGATAAAATTTGTGTGTCTGCCTTCCGTGTTCAACATGCTATCTTTCTGTCTGCTTTCTTGGCTTGTCTTTACCCTAGCTGTTAACATCCTCCTGAGACTGCCTTGCTGGCATCTTAACTTTTCCCTGATTACTTCAATCTTATTATGACCAAAACAGTGGTACAGACTATAAAAATTGAATTATATTTTCTCCTTTTCCATGCTTAGTGAGTTTACTCTACCTTTGCTCTCCATTATTAATAAAGTCTCCCATTTTCCTAACCTAAATGTCTCATTCTGAACTGACAAAATGTTTTCTTTACTGGTCCTACAACTAATGTTTGATATTGTGGAAAATGACATAAAAGAACAAAGAAAGAAAACATAAATTACCAACATTCCCACTAATCAAATATCAGTAAAATATGATTGCTTGATTACTTTTGCTGTCTTTTGAATGCTGTTAACATTTTAAATTTACTCTTGTTAATAGTACAGGGATTCAAGTCTATGAATTTTACTCAAAGTACAACTTTGGCCACATTCTATAACCTTGGAGGAAAGTGGCCACATTCTATAACCTTGGAGGAAAGTGGCCACATTCCATAACCTTGGAGGAAAGTGGTAAAAATGAACTCAGAGAGGCAACAAGGCAGAATGTGTAGGGCCTTGTAGGCCATTCTGAAAACTTTAGCTTTTACTGAAATGAAATAGTCACTGGAGAGTTTTAGGCAAAGCAGTAGCATAATTTAACTAAAAGGCTCAACTGCATTGCAAAGTGAAAAGTGCCTATTTAGGAATGTGAACAATGCCACAGAAGTACAAAGAAGCCTAAGAAAATTAATATGCAATTTAGCCTTCCCTGTCTGTAGGTAATGAGCCCTGTGATTTAACAGAGACATGTTTTATTCTCCATAACTGCAATAACCAAATAAACATTTAAGTAAATATTAGTTATTACACTTTCATCTGGTCCTAGTGTTTTATATTCATAAAGTATAGACTACTGAATCTTACATAATGAGTACCTAATAAATAAATACCTGTTGGTTTAAAAAGAAAGAAGAAAGGACGGGAAGGAGAGGGATGGATAGAGAGGAAGAAAGAAGGAGAGAGGGGACAGGAAAATCATTTAGTACACCTGCTTCTACAAATAAGGAAATACTTATACTGCTTAGGACAAATACTTAGGCTAATATATCTACTAACTAATCTCAAATTTGAGAGAATATAAAATATGATGATGAGCCTATAATTTAAAAACAAAGAACAGAGAAATGTTTTATTTCTTAAAACTGGTCTTAAAAACTGAGCTTGTAAATGTCAGTTCTTATCTGTATAACGTTTGTTTGCCCTGCCTTTCTCACTAGTGTAGATTAAACAAAATACTTACATGGTTACATGAGCCCATACCCCTCACATACACACACGGAGAAGGACAAATTCCTGTGAGAAACTAAGATGGGGCAAAAAGATGCACACAGAGCTGGCTTTCTTCCCTAAGTCAATGCAGAACAACAAATAAAATGCTAATTTGCACATCTGGGCTTGGTTTTGTTATTAGTGTTTGAAACAATTTCATTTTTTATATTGATGATTGTTTACAGGATTTAGTGTGTATTGAAGAGAGTTATTTGATGCATTTACAAAATGAAATAAGATCTGCTTCTCTATAACTATGTTTAGCAGCTCAAGATATCATGGGAATGGACTGGCGTGTAAATTTGCTCTCCCCATGTGAAGCAAACCTACTTCTAGCACAAGTGGCTTCTAAGTCTTCATGACCTAAAACCACAAAATGAGAACAGATACTTGAATTGAGGTTACAGCAGGAAAGTACTTTTGTGTGAATCCCCAATTATCTTTTTGTAATGGCTTGCACATCAAATGTATCCCATCTATATGTCAAAGTTTTCATTTTCTAATACAAAATCCACCCAGAGCCTCAATACCAAGCTGTGTTCTCTCAGCCTTTCCTGTCAATGCCAGATAACAGATCTAGCAGTAACAATTCATCTGACAGTTTTGTGATGAACATGTGAGGAACAATTGGATACAGATAGCTCTGCCATCATTGTGTTATCATTCTTGCAATTCTAACCATAAAATCCATGTTTTGTGGATTAAGTAGGCATTTGTGATGAAATGTCTGGGCCACAGCTTTATTTGTGACTTCTTTCTTTCTTTCCATGTATAAGACTGACTTGATTAGTAAGTCTCAGGAAGGCACAATATAATTTACTGTATCATATAATGCACATTTACAAGAGAATATAAATTACTGAATTTGTTGTAGACTAGAGTGATGTTACATTTTTCATTTCCTTAAATTCAATTATCTTCAGCTAGCCAAATTTATCCTGATTATACCCTGGATAAACCATTTGCACTTCTGATTGCCCATATACCTCCCTGAATTTTCACTCTGGATATCAACAAAGGATAACATTCATTTTAGTCTCTGACATGGAAGCATTTTAAATTTTTATAAATATAGATTAAACAAAAAACTTGCCACTTCTCTAAAAGGGTAAGTTAAATCATTTTTTTTTTCCATAATGAGAGTTCTCATGGGGAACATCACAAAGGGTCAAGGTGTGGGAATTAATTGGCTGCTGTATTATGGGGAATTGGTTAGCAGAGTGTCCTTACAAACAAAAAGACCTGAAGAACTGAACAACTCAGAAGGACCCATATACTTATCATAATTGGCTTTCTCCATGAAAAGAAACTTACAGTAAATTTTAAATTGTATCAAAGATAAAATTTTAAAAATATGAAAGGTGCTAAGGATAAGAATGCTTGCCAAGTGTGGGTGTAGGCACGATGCTGTTTGGCACCATCAAGGCCCCAGGCTGGGGAGCTGAGGAACTTGGCCTCTGTGACTGTAAGAAACGCAAAGTTCTCCCAGGAGATAAGCCCTCTGATGCCAATGGAGTCACTCCCAAAAAAGAAAGCCCTATGAGGAAGGGACCTTGTCTATCTTGTTCACTGCCAGAATACATTAGTGTGACCAGCTTTCTAAAACACAGATTTCAAAATATTAAATTATCATTTCTCACTAGCCCATATACAGCTACCATTGTGCATGACCCAAATGGTCCCCTACCACCCCAGCCCCTTTTTGGTCCTGGATGCTTCAGAGAGGCATTGCCTGGCAGAGAAGAGCACCCCAGGATGCTGATTTATCACCATTAGTGTCGATTCTGCTGGCCGCTTGCTCTAGACCACCCCGCACCCACTGTTCTGAGGGTCTCCAGTGTACAGACAGTGTCTGCCACACACGAACTGCTCAGCAAGCTCTTCTGAGTAAACTGATGAATAAGGACCCATTTACATTCCTTATTTTGTGTTTTTTAGTTATGCATTTCCCCAGAAACATTACCTATTTGCTAGTTCAACCCAATGAATACCAAATATCTGCGTGGCTATTATCCACATTTCCAATGCCAACCACCCAGACAAACCCTGACTGAGCACCTACTATGTGGCAGAAAGCCTTCTGGATCCTGGACTGACCCTCCAGGAGCCTGAGGGAGATGGAGATAGGTTTGGACTTCTTTCCAAAAGCACAGATCCCATAAATAATTATCAGATAAGAGAGAAAATGAGATGCCCAAGAGATTAAAATGGCTCATAAGTGTGCTACTATTCTTCAGGTTCCACTTGACTTCTTTTTGGCTTTAGTCATAGGGTCTAAAAGTTATTTTTATGACCAGCTATAGACATTAAAATAGGCACAACTATATGACAGGTGAGGTTACATAAGCTTGAGGAGACCTCTAGACATACATGTAGAATCCAAACCCCAAAGAACTTATACTCATTGCCTACCTACTATGTGCCAAACGCCGTGCTAAGACATATACACAGCCTTTCGTTGTGTCCAAAACCATCCCATGAGCAAATTCTAGTCTTTACCCCATTTTATACATGGCATAACTAAGTTGTGGGAACCTAAATAATTTGTCCAAAGGTACACAGCTGATAAGTGGCAAGGACAAAACGTAATCTCCTTTCTTTCTGCCTGTGGAGTTCGGGTGATAAGCACTGCACCATCTACTTTGTAAAGATGTAAATCTAGTACACCAGGCTTCTCTGATATTATAAATTCTATGCTAGAATATCCAATATTTAAACTAGAGAAGTCTTTACACTTTGTTGGCCACTTTAATTTTCTTCCAAGCTTATGAATTGGTACAAGTTGCTATGGCAACACTCTCCAGGCTTTTCCTCCTGCTCTTTGCTCATCGTGCTCTTCTCTCTGACTCCTTCATCCAATCTGGTGTGGCTCCCATAAGTGACTGAACCCACCTGGCAAAATGGCTCGGGTCTCCCTGGTCACATTTCAAGTGGACATGGATTTGCTTGGTGAATTCCTCACTTTACCCCCTCAGAGCCTTGCTCTTCCCCCTGTTCTCCTGATGACCTTGACTACTGGTCTGATACATATTATTGTGTCCATATATCGACCCTGCTTATGATTAGAGCTTGACTCAAAATATATTCTTTCTATATCTCTGAAAATGATCTCTCTCAACTTTCCAGAAGGTTATAGTTATGTCTCTCGACTTTGACTCTGAATATTCATGGACAAACTTCAGAGGGGACTGAGATATTCTCTTTCTTGTCTTTCCAATATCCAAAATACCTAAAGACTGTTTTTTTTTAAACCACACTCAATTATAAGTCAAGATGGGACTATGTACCACATACCTTGTATCCTTCAGAGTACCCATTCTAGCATTTTGCACCTAGTAAGTACATAAATAAGTTAATAAATAAATGAATGGATAGTTGGCTGGTAGATGAATAGACTAGAGAAGAGCTAGTATAGTGCATAGGTGAAGGAGAATCTAATTTAAGAGGTACCATTTGTATTTCTTTCCTACTATACAGAGTATCTAAGAAATACTTGTTTATTAAGATTACCAGCATTACTTGGAGTTACTTATTTGGTTTACAATATTGTTAATATACTAGCTACAATTTGTAAGACACCTACTATATATCAGACACTAACCTGGGTACTCTTTATAATTTTTAATTAAATAGCCCCCAAAACATGGAAGGTAAGTGTTAGTATCCCCTTTTTATGGGTGTGAAAAGGTAGGTTAGGCAGGTCGGTTAAGTAACTGTGGATGATCTCTTAGGAAATAAGAAGGAGAGATGGATTTGATCCAATGTCTGTTTCATTCCAGAAGCAGGACTTCACTTTCTCCTATACCACACTGCCTCATTATTGAGGGAGTCTTATAAAAATGTTCCTCTTAAAACTTGCAGGTGTTTTCAGGGGATGAAGAATTAGCATGTTGTCTTTAATCCATTACCACAAACTAGCTGACAAGACCATCAAACTATCTCCTAGCAGAAAGAACAACCTTGTATAAATAGAACTCAGGATGGGTTAATTTTGATGGAAGAAAAGGAAGTTTAAGAAGATTCAAATAGGCATCTTCCCAGATTAACAGGGGGATGAGTCTGTAATTCAATGCCCTACACGACCGAGGAGTAAGATAAGGACACTTAATGATCAGAAGAGACATAGAACCAGAAGCCAAAAGAAGGAACTAATAGAGAACAGGGTGGGAGAGAAGGGATGGGTGCTGAAAACAAGATTTTCTACTTCACAAGAGAGAAGGGGTAATTTCCCAGTTTTATTCTTTTTCTTGCCTCTGGCTCTAATCATAGGGATGGTGCTATTACTACAAAAGACAAAAGGGTAGGGCAGGATAAGAGAAGTAGAAGAGTTTCACATTGAAATAACATCTCCACTTAAAGGTGCCTAATGATGGATGAGGGCATCATAAATTCAAATCAAGCCACAGATTTACTTTAAAAACTAAAAGCATGTCCAGTTTGAATTAGGAGATAAAGGAAATGTAACCATCTATAGGCATCAAAAAGTAAGGTTATTTTGTGGTCAATAGTACTTTTAGATTTGAGTCCATTGATAGAAAAAAAATTAAATGGAAATGACAGTCTGGTGCAAAAGCAGGCTCTAGGCTAAGGGCCATATTCCCACTTCAGGTCCAAGGATCAGCATAAAGAGCCATCTAAGCGTAAGGGCTGGTATGTCTTTAGCTGAAGCATTTATTGCAAAAGGGAGTACTTGGCTTCTCTTTCTCTCTGCTTACAGAAAACAGCCTTAAGGCAGAACATTTCCATCTTAGGTGGTTAGAGAAGCTTAGGAAGTTTAAACATGCAACTTCCTCTGATATGAAATTAGGAATGTGCCCCAAAGTTGCTCTCAGGGAGTGGTCTTTCCATTTTTGTAAAAATCTTGCTCTTCTTTTTGATTATCCTCTTGAACTATGTCCATGCATGAATAAAAGTCCTTTTAATTGTAGACACAGATAACCACTCAGACCAGGGCCAGCAAATGCTATTACTCCAGCCTGATGCCCTCAGATCCTTTTGGCCATTTCTATGCTGCCCCTTTTGTGCTGGCTTTGTTGTCTATTGCTTTCTGTGGTCATTGTTCTTTCAAGGACTCCCTCCAGCTACTGAGCTGTACTCTCAGGGAACTGGACATGCCTGGGAGTTTGCATCCCTTTGAGCCCTGAGCCTCTGACTGATGGTGTGGGGCAATGAAAGACCAGCTTTCTGGCCTCAGGTCAAGAGAACACTGAGGCTGAAGCTACCTTCCATAGACTGCCTGAAATCACAACTTACTCTCCTCTTCTCTTATAGTGCTTTCTCCACTTTTTTCCAGCTTCTCTTGGGAGTACTTCCTTAGTCAATTACTTGCACATAAATCTTCACGTCAGAGTCAGCCTCCAGGGAACCTGACCTAAGACACCAGCCCAAATAAAAAATGGCCGGAGTGGCTTGGGTAACACTGCAAGAGGCGATCACAGACACACGTACAAGGCACAGCACCGTCTTGGGAACTGGAGCTCAAGAGCATTTGGGTCCTAGTGCTTCTCTCCCCATTGCACCTCCATGCCACTCACACATTTGTATCGTGTGTGTGTGTGTGTGTGTGTGTGTGTGTGTGTGTGTGTGCGTTTCTCTCAGCACCTTCCCCAGTTCCCTCACTGTAGACAGCCTTCCCAAACTTATGGCAGCCATGCCCAAGGACACAGGTCAGAGGTAGAAGACTGGTCACCCCGGGGTACCCTTTCATCAGAGGTGCACACACACACACACGCACAAAACCTGTAAGTTGTAAAGTGCACAGGTGAATTAAGCTGAAGGGGAGTAGAAAAAAGGTTTATAAAATACAGATACATTGGCATATTACTGTAAATATTTTATATGTGAAAATACACTAGCGATTATATAATATGGAAAATGTTCATGAGAACAGTAGAACAATTTACTAGTTTTATTAGCCTTTCACATAGGTATAGCTACCTTGTATTCTAGAAATAGATGAATGAGAAAAAATATGTCCTATTTAAAAAAGTATTTGTGTGAAGGGGAAGTGAGTGAGAGGGTCAATGTGAATTGTGGCCTTCTCTTTCCACCTTAAAGAGTATGAGTGAATACTCACATGTTCCTTGGGCCTGTCTTATGTTTTATGATGTAGGTAATTACTGAGAAAATTCAGAACCCTGTCTCCAAATCCTTCCCTCTTCTCTTCTTCCAGAAGATGTGACACACTGACCAAAGTCACATCTATTTTTGGCCCATAGTAATACCACAACCCAATATATGCCCACATATGCACATACAAACAAAAGATGTAAACACAATCAAAACAAACATTTTGTGAAATAATACTTAATCTTCCTACCACTGATGCACTCTGTTTTCCATTGTTTTGTTATAATGGAGTCTATTTCATTTTTAAAAATGCTAGCAGCAAGCAACTAAATCGATTTCAGGGCCCATTAATGGGTTGCAACTAGTGCCTTGGGACATTAAGGGTCTGCATCTAAATGCTAATATTACTAGAAGCATTGCCCCTATAAGTCATTATCACCCACTAACACCTTGCTGTGCATCAGCTCATTATTCCTGTAAGAAATGTGTTTTGAGCACCTGCTCCATGCAGGTCTTTTTGCTGAGAGTCAAGAAAGACACAAGCATAAAAAAGCACCCATCTTCACCTTTAAAAGCTCACCAGCAGGGTCCGATAGGTAGGTAGGTAGGTAGGTAGATAGATAGATAGATAGATAGATAGATAGATAGATAGATAGATGGTAGTTTTCCCAGGACCACCAGGAAAGAGAAAGAACCATGTAGAAAGTTGCATGGCACGAGCTACAATCATAGTCACACCCCAGCAGTGGTCCACAGCTGTCCCAACTGGCACTCCAAGATGCACTGTATACACCAGCACCCCTAGCCAGCCATCAACCCCAACTGTTGGCCATCACTGCCATGTTGCCCTGGGACAGTCTATGTGGTGGCCACAGTGGTCCTCCCCAGTCCCAGATAGAATCTCCTATCACTGGTTCCCTGAGGCACCAGCTCTTGAATAACAGTCTGTAGTGATTGTGTCTGACTGTTTGAACTTGGGCCATGTGCCTTTGCATGGTGACTTACAGCTGAGATTCTAGAGTCAGATTCCTTGGGGTCAAACCTTGGCTGTCCAATTACTTGCTGTGTGACCATGAGCAAGTTACTTTCTCTCTGTGTGCTCCAGTTTCCTCAACTGTATCAACTGGGCCTCGGACAGGGGAAGCCTGGCTGCCAGAAATCTCTGTGAGGAAAACTTCAGGGGGAAGGCAGAGTGGAGAGAGGAGAAGGCATGAATGCCAGACACTTCCTCACTTGACAATTTTGTGATGGACTACTCCTGTTTTTCCCCACCCTAAGATAATATGACATTCTAGGGCAGTACTCTTCAAATACTTTTGCCCAAATAGCCCCTGAAAGAATTCTACAAACTCTCTACATCCCACAGATATTTAAGTTAACATCTAGAATTTTTATCATAAATTTAAATAGTTGAAAATGTTGTGATTTCTAGCATATAGTATACATATATAGTTCCAGACCTTTTCACAGTCTCTGCTCTCCATCCCATTCTGGGCTTCATTCCTTCTGAGTCCTGACCTCCAAGAGCAGGGATTTAATTATTCAAATTACTTTTTAAACGTTTCTTCTGTTCCCCTAAATTTGTCTTCAGGCAATTGTCCAGCAATTGTAAAAGCTCCATGAAATGACTAAAACAGAGCACAGACGAGACATGACAAACCGCTGTGGAGATGCACTTTGAGTGAGCAATGCTGAAGTCACCCTGAATAGCTCTGCAGGTCTCAGGAGCATAGAGAGGCAAGAGCATCAAGGCCTATGGCCCTCAATGGCCTGTCTTATGCTCTGATTGAGCAAGACCACTGGAGGGGAGGGAGGGTGTGAAACAGAGGGGAAACAAAATATAAGACAACCAGTGCAATGCTAGACCATTTAACACACAGCTCAAAACTTCCCTTTATTTTTATCTTTTTGAAGATTAAGTAAACTTTTTAATTTGAGATAATTGTAGATTCCAATGTAATTGTAAGAAATAACACAGAAGGATACCACTTTCAAGTACCTTTACCCAGTCTACTCAGTTCAGAGTACACTTTCCTTAACCTCTGGCAATCATACTTGGTTCTCCAGTTCAATAATTTTATAAGTTTAAGAATATTGTATAAATGGAATCATACAGTAGGTAACCTTTTGGAATTAGCTTTTTTTATTCAACATAATTCTCTGGAGATTCATCCAGGTTTTTGTGTGTCAGTTGTTTGTTTCCTTTTATTGCTGAGTAGTATTCCAAGGTACAGATGTACCACAGTTTGTTTAACCACTCACCCACTGAAGGACTTTGGGATTGTTTGACTGCTGTGAATAAAGCAGCTGTAAACATTGTTTACAGATTTTGGTGTGAACCTAAGTCTTTATTCCTCTCGGATAAGTGCCCAAGAGTGCAATTGTTGGATCATATTGTAGTTGCATGTTAGAAAACTTCCCTTTAGATGTTAGACTCCCATAAGTATTACCAGCCAGGGTTTTTAGCCTCCTTAATCAATAGAAGTTGATCAGAGGCTAGACAAGAAATTCAGGTGAGGCTTTTTTGGGGCCCCTGCTGCAGCAGGGGGGAGCCAGAACAAACAACAGGTTCCCCTGCTTGCTTGCTCCCTAGGGGGGACGAGCTTGTTCCTTATATGGGGTGAGGGTAGGGGTGTGTCCGGGGGTGGGACTGGAGGGGTGGCTTAGGTGTTTTGCCCACCCCTCTGGTGGTGTCGTGTGCAGGGGGCATGCTCAGTACCCTGCTTTTGCTCCTGACACCCTGCTTTTGCTCTGGGCTCTTCAAAAGTGGCAGTTGGGGTTTTTTTTGGTCTCTTTGTATCTTTTGTCCAGAATTTGCCCCAACTGCACATGCACCTAGATATTTTTAGTCCCATACAGTTTCTTTGTATTTTGTTGCTTGAGGAGAGGTGTGTCCAGGTGCAAGCATTGCAGCACTGAAGCAAAGGGTCCCAGGTCCCAGCCTGTCTCATAAGGACAAAAGACAAATTTACCCTATCTGTTACTAACACCAGATGAGAAGAAACAGTCCCCTATACCCCACCCCCAATGATATAATGATTCCCTCGTAAGTGGTGACTTTAATTTAATCTCTAACCCCTCTCTCCCACCAACACTGAATATTATTAAACATGTAGTTTGAAATTGTATTTTCTGAATTTTTTACACCTTTTAACTAGAATGAGTATTATACCAAGAGCTACTGAGGGGCTGCCTGGACTTGATCTTCTGTCGAAAGTGTAAGCCTTCATATTCTACAAAGGAGGTGATGTTGCCCTGTTCACATGGCATGGTGATTGGAAGACCATCATGGAAGGAGGTGAAGGATCCAAAGCTAGCTACCTGTTTTTGCCAACCCAGTAGCCATTTCCCTCCCTTCCTTGCAAAGGGAACTCTAATTTGCTTCAGTGTCCACCTCAGGACAAGCGTCCTGATCCCTAGTTCGGGAACACATCCTGATTTACGTAAGTCACTCATGGCAATCCCACTCCTCTTGTTTGTCATTAGTTTAGAGGATGTGAGACAGTTCTGGTCAGGGAGTCAAGACAGGAAACCATTGAGAGCTTCTAAGAAAGGTTTTCTTACATGTCACAAGGAAGACACAAACCATTTTTGCTGCTGGATATTGTGATGGGGCATGGTAGTCAGTACTTGTACAGTCATTTGGCAACTATGTGGGGAGCTAACTGGAGCACAAAGCCAAGGCACCAAGCATGGCAGAACAGAAGGTGGAAAGAATTCAGATCCTTGACAACGTCACAAAGATGCTGAACTAAATGAATTCAGGCACTGCCCTATCTTGCCCCTTCTCATGTCCTTATTATTTCAACCTTCTGTAGTGGCTTTAAAATATGCCACAATTCTCTGATCCTCTTCCTTAAAAGAGATGAAATCTAAATCTCCCCCGAGTATGAGTTAGACTTAGTGACTCACTTCTAACAAACAGAATGAGGCAGAAGTGACTAACTTCAGAGACTAGGTCTTGGAGGGTGCCAAGGCTTCCTCTTCACTCTCTCTAAGATCACTCATAGTAGATGAAGCTAGCTGTCGGGTCATGAGGACACCCAAGCAGCCTAAGGAGAGGCCCACGTGGTGAGGAACTGAGGTCACTTTCAGACAGAGGTACATTAATTAATAAAATGTTCTAAAAGACTGTACCCTAAAGCCAGAGAATTAGAGGGCCTTCCAGGGGTCCTCTGGTTCATTTTCCTCTTCCTTTAAAAGAGCATATAATGGTCTCTGAGACAAAAAGAAGTCACTCTCATAAGGCCTTCCAAAAAAGGAGATGAAAGTTGTTCTAGGGCTTTACTTTCAACAACCATCTGGTGAGAGGCCAAAATCCTCTGGTTATGATTAATCCAATTGCATCTTGAATCCTTGGAATTGAGTAGTGTTTTCCAAAATTTCTTACAGGAAAAGTATCCTGAATAATATTAACAGATATTCTATCAAAAAGGGGGGGGGGAGGTAGAGATTTAAAACATACACAGAGCATATTGAAGACTTTGGAGAATTCCTTCTGTAAAGAAGTCTGCTTAACTTTTGTTTAACTCAGAATTTCTCAGATTTAGGGTGACTATGGTTAGTCCTCTGATGCTCCGTTCTCCCAACAAAAATACCTATGATAATTTCTTGGGACATAAATGTTCTTTAGGACACAGAGAAACATGAGTGTGGATGAGAAAATGCTCATGACGATACACTGAATGAATGTATTAACATGAATTGATCAAAATAATTCAACTCTATACTCAAAATACCATAGCCATCCTACGGAGACACAGTCACATCCATTATCTGAGTAATTCAAAGTGTCTAAGTTTAGATTTGGATTTCAAGTCAGAAATGGCACAAGAACTAGCAATGTGCTATGTGCAAAATAGGACTCATGCACATTTACTCAAAAAGATTAGCATTTTTCTCCCCAAATCCAAACTTTCAGATTTTCTTCTTTTCCATTAAACAATACAATTTATGCTCCCTGCTTTAAAATTTCTTATTTTAATATTTCAGAATTTTTCCTCTCAAATATTTGGAAAAGGAAAAGAACTTCTTACAGAGATTGCTAAAATATCCATTTCTGGTGTATAAAACCCCAAATTCGCATGCCGATGCCTGCAAAAAGGTCAAACCATTCACTAACAAGGCAGCCAGTATTGCCAAGGAAGCCAAGCCCTGTTGACTGGCAGTGTCAGTCCCTGAATTCTATCCTGTTAAGCCCCAAAGCCAAGTGAACAAAGCCCCACACCCCTGAGTGAGTAAGAGTATCACTCACAGCAGTCAATTAGGACTTGCTCTAACCAGACAAGGTCCCATAAGGTAAATGGTTCTGTCCTGGGGCTAGGCCAAATCTGACACGCCCAGAATACCTCTAACTTCTCCTGATTATAACTTGGAATTTCTTTGCCATTTAAAATCAAATCATCAACCCTTTAAGACTCAGCAGAGATGGGATCTATGGAAATGAATATATGCAAGCAGGTATATGAGAAACCCCACTTTCCCCCTCCATCCCCATGGCTCTCCATCTTTGATTCCTGTAGCTGCCACCATGCCTACCACCCAGGAAGAGAGATCATTCTTTTTTTTAACTCTGGTTCAAGGGAGGACATGAATGCTTTTCCTTAGTTTCCTCAGTACAAATGAGATACACTGTCATTTAGGAAAAAGAACCCCAAAGAAAAGAAAGAGAGTAATTACAGAGCAATCTTTGAGTGGTCCATTTTCAAAAGGACGTGATTCTGATGCTCCAACTATACTGTGGTCCTAATGGCTGGTAAATCTGTTTGGACATTTTCCTGGTCTCTTCTATTAGCTAACCCATTAACTGGTTATCCCATTGCCTATAATCCTTTATTGAGAGAGGGTATTACCATCTGGGTCAAGGATGAAATGACTACATTCTTCCTCACCCACCCCCATAACCCCCAATACTCTAAGTTCCATTTTTTCTCTGATATGAGAGATTCCTCATCTATAGTTTTTCTAACTTCCCATATCCAATTGGTCAGCCAACCCATGAAGGGCACTGCTCAGTCCCAGAATTTCTAAGAGCTTAAGGACACCTGCACCATTTGTTTTTGCCTTGCTTGAGGGAAAGATGGACATCACACCACATGGTAAACAGCATTCCTCAACAGAAACCACAGCTACTAATCTAGAAGCTAGGGAGAATTTAGATGGTCTCAGAAACCAGAGAGGGTCCATGGAGTGGAGCCACACAGAACCTAAAAAGACCTAGGCTTCCTTAGCCTGTTTTCCCCCTGGAGCTAGACAGACATAAACACCTCAGAGGCTCCTCATTGGCTCTCAGGAGGAGGAAGCTGTGCCTGTAGTTCCATGTTGGGACCCAGCCCACATTGCCTAATGCTTTAAGCAGTAGGCTCAGTATCTGTTATGTGAGGCCCAACAGAGGATTATCCTAGGTGAGAAGTGTGGCCAACACAGGTGGCCGAGCAAGGACGGAGAACTTCCTGGGGGAACAAACAGCAACCCCCAGATGAGGGAGACAATAACTTCAGCCAGACTTACCTACACAACTTTGGAGAGGCTGGAGAATACATCACCCACACGGCCAGATGCTTCTTGGCCTGTGGGAGTTACTGTCCTTGAGGAACGCATACATTCAGGATGAGGCCCCAAACCATGGTGAGGTGGGTGGGTGGGAGGGGCATGACAGGGCTGCCTAGAAAAGAAAGAGTATTTTTTGTAGGATTTTTTCCGGTAGTTCTCTACTTCCTCACCCATATTCCTTGTCTGTGATACAAAGCCCTTCACAGACTGATCCTTAGACTCCTCTCCCAGTGCTATTGCTCTATAAGAGGTTATCAGATGGGTCACCAGACTACTGAATACTACTGGAAAGACATTTTACAAACCCAAAACACCCGAATCTACACTGTGTGAAGTTATCGTCAGTAACTGTGTCCTATTTTTATTTTATTTTATAATAGATTAGGTACATTTTAGTTCAATTTTTTTTAGTTCAATTTTTAAAATTAATTTTAACATCCAGACAAGTGAAATTTGAACTTAAAATGTTTTAAAGTTCACTTCCTCCTTGAGAAAGGACAGAATTATGCAATGGCTAAGTGTATGGGCTCTGTAAGCACATGGCCTTCTTTGAGTCTTAAATCTGATACTTATAATTTGTATGATTTCTAGAGCAAGTTACCTAACCTATGCCTGTCTCATTTTTCTCATCTACAAACTGGGGATGATATGATTTCTGACCTCAAACGCCTATTGTAAGGTTTAATATGCCTTCAAATGTATAAAGCACTTGAAACAGAATTTAGGTCTTAAAAAGCCTTCTGGCAATACTAGCTACCCTTATCATTGTTCCTGATTGGAGGCTCAGTCTACCACAGTCATCAGTTCAGAGGTCATCCATGAACTCTAACAATACTCTCAGAATCTTCTGGCAAAGCAATTAAGACAGACGATGAGGTCTCTATACAAAATATGAAGGAGTAGTTTCCTTATTGGGAAAAAAAAGAATATAACCCTGCTGCCAGGGTTACACTGAAAGAGCAGGCTGGATCAGTCCATCTCCACAGAGACCCTAATCTTACTGTCTTATTCAAAATGTATTTGGGATAGACTCTCAGATGGATTTTTTTTTTTTTTTTTTTTTTTGGTCTATAGTACCTAGAAACTACATGTATTGTTTTTGGTCTTCCTTCCTTTTCTCCCACTCTCCTCACAAATACTTTCATTCTTGGCAAAGAGTCCAGGGATCCTCACATCCTCCAGCGTGCAACATCCTCCAGCCTAGCAAACCAACCAAATTCCTTATCAAGACTGATGACTTCTCATGGTAAACATCTGATGCATTAGGTAGGCTAGAGGGGCAGAGATTCTGGCAATGTCCCCTTTGGAATGGTGTGTCAGAAAAATATAAAGAGCTTTCACGTCTTCCAGAGACATGAACATCGTAAGCAGAGTACCAGTTTCCTTTTAAAGATATTTTAGAGCAATCAGCATTTTCCCCAGATGACAGAGTGGATCCTCATTATTTGTGGATTCCATACTTGTGAATTTGCCTACTTGCTCAAATTTATTTGTAACCCCCAAACCTTATTCACAGCACTTCTTCAGTCATTAGTGGGCATGCATGGAGTACAAAAATTTTGAGTTGCCCCACGTGCAAGCTCCCAGCTGAGGTCAAACAAGGCAATATTCTGCCTTCTTATTTCAGCTCTCATACTATAAACAAGCTTCCTTTTCACAATCTAGTTAGTACATGTTTTTTGCATTTTTGTGCTTTTTGTTGGTGATGTTGCTCTTTAAAATGTCTCGCAACTGTAGTGCTGAACTGCCGTCTAGTGTTCCTGAGTGCAAGAAGGCTACCTTCGGGAGAAAATACATGTTAGACAAGTTTCCTTCACGCACGAGTTATAGTGTTATTGGCCATGAGTTCAAAGTTACTGAATCAACAATACATTAAATAAGGTGTCTTCAAACAGAAACACACATAAAACAAGGTTATTGATCAGTTGACAAAAATGCTGTGACCAGAGGTTTGCAGGAGCCTAACCCTGTACTTCCCCCAGGGGAAATGGTCCAGTAGTCATTAATTCAGTTTTTGTGGCAACTTTATAGAACATAACTGCAACAAATAATGGGAATCAACTGTATATCCAAATCTGAATTAATTCTTTCCATGAAGAATTCTCATTGTTAGCCACTCTCCAAGCATAGTGCACTAGGTTGTCAAAACACAACTTCTCTTCCAAGGTAAATTTACTTGTTACATAAATTGAAAAACTGAATTAAGGTATCCAGCCTGTTGTTATAAAGATGTCTAATCAACCTTATGTGAAAAAGGACTCTGAGACAGCAAAAACAAAATTTAGTTTAAGGACAGGGATAAAAGATAAAAATCATTATTGAAGTACTATTCCCTCCCTTTTCCACCTACTGATTTAAATGTCACCCCTCTACCCTATCACCCACCAGAGAGTTGCCCTTGTCTCTCTAATACCACAAGCTGTAGCTCGCATGAGGCTATACTGACAAGGGGATCAGAGTATCTATTTGTCTATCTCCTATGTTCCAGGCCCAGAGGAAAATAACTCAGTATTCACATATCTCCCTTCTCTTACAACTTATAGAAGCCTTAGAGGAGAGGGCAAAAGCAGGCATGGTTTTCTCTAACACTCACCACCACCTACTCCATCCCAGTGGGGAAGGAGGGGGGTCAGAGTTACAGGGATGGGTCCTGACCCTGAGATAGAGAGACACAGGTGACCCAGTGCCAAGATTGGGATCATCCAAGACCACCCTCACTTCTGACACCTAATGCAAGGTTGGGGGCCCTCAAGCCCAACTCTGGCATCAACTACAAGTTTCAATTTCCCCAAGAACATCCTCAGGTTGAGTAATTCACTAGATTAAAAAGCAGCAAAGGAAAGAGGCACATAGGGCCTCAAAAGCATTCCAGGTATGAGCTTCCAGTGGTCTTCTCCCAGTGGAGTCATGCAAACAGCGCTTATTTCTCCCAGCAAAGATGTATGACAATACACAGAGTACAGAGTATTGCTAACCAGAGAAGCTCACCCTAGCCTTGGCGACCAGAGTTTTTATTAGGGCTCAGTCATGTAGCTATGGTAGACAACCATATTGTGTGACACAGAGATCCCAACATAAATCACATGGTCACCACAGATTATCTGCCATCACTTAAGGCCCCCAGGTGAACAGAGACACTGATCAGGAAGGACATTCCAAGGGCTAAAATTTACTTCCCAGGAGTCTGGGGCAAAAACCAAATCTCTCTTTGGCAAGGTAAATCCTTTGCTACACATCTGGTTAGAGATTTCTGCCCATTCTTCTGTGCATGTGGCAAAAACAGCTGCTCCTCCTTTCCACAAGCCCAAGAGCCACTATGTTTTGACTGATGCAGAAGGATCTCTGCCCGGTGAACCTAGGACAGGTGAGATGCAGAGGAGTGAAGGCATGAATCTCATAGACCAGTGGAAGGAGATGGAATGGTGTACTAATTTACTGTTACTGCTGTGACAGATTAACTAAATTTAGCAACTAAAAACTACACAAAAGTATTCTCTTGGAGTTCTGGAGGTCAGAAGTCAAAAACAATTTCACTGGGCTAAAGTCAAGGAGGCTGTAGGGCTGTTCTTTCTGAATGCACTGAAAGGAGGCTCCATTTCCGTGCTTTCTTCAGCTTCTAGTGTCACCTGGAATCTTTCACTTGCATTCCCTTCCTCCAGCTTCAGAGCACATCACTCCCTTCTCTGTTTCTATCATCACATCGCCTTCTCCTGTGACTCTGACTCTTCCTGAGTCCCTGTTATAAGGACCCTTAACCAGGGTAACCTTCCGTCTCAAGATCCTGAACTTGATCACATCTGCCAAGCCCCTTTTGCCATATAAAGTAACATTCACAGCATGCAAGGATTCGACATGAACACAGTTGGGGGTCCGTTATTCAGTCTAACTCAGATGGGCTGTATGCCTAAAGAGTCATAGGTGCCATAAACACCTTTTATCTTGTATTTTATCTTCATTTTATCTCACCCATAGTAAGAGATTTGCTATGAACAGCAAATATTTGTTTCTCAGAAACATGTATGATATGGAGAAAATTTTTTTAATTTCCTTAATAGAAAAAAAATCCCTCTCTAAAGAGACAAGCATTATGTAGCATACATGTTTTGATAACCTGGAATTATCAGTTGGCTTCAAAGAGTGAAAGTGCTAGCTTAACACAAAATTAAGTAGCTCTGCATAAAAAAGAGCTCATGGAGAGGAATTAGAAGCTACTTGGGATGGGGAAGGGGAGGGATCACGAGTGGAGAAGACAAAATGATTAATGAGGGCTTCCCTGGTGGCGCAGTGGTTGAGAGTCTGCCTGCCGATGCAGGGACACGGGTTCGTGCCCCGGTCCGGGAAGATCCCACATGCTGCAGAGCGGCTGGGCCCGTGAGCCATGGCTGCTGAGCCTGCGCGTCCGGAGCCTGTGCTCCACAACGGGAGAGGCCACAGCAGCGAGACATCCGCGTACCGCAAAAAAAAAAAAAAAAAAAAAAAGATTAATGAGAATTTTCTGAGTGGTGTGTGCTGTAAAACTTCTCCCCCGTTTTCCATGAAATCTTCAGTAAATCCATAATGTGCACTGATATTTTAAGAAATAGGTTTCTTTTTTGGGTATGAAACACACTCTGATTCCTGATTCAAGGATGCTGCTGGGGAAAACCAGAGAATGACTATGGGATCCCAGCAACCTCTGGGTTACAATGAATAAATGGACATCAAACTTTTCTTTCCTAAAACAATTGCAAACTGTGAAGGAGGAAATCAATGAAAATCATCTGGGAATTACAGTCATATTTTCTGGTAGTTTAATTATCTTGTTATAATCTGGAGTTAATACCTGGAGTGAAAGCTCAACATCAGTCTTCTAAGTGTGGCTATAACAAAGTACCACAGACTGTGTGGCTTAAACAACTAAAAATATGTTGTCTCACAGTTCTGGAAGCTAGAAGTCCAAGATCAAGGTGTTGGCAGGACTGGTTTCTTCTGAGGCCTCTCTCCTCTCTCCTTGGCTTGGCGATGACTGTCTTTCTCCCTGAATCTTCACATGGTCTTCCCTCTGAGTGTGTCTGTGTCCTAACCTCTTCTTTTTTTTTTTTTTTTTTTTTTTTTTTGCGGTACGCGGGCCTCTCGCTGTTGTGGCCTCTCCCCGTTGCGGAGCACAGGCTCCGGACGCGCAAGCTCAGCGGCCATGGCTCACGGGCCCAGTTGCTCCGCGGCATGTGGGATCTTCCCGGACCGGGGAATGAACCCGTGTCCCCTGAATGAGCAGGGGGACTCCCAACCACTGCGCCACCAGGGAAGCCCCCTAACCTCTTCTTTTAAGACACAAATCTATTGGATTATGACCTACCCTAATAAACTCATTTTACCTTAATTACCGCTTTAAAGACCCTATCTCCAAGTACAGTCACATTCTGAGATACTAGGGTTTACAATGTCAACATATGAATGGCCGGGGCCGGTGGGGGGGGGGGGGGGTTGAGGGCAAGCCCACAGTGAACACAATTCAGCCAAACACTTCTACAATTAAAAAATGATGGAAGGCTGGTATTAGCATTTTAAGACAGGATGTTAGAATGGGCTTAACTGATAGCTAAAAGCCTTAGTGCTTCTGGCCCAGAGTATGGCATACATGTCTTAAAGCTCATTTAAGAGGTTGACCTGACAGAATCAAAAAAATGGAATGTAAATCTCTAAATTGTGTTATTCTCTACAAGGTTTCTACCCTAATTAGTTATGTCTTCTTTTTTTAACATATTTAACTTTTATATCAATACAATAATATACTCACTACTGTTTAATTTGCATTTTAACACCATGTGGGGACTCTGGATTCGATTCTTGGTACAGTCAATCCAACATTTTGTAGAAGAGCAAAACTAATTTTCTTTTTTCTTTTTCTTTGCTTCTGTGATAAGAGTACCTGCCTCAGGGATCAATTCCATAAGGCACTATCTTGTCTTATCCTTACAAAAATAACTATGTTAATTTAGCCTTACAAAAGACATTTTTCTCTGTGGTAATTATTTTAGGAAAAACTACCAGTATTTAATAGCTATTTGTTAATAAAATTTTATCCTGATGCTTACCATAAAATGTTTAATATCATTTGAAGTTTTTATTGAGAATGACACCAAATAACACTAAAATCAAAATGATTCATATCTGCTTCAATTGTGGGCATTCTGAATTTTCTCACTTTAAAAAGTCTCATGAGATTTGTATTCCCATCTGATTAATGAGAATCATGGTCACATGTGATAGAGTCATTGTTCAGATCCCTGGTGCATGTTAAAAACAGTCTCTAAAATAGGCTCTGTTGCTTTTCCTGGTGTCTCGGCTCTATTACACTACATCTGCAACACTGCAGGTGTCTTTTATTCATTGCAAAGCAGTTTGTGCTATCAAATAACAACAGCAAGTGTGCACCAAGATCAAAAATCAGAGATAGGTTACAAAGTAATTGCAAAGAAATATGAAACGATATATAAGTTGATATTCCTATTTAAAGACTTCTAAAACACTAATTTGAAAATAAATAGCTTTAGATTATGGTACTAAAGAAGCCTTGGAAATAGATTTTTGCACTCAAGATTTGGTTCAAAAAAAAGAGAGAGAGAGAAATATTTTACCATGACTACTCATATAAACAGGAGGCTGTACAGAGAAGAGGTCAAGCACATGGACTCAGGAATCAGAATGCCTGGGGTCAAATCTTGCATTCACCCTTTAGTAAAAGGAAATGCTAGGCAAGTTACTGGAACGCTTTGTTTCTCAGTTTCCTCAACTGTAAAATGTGGACAAATGTAGTGCTTTGTAGGGCTGTGGTGAGACTGAGTCCGTTAAAGCACTAAGAACAACACCTGGCACTAGGCAGCACTCAGTACTGGGGCTAAAATATTATCTTCTCCTCCTCCTTCTCTCCTTTGATCTCATCCCATCTCATCACTGCTCTCTCATGTCCTCCTTTTTCCTTTTTCCCCACCTTCAGCTTTCTACACAGCTTTGACAATTGGCTGTCCTTTTGCATCTCCACTCTGTCCCCTGGTGAATTCAATAACACATTAATAAAGCACCCTGCTATTACTCTTCAATAATAATAATAATAATAGCTAACATTTTTTGAGCTTTCACTATGTTCCTGTTATGCATCCTTTTGTGAAGTATACTCCACTGTCCTGAATCAGTGTCCTCCCTGAACCCATGTGGGAACATACTGTCCTAATTTTCCTTGCTTCTTCTTCCAAACACTGGGTTCCCTTGGCATTCTTTCCCAGTCCCTTCTCTGTACACTTTCCTTCGTGTGGTGAAGATCACATATCTTCAGTCACCAACTATATGCTGAACATTCTCAAAGCTGTATCTCCAGCTTGAACTGCTCCCCAGAGCTCCAGACCCTTATATATGTGCACTGAACATTTCAACTTGGATGTCCCACAGTACCACAAAGCCAGCACAGGCAATCTGAGTTCATCTTCACACCAAACACTCTCCTATCTTGCATTCCTGTCTGAAGAAAAAGCATCATCATCCCCATCCCATCCCAGGATGGAAAGTGTTAAATGCCGAGTTGAAAAAGTTAACAGCATGGAAATGGGCTCTGCCCTCATAGAACTTAGAATCTAACTGGAGGATACAGTAGAAGAAACAAGTAAATAGGCCATACTTAATTTTCTGTCTTTTTAATATTATCATTAGTTATATAATTAAGTATATTCTTTTCTTGGGATTTTTTTCATTAGCATTTTATAAAACTGATTAACTCTGTCGTATTTTACTACAGATATTTTCTTATCTAGTAACATTGGTTTTTTTTGCATTCAGAAACTTATTATTTTTAAATGATCAAATCTAATGACCTTTCCTTCCATGAATTTTTTTCTACCACTTCTAAATTTACAAATGTTTTGTCTATCAGGAGATCTGATGAATATTCAATTTTGTCTTCCAGTTTCTCTATTTGTTTATGTTTCATTCTATTCTACTTGGAATTTATTTTGATGAGGTATTAGTAAAATTTAATTTATGAAGATTTCCAAATCTTAATAGGTTGGATGAGAAATGGCTAGATAGCAGTCTTTTTCATTTCTGAAATATTTTAGACCACCAATTTTTCTGCCTTAAAATTTGCATCTTCCTTGGTTTATCAATAGAACTTTTAGGTTTTTTCCTATTTTTTCAACTTTGATGCCTCTCTCCTATTTTCTCATTCCTCCTCCTTTTTCCTTCTAGTTGTATTTGTTCCCACAGCCAAAGTCTTGGACATCTGTCCTTATCTTGATTGCTTTCCTTGACTCAACTCTGGCCCAAGACATCAAAGATACATTGAGGGACTTCCCTGGTGGTCCAGTGGTAAAGAATCCGCCTTACAATGCAGGGGATGCGGGTTTGATCCCTGGTTGGGGAACTAGGATCCCACACGCCGCGGGGCAAGTAGGCCCACGCGCCACAACTACTGAGCTTGCACGCCTCAACTAGAGCCCATGTGCTGCAAACTATAGAGCCCATGTGCTCTGGAACCCATACACCGCAACTACAGAGCTCACAGCACCCTGGAGCCTGCACGCCACAACTAGAGAGAGAAAACCCACATGCCACAACTAGAGAAAAGCCCACACACCACAACGAAAGATCCCGCCTGCCTCAACGAAGATCCCCCATGCTGCAACTAAGACCTGACACAGCCAAAAATAAAATAAATAGATAATAAATAAATCTTTTTTAAAAAAAGATACTTTGATTAGGACGACTTTCTACTCAAATTCAGCAAGAATAAAACTCAACATACACTCTCCTGCAGGCTTCAACTGGCTCACTCCCCCATTTCTTGATTTATAATAATCCTTTGTTCCACCAAAATCCCAGTCATATATTCTCAAAACCTCAGAATCATCTTCAACTCTCCTTTATCCCTCTTATTTCATTAGTTAACAATTTCTACTAATGCTGTATCTATCACTACGTCTCTATTCTAATAGACTGATGATCAAAGGCCAGAACTCTTCCTTGTAAGTTTGAACAACACCCTAATTTCTCTTCATGAATGTACTCTCTTCATTCTTCAATGTCTACTACGCACTTCTACCAGAGTAATCATCCTAATGTACAACTCCTATCACACTATTTCCAAAATTAAAAAACTTCAGGGTATAAATGATAAAGTCCAACACCATTATCCTAATTTTCAAGTCCCTGTATGATCTGATTGTATTTGCTTTAGTTTCTTACTAAAGACCTTTAAACTAAGGGGGAAAGGAAGAGAAGAAAGAAAGGATAAAAAGGAAAGGGAAGGAAAATGAAAAAGGAAAGAAGAAAGAAGAAATGGAAGAGAGGAAAATGAAAAAAAAAAATAAAAGAAGGGTATTTTTGTTGGAAATGACAGATTCCCAATCTCAAAATAAATTAACCACAGAAATAAAACTGTTGGCACATATAACTAGGAATGCAAGAGTTGAATCTGGCTTCAGGATAGTTGGATCCAGGCTTTTACACGCTATCATTGGGACACTGTGTCTTTGTCTATTTAACAGCCCTGTTTTCCTTAGTATCTGCTTTATTCTATGCAGGGTCTCTGTAAAAAGATGGAAAAGATCTAAACCAGTTTATAGCCAGCTCATTTAGATAGCATCACCAAATTTCTATCATTAACTCTGATTGGCTCACTTTGGATCTTATGCCCAATTCTGAACCAATCACTGTGACCAAAGACAAGTGGTACACTCATCAAGCAGATCTGGGACACATCCTCATCCCTGAAGCTAGGTAGTGTGAACCCCACTAAACCAAATGGATGAGACTGGGGGAGAGGAGACTCTCCAAAGAGATTCTGATATGGCATAACACACATTTATGGAAGAAGAACTAAACTTGAAAGAGCTAGTGAGCAGAGTAATCTACTAATCTGAAATTGCCAATTCTGCTAATCATCCACTGGTGAGATTTTGTCAAGCTAATTCAATTTCCTTTGTACTTCACTTTCTTTCACAACAAAATGGGCATAGAATTTATGCCACCAGCTACTGCCAAAAAACAAGATCCTCAGATGAACCTTGACAGAGTACTGCCAACATCACAAATGGCAAAAGTTTACAGAGGTTAGTATGGGCCTTACACTGAAGTTCTTCATATACGTATATGGAGCTTTTGATTTTAAAGCACTTTCATGTTGTCTTATTTGATGTGAATAAGATCACCATGAAATACATAGTTTTTCATTTTACACATAATGCTTTGTTTCTCAGGCCATCGTCCCCTGAAAACTTCTCAGCTGTCACGCAGAATCAGTCATTTCCTCCCTTCCTACCCTCATTCTTTCCAACAAAGTCACTTGTAAAGAAGGCATATGGAGGTGCCTCAATACTGCCTCTATCAAGATCCATTTTGTTAAGGGGCTGACATCTGTTTAGAGGACACCACATTTCCTCTTTACTCTCTTCCCCAGCTAAAAAATAAATCCCCATTGACCCTGTGCCAAGAGCAGCCACAACTTCCTCCAAAATTATCTCTGCTTCTCTTCCAGACATACATCTTCTAGAGTTTTACAGTCAACCGATTGAGAGATCAAAACCAAAACCAACCAACCAAGAAACATATAAAATTTCTTCTAACTAAGAAAAATAAGAAAATTCCAATCTCCTTACTATTAATCCAAACTTTTTTTTCCTACAATATAGTGAACTTTAACTCTCCTAGGGCAGTGACTATTTGTAAGATTCAGAAGCACAATTTATGGTTTAAATGTTCTCAACAAGAATAACTTTGACATTTCAAAAGGTATAAATTCAAAGAAATAATGTGGAAGTAATAACTATGGAAGTCCCTGTTTTTGTATTCCCTCCTCCACAATATTTTACAGTTGTCTGTACACAGTAGCTACTTTAAAATTCTTGCTTAAAATTAATTAAAACATTATCTTTGGAGATCCTAAATACCAAACTTGCTAGAGAAAAAAACACTTTAATTCAGATCTCATTAATTCAGATTCTGTGCTCTTTCAATTAAGAACTGAAATAAATTGTCTACCTTTATAATATTAGTAAGAAATGTGACATGATAAATCATGGGTAATACTGAACTACATTATAGAGGGATATCTATCAACTTTGAAAAATAGTTTTTAGTTTTATCATTTACATATCAATTATAATAATGTAATATGATAGATATGACTTATTGAGTACTGATTGGGGATTATGCTAACTGCTTTATAGTATCTTGTTAAATCCTCACAACAAATCTGTAAGGCAATTACTTTAATCTGTTCTTTACAGATGCAAAAATTAAATCTCAGAGAGAAACCACTCAGAGGTTATATATACAGGTTGGACCTTAGCTCCAAACATTAGGCTCTTAACCAATACACTGTACTTTTCCTCCTTTTAAGAGGTGACCACTCGTTGGAAGAGTGCATTGATGTGGTTATTTTAAATTATTTTTATACATACCTTAAAGTAAGGCATCTTGGCAAGGAATATTTTGATAACATATTTTAGTTATCATGAAAATCTTAGTATTCATGTAATGTTTGAAGTAAACGTATTTCTTTTTGATGTCTTATAAATGTCTTTTTATGAGTTGCTGAGAGGTTCCTAGACTTTTCTACTTCATTTATTATCAGTTTAAGTTTACATGCTATATTACATACCTGCAATCCTCACTCACATTTCTTATAATTTCTAATTCAACATTTGCTGCCACCTCAATTTTCATGAGCCATATTAAATGTTTTAGATATCAAAGTTACATTTGTTGAAAAACACATTTGTTGGTCCCAAATTTTAAATAACAAACTGCTGTTGAGAGAGGTAGGGGACTAATCATCCCTATAAATCCAGAAATATTTAGTTTCCCACAAAAGCCTTATTCTAATAATTTCATCTTTCCTGTAGTGTTATTTCCCTGGTGGAAAGATCAGGTCAGTGTGTTCCACATTTTTTTGGACAACTTTGTATTTTGGATCAGAAATGTATGGCAGTGAACAGCTGTGGAGAAAGTAGAAGGCAGTGTGCTGGATAAATGCTGGCCAAAACACAATAAAATGAATTCTCACTATTTTAGAACAACAACCATACAAACTATATACTTCCAGTCTTCGTTGTAATTCAGCCCTGCCCTTACAGGATGCACATGAGAGAGAGATGCCCTGGTGGTACTTGCTTCTATGTCAACAATCACTAGGCTAGAATCTGTTCTGGCCAACTCAGTTCTATCAAGTTCAAAGACCATTTGTCATATATGCCCAGAGACAAAAACAAGAGTCCTTCCCAGACAGCTGTGCCTAAGGGCCATGCAAAAGTGGTAGTCCAAGTCCAAGGCATGTCTTCATGGAAAAAATTCCTAAACACTAATCCAGCACTTCTCTCTCCTGCCCTGTCAGTCTGTCACCTTTCCCAAGCATGGAACAGCTCACTGTAAGTGGACAACATGTTCCCAGCTGCAGCTGACTCATATCATGACTGCGAATCCAAATCAGCATCTTTCCAGTGTGGGAAAAATCTGAACTTAATCAATTCCCTATGTAGAAGACATTTCCAATTTTTTTCATTCTCTCATTCTCTCTAGAAAGTCACCTAACTTGAGTTTTGGTGACCAAAACTCGCCCATCTGAAATGTGAAATAAAGTACAAAGATTGTTGGTGAATCTCTTACTAGAATGTTCAAAGAGAAAATGCAGATAACAACAAATAAACCATAGAATCTGAGCAAGAAAACTGAAGTAATAGTAAAGTACATAAAGACAAATAAATGAAAAAACAAAACAAAACAAAATCATGAAAACCCTTTCTGCCCTCAACCAGCAATTTTCCATAGCAACCTATTCTAATCACAAATAAGAGTGTTCCTGGAAGACCAAGGCTATTGAAAGCATTTTCACTGCCCAACACAAATGTTCTCACGTTAAAAGTGCTGTCAAACAGGCTCCATGGATGGAGCATGTAGGTCACACCACTGAATGAGACATTAAGATTTAAGGTAATTGCAGCTGTCTGCCAACAGTGGGTCAAAACCTGCAATCCAACACAAAGGCATTCAAAATTTAAAACCCTAGAAATTTTTTTAAATTATAAAATATTTGAGACAAACAAAAAGGTCTAGGATATAGTATAATGAGCACTCATTTACCCATTTGTGTCTCCCCCATGAGCTTAAGAACTAAAACATTAAAAGTGCAATTTAAGGCCCCTATGTGCCCTTCCCTGACAGCACTATCCTTACTCTTGCCTTAGATTATCATCATTCTAAATTCGGTGTTTGTCTTTCCCATAAATGTCTTTATACTCTTACTACATATATACATATCTTAAAATAATATGTGTAATTATTTTGTAAAACTTTAAATAAATTGTATCATACTGTCTGCATCCTTCTTGCTTAAACATTGTGAAATTTATCCATGATGATATAGAGTGCTCCTGTTTATTTATTTACTCTGATATAGTGTTTCATTGCACATACATACAATTTGTTTATCCATCCTTCTAGTGATGAACATTTAGTTTATTTCTAATTTGTTCTATTGCCAACAATGCTATTATGAACATTCTTGTTTACTTATCTTTGTGTATATGATTAAATGTTTCTTTAGGGCAGAAGTCAGCAAACTATGCCTTTGGGCCAAATCTGGCCTGTCATCTGTTTTTGTAAATAAAGTTTTATTGGAACACAGCCATATTCATCTGTTTATATATTGTCTATGGTTGCTTTCACGATACAGTGGCAGAACTGAGTAGCTGTGACAGAGAATGTATGGCCTGTAAAGCTGAAAATATTTATTATCTGTCTTTTTTACAGAAAAAGTTTGCCAACCCTACTTTAGGATATAAACTTAGCAGTCATCTGTTTGAAGACTACGTAAGTATTCAATTTTACCAAATGTTGCCAAAGGCCTCCCAAAGTAATGTACCAATTGAGACTCTCTTCAATAATATAAAAACATCCCTATTCTCATTGTTCCTCAACCTCACCAACACTTGAAATCTCAAAAACTTTCAAATTGCATCCATTTATTTTGCAGTTTCATTTCAAATATCCTGGATTTATTATAATGGTTCATGTCTATATTTGTGAGGTATGTTTCAAGGTAATAACTGAAATGGTAGAGCAATGGTATAACTCCATCCCAAGGTCAGGCTGCACAAAAGTGCCAAAGGACATCTCCCTATTTGTTTCTACATAGAGCTCCTCGTCACAAACACTACATCCCATTCTCTTTCCCGACACCTTGACCCCAGGCACACTATCTCTAAGGATCTGTGTGTCTGGATCATGTGTACCAAGTTCTTCTATAGCTCATAATTTGATACCTGCTGAATACTCCTTCTACTCCTTCTGTTCACAGATAAATTGCAAGATGAGACATAGTCTCAGAGTGCTTTTTGTTTTGTTTTTGTTTGTTTTTGATGTGGACCATTTTTAAAGTCTTTATTGAATTTGTTACAATATTACTTATGTTTTATGTTCTGGTTTTTTGGCTGCCAGGCATGTGGGATCTTAGCTCCCTGACCAGGGATCGAACCCATACCCCCTGCACTGGAAGGCAAAGTCTCCACCACTGGACTGCCAGGGAAGTCCCCCAGAGGTTTTTTTTGAATAGGGAGAAGAGAGGAGAGAAGTCCTACTGCTTCAGTGTGGGACACATGGTCTCCACACTGTATCTCTGAAGGGCAATTTCTACCACCTACACATCAGGCCAACCAGCTAGGCAGCAGTGAGAATATGTTGAGAGAAGGAAGGATTCAGCTGCGCCTCTGGCTACTCCGAAGGTGAGGTTCCCTGTCTAAGTAACTCTGGATTATCCAGTTTTTTTTTTTTTTGCGGTACACGGGCCTCTCACTGCTGTGGCCTCTCCCATTGCGGAGCACAGGCTCAGCGGCCATGGCTCACGGGCCCAGCCACTCCGCGGCATGTGGGATCCTCCCGGACCAGGGCACGAACCCGCGTCCCCTGCATCGGCAGGCGGACTCCCAACCACTGCGCCACCAGGGAAGCCCCTGGATTATCCAGTTTTGATTAAGCTCTTTGACGGAAGGAAATCAACTTTTTATCTTCCCAGGGCCTGTAATTTTGTTCTGGAACACAGGTGTTGATTTACAAGAGTCTAGGTTATTATTATTTCATTTATTTAGTTGGCTGTGATAAGGGAAATTCTCCTCCTCATGGATATTTCTATAACCTGGGTAGGTAAATGAGGCAAGAGGGTAGCAGGGGAAGGGCAAGAAGTAAGGGAAGAAGTTTATATGTGACAGTTACTGGCACATACTCAGAGCAGTGAAATGTCAAGTTATGCTTCAATTTTGCAGTAAAGGCTGTTGATCTAGGTGAATTTAAAGAGGGAAAAGGCAGATAAAAGAGAAGAGGGAAAACTGGGTGAGGGAAGGAAGAGAGGAAGTCATGATGAAACAAGAACGTAAGGTAGATAGCTAGTGGGAAGCAGCAGCATAGCACAGGGAGATCAGCTCGGTGCTTTGTGACTGCCTGGAGGGGTAGGATAGGGAGGATGGGAGGGAGGGAGATGCAAGAGGGAAGAGATATGGGAACATATGTATATGTATAACTGATTCACATTGTTATAAAGCAGAAACCAACACACCATTGTAAAGCAATTATACTCCAATAAAGATGTAAAAAAAAAAAAAAAAACCAGCATGAAGAGAAGTTGAAGAGAGCAATTAATAATAGATACGAGGGCTTCCCTGGTGGCGCAGTGGTTGAGAATCTGCCTGCAAATGCAGGGGACACGGGTTCAAGCCCTGGTCTGGGAAGATCCCACACGCCGCGGAGCGGCTAGGCCCGTGAGCCACAACTACTGAGTCTGCGTGTCTGGAGCCTGTGCTCCACAACAAGAGAAGGCATGACAGTGAGAGGCCCGCGCACCGCAATGAAGAGTGGCCCCCGCTTGCCACAACTAGAGAAAGCCCTCGCACAGAAACGAAGACCCAACACAGTCAAAAATAAAAAATAAATAAATTAAAAGAAGGCTCAACATTTAAAAAAATAGATAAGATAAGTAATGATTAGCATAACTCCAGCCACGGTGAGGTACAAGTTGGGCAATCATAATACAGGAACGTGTGCTGATACTTAAGGACAAGAGGCAGGAACTTCCCACCATGGGGGTGAGTGATTCAGGGCAGCATAGCTCAAAGCCCTGTCAAGCACATACTTCCCAGAGGGGCAATGAGGAAGCTGGTGCGGTGTGCAGGGAGGCCACTCTGCAGCAGACATGGCCATGGCCATGATACACCTTGGGAATGATTCAATGAATATCCACTTGAACACTCTGTGCGTGGGTACAGGACCATCTGAGGCCATTAGTTTTGTTCCCAAAGATTTTCTCCTGCATTACTGGCAACCTCCTGCACTGCTGTCTTTTCTTCTATCAGACTAGTTGTCTTCTAAAATGTCTGGCTTTTAAGCTTTATCTGAGCTTGCTTTCATTCTCTGGGCATCGTGTGTCCAACCAACATTTATGGAAGGCCAGCTCAATAAATGAGCTTAATTACTAAGAAAACAAAAATTTAAAAAGACACTTCACAGACACTTAAGTCACATTACAGAGTGGAAAGGAGGAGAACATCAACCAGGTGTCTAGACGGGGAGCATGGAGAAATATACTCTTCCTGGGGGAATCGAGGTATATTTTCAGAAGATTTGAGCTGGGTTATGAAAAATAATGGTGAAAGGGGAGAAGGATAGTCCAGGTAGAAGGACCAACATATGTAAAGACACACTGATGTGGAAACACATGGCATGTTTAGGAGAAATACTTTTTAAATAACCACTCCTAGGGGATGGGAATTCTTAGCTTCATGTCCTTGAAATACGAGCACAGATACCTGTGGAAGTACCAGCAAGTGTAAGATGGGTTAGGGCCAGAGAGTGAGGTGTATGACAGCGAAGGAATTGCAACATTATCCTCTAGGGCCCCACACATCTCACTAATGTGAATTTAATTAAAGTGAATGGATATCTAATTTTCAGCCAGGAACATGATTAGCTCTCTCATGACATTCTGGCCAAGATGGAAAAACATGGGCTCTATGATGGCACATTTGGTATATCATGTGATCATCTCCAGATATTGGAAGAACTGTCGGGTAGAAGATGGATTTCATATTTTATGCCCAGATCCAGAGAAGAGCTGGAACTAATAAATGAAAGTTACAGGGAAACATATTACTGGTTTGGGTCAGAAATGCAAAGTAAGAATAAATACGTGAAATGGAAAGTTCCCTTCATGTTACAATGAGGACAGGGAGGTCTAAGCAGTTAAATGCCTCCAGTGTTTGCACAGAGCTAGAAGCTGGGTCCCCAGATTGTCTGGGGCCTTACCCTCGGACCATGCTGTACCTACCTTCTGCTAGGAGCAAAGAGAGGGCAAGAACAGGATGTTAAATAACTTTTTGAAAAATACATTTTGATGACTATTGGTAACCAATACAAAAGACTGACTAAGTGCAAAATGTTGCAGATTATATAAGGACTAACCTATTGTCAGAAACAGATGGATTATTTTAAGAAGAAAAAGAGAGAGTATATGTATTAGTCGGCTAAGACTGCCATAACAAAACATCACATACTGAGTGACTTAAACAACAGAAATTTATTTTCTCACAGTTATGGAGTCTGGAAGTCCAAGATCAAGGTGTCAACAGGATTGGTGTCTTGCCTTTCTCTTTGGCTTTCAGATGACTGCCTTCTCACTGTGTCCTCACATGGCCTATCCTCTGTGTGCACACATCCCTGTGTCTCTTCCTCTTCTTGTAAAGGATATCAGTCCTATTGAATTAGAGCCCCACCTTGATGGCTTCAACCTTAATCACCGCCTTAAAGGCCCCATCTCCAAATACAGTCACATTGGGGGGTTACAGCTTCAACATATGAATTTTTCAGGGACACAGTTCAGTCCATAACAGTATGTAACAGACAGGGAGAAACGTCCAGACAAAAGACAGCAGTGTCTGCATTACTGTTCCAAAGAATTCACTCTCACCTCTACCTTGCATGTCCTGTGGCATCTAACTGACCTCTAACACCCTACTTTTTTGCCTTTTACAATTTGTCAAAATAACTATTTATTTATTGACTTTATAGTCAGCTTTTCAACTCTTGCCTTTGGAACTCTGAACTCTATTCATGCACCTGCTACTTGTCAGTTTCTAACACAAAGACTTGATCCTCTTGAACTCTCTTGTTTGCCCCAGTTTGACCCTTTCCTATACACTGACTGGAGTATGATCATCCTTCTCCCCCAGCCCCATCCATCTGTGTGCTTTCAGGCTTCTGAGTGGGCCACATCTGCCAGCACAGCTTCCCAATGGAGCTTAAACTATCTGCCAGCAAGTGTTCTTCCACCACTAAACCAGAAGGTCCTTGAGACAAGGACTATGTCTTGTTCATACTTGTGTACTCAAGGCCCACAATAGTGCTTGAAAACATAATAATTTTCTGAAAAATGTTTTGTGTTAAGTGACAAAGAACAAATCAGGTTCCCAGCGAAGATACATGAGGAAGAAGGCTAAATGAAATTGATAGTGAGTCTGGATTTTTTGTTTGCTCTAGTAAGGAAAATGTATCTCCACACGCATTGATATTCTCCTCTACAATCACACTCACCCTCTGCCTGCCTGACATGTAGATGGAATAGGAAAGCATATGTAAAGGGTTGTGGTAAGAGTCACACTCCCAGTGCTTCATTCCTTCTCTCAACCAGCACTTTTTAAGCACCAGCTACAATCAAAGAACGATCACAGTCTGTACATATCCAAAGAGGAATACCATTCTTATACTTCTTAAGGTCATAATCTGTTATGATTAACAGATATGTTAATAAAAGAATAATAATATTGAGTATTTTATTTATATGCCACCTCATTCTACAAAAACAATTTAGAAATTTTACAAAAATTTATATAATGCAGAAATATAAAATTAATAGTTGAGAAAGTTCAAAAAAAAGGAAAAATTTCACATACACGCAGGCCACCCAGGACTCTGTATCTACAGGTGCTAGAAGTGTGTTACTAATTGGGCTATAAACTACCTATGACTAATACAGAGAAAAAAAACATTCAGTTACAAGACTTGTGGTAAGAAACACAACTTGTCCTTATGTAGAGACCCATAAGTAATTTCCTTCTGTGTCTGTATGAGGGAAACATTGCAGAGATTTTCAAGTCAAGATGACATATTAAGTACACTTAAGGACTTAAGTCCTCACTTCCACTCCAATAACCAAACTACTAAATAAGATATATAAACTATACTTATTTTTATGTACTTAATCTGGATGAAAGGAATAATGAGAAATACCCAGGTGTCAGCAATTAGTGCTTTTAGGCTGAGTTCTGGCAGCTCATGGTATAGGAGGCAGATCCTGGGAGTAAACAGAACCATGGGGTCTGTATTTCAACACCAACATGAGGATGAGAGTTAAGAGCTACACATCTCACCCCTGTGGTGAAAAACCACAGTTGGGCCTCCTGTGAGAGAACAGGACCTGGTAAGCAAACCATCCACTCAAGCCATGGTTGGAAATAATTTCCTATGGAATTTCAGAATCTTGGATCTGTGTCATATGATTGCCTAGTTACACTATCTTAATCCAAAAAACCCAGAGCCAAAACACAAATGTAAGAACTTGCTCAGGGACAGTGAAAGCCCCTAGGTAAAGCTGCAAGGGGAAATGTCCACAATCCAGGGTATACATGAGGGAGCTCAGAGAAAGGACGATGCTCCAGGAAAATGAACTCACAGACAAGGATGACACAACACATGAGAATGTCTGGATCCCAAAACCAGACAACACATATAACTCACAGCAAAGAAATAATATGACAATGAGCAATAGATTTTAAAATGAGTACTTTTAAAGTCTTCAAAGATATGAAGAAATTGTTTTTGTGAAACAAACCCAGAAAATTATAAAATAGTAAATTGATATTAAAAGCTCAATAGAAGAATTAAATACTATATTAAAGCAATTAAAAAGAGAATTAATATATTTGAAGAGAAACCTAAGGACATTTTCCAGAATGAAAGAGAAAAATTAATTGAGTTGACAAAAAATTTTTCTTTTTAATTAAGAGACATGAAAGAGAGTATGAGAAGATCCAAAACACATCTAAGAAGCATTCCAGAAAAAGAGGGTAAATTTGGGAAGCAGCAACATTCAAAAAGATAATAGTTGAAAATATTCAGAAGTGAAGAAAGATGTGGAGAGCTTGTGATCTAGAGCTCAAGCTCATTCTTCTCCATTCTTTGATCAAAGAATAAAACTTTCCTTTGCTTCTGTACTGAACTTGTTCTCATTCTACTGGCATGAAGGACACTAGGCAGAAGGACCCTTGTTTGGGCCCAACTCAAAAAGCTCTGCAAAGGTACCTAGAATAAGGGGCTGTCAGGACTGGAAGTTCTAGTCCTCTTTCTTCCTGTCCTACAAAACCACCTCTAAGCTCGGGAGAGTGGCAAAGATGGCAGAGTAGAAGGACTCTAAGATCACCTCCTCTCACAAGCACACCAAAATCACAACAATCTGCACAAGAGTCATCATTGAAAAAGATTGAAATCTACCAGAGAAGATCCTCTACAACTAAAGACATAAAGACAGAACCAAAATGAGACTGTAGGAGGGGCGGACTCGCGGTATAATTAAATCCCATACCCCCCCAGGTGGGCAACCCACAAACCGGAGAATAATTATATTACAGAGTTTCTCCCACAGGCGTGAGAATTCTGAGCCCCACATCAGGCCCCCATCCTGGGGGTCCAGCACTGGAAAGAGAAGACCGCAGAACATTTGTCTTTGAAGGCCAGCGGGGCTTGACCGCAGGAGCTCCACATGACTGGGGGAAATAGAGACTTCACTCTTAAAGGGCACACACAAAATCTCATGTGCACTGTGACCAAGGGCAAAAGCAGTAATCTGATAGGATCCTATCCTTCTGAAACTATTCCAAAAAATTGCAGAGGAAGGAAAACTCTGAAACTTATTCTCTGAGGCCACCATCACCCTGATAACAAAACCAGACAAAGATACCACAAAAAAAGAAAATTACAGGCCAATATTACTGATGAACACAGATGCAAAAATCTTCAACAAAATACTAGCAAACTGACTCCAACAATACGTTAAAAGGATCATACACTGTGACCAAGTGGGATTTATCCCAGGGATGCAAGGATTTTTCAATATGTGCAAATCAATCAATGTGATACACCACATCAACAAATTGAAGAATAAAATACCAGGACTTCCCTGGTAGTCCAGTGGTAAAGAATCTGCCTTACAATGTAGGGGACACAGGTTTGATCCCTGGTCAGGGAACTAAGATTCCACATGTCTCAGTGCAAATAAGCCCATGCGCCACAACTACTGAGTTCACATACCTCAACTAGAGAGGCTGTGTGCCACAAACTACAGAGCCCACGTGTTATGGAAACCGTGCACCACAACTACAGAGCCCATGCGCCCTAGAGCCTGTGCGCCGCAACTAGAGAAGAGAAAAACCCGCACACCACAACTAGAGAGAAGCCCACGCGCCTCAACAAAAGACTCCACACGCCTCAAGGAAGATCCCACGTGCTGCAACTAAGACCCAATGCAGCCAAAAATAAATAAAGCTTAAAAAATATTTTTAAACTATATGATCATCTCAATAGAGGCAGAAAAAGCTTTTGATAAAATTCAACATCCATTTATGATAAAAACTCTTCAGAAAGTGGGCATAGAGGAAACCTACTTCAACATAATAAAGGCCATACATGACAAACCCACAGTTAACATCACACTCAACTATAAAAAGCTAAAGCATTTCCTCTAAGATCAGGAACAAGACAAGGATGCCCACTCTTGCCACTTTTATTCAACATAGTTTTGGAAGTTCTAGCCCCAGCAATCAGAGGAGAAAAAGGAATAAAAGGCATCCAAATTGGAAAAGAAGAAGTAAAACTGCCACTGTTTGTAGATGACATGATGTTATACATAGAAAATCCTAAAGATGCTATCAGAAAATTACTAGAGCTCATCAATGAATTCAGTAAAGTTGCTGGATACAAAATTAATATACAGAAATCTGCTGCATTTCTATACTGACAATGAACTATCAGAAAGAGAAATTAAGGAAACAATCCCATTTACCATCGCATCAAAAAGAATAAAATACCTAGGAATAAACTTACCTAAGGAGATAAAAGACCTGTACTATGAAAACTGTAAGACACTGATGAAAGAAATTGAAGATGACACAGATGGAAAGATATACAGTGTTCTTGGATTGGAAGGATCAACATTGTTAAAATGACCATATTACCCAAGGCAATCTACAGATTCAATGCAATCCCTATCAAATTACCAATGGCATTTTTCACAGAACTAGGACAAAAATTTTTTAAATTTGTATGGAAATACCAAAGACCTTGAATAGCCAAAACAATCCTGAGAAAGAAGAATGAAGCTGGAGGAATCACACTCCCTGACTTCAGACTATACTACAAAGCTACAGTCATCAAAACAGTATGGTACTGGCACAAAAACAGAAATATAGATCAATGGAACGGTATAGAAAGCCCAGAAATAAACCCATACACTTATGGGCAATTAATCTATGACAAAGAAGGCAAGAATATACAATGGAGAAAAGGCAGTCTCTTCAATAAGTGGTGCTGGGAAAACTGGACAGCTACATATAAAAGAAGGAAATTAGAACATTCTCTAACACCATATACAAAAATAAACTCAAAATGGATTAAAGACCTAAATATGAAACTGGATACTATAAAACTTCTAGAGGAAAACATTGGCAGAACACTTTTTTACATAAATTGCAGCAATATATTTTTGGATCTGTCTCCTAGAGTAATAGAAATAAAATAAAAAATAAACAAATGGGACAATTAAATTTAAAGCTTTTGCACAGCAAAGGAAACCAATAAACAAAACAAAAAGGCAACCTTCAGACTGGGAGAAAATATTTGCAAACAATGCTACTGAAAGTGATTAAGTTCCAAAATATGCAAACAGCTCATACAGCTTAATATCAAAAAAACAAACAACCCAATCAAAAAGGGGGCAAAACACCTATATAGATATTTCTCCAAAGAAGACATACAGATGGACAACACGCACATGAAAAGGTGTGCAACATCACTGATTATTAGAGAAATGCAAGTCAAAACTACAATGAGGTATCACCTCACACCAGTCAGAATGGCCATCATTAAAAAGTGTACAAATAAGAAACACCGGAGAGGGTGTGGAGAAAAAGAAACCCTCCTACACTATTGGTGGCAATGTAAATTGGTGCAGTCACTATGGAGAACAGTACGGAGTTTCCTTAAAAAACTAAAAATAGAGTTACCATATGATCCTGCAATCCCACTCTTGGGCATATATACAGAGAAAATTTTAATTTCAAAAGATACATGCACCTAAATGTACACAGCAGCACTATTTACAGTAGCCAAAACATGGAAACAACATAAATGTCCATCAACAGATGAATGGGTAAAGAAGATGTGGTACATGTACATAATGGACTATTACTCAGCCATAAAAATAATGTAATAATGCCATTTGCAGCAACATGGATGGACATAGAGATTATCATATTAAGTGAAGTAAGTCAAACAGAGAAAGACAAATATCATATGATATAACTTACATGTGGAATCTTAAAAAAATGATACAAAGGAATTTATTTAAAAAATGGAAATAGAATCGCAGACATAGAAAACAAACTTATGGTTACCAAAGGAGATAGTGCGGAGGGGGAGATAAATTAGGAGTTTGGGATTAACATATACATACTACTATATATAAAATAGATAACCAACAAGGACCTACTGTATAGCACAGGGAACTATATTCAATATCTTGTAATAATCAATAATGTAAAAGAATCTGAAAAAGAATATATATTGGGTTCACCAAAAAGTTCATTCAGGTTTTTCCATAACACCTTACGGAAAAAACCTGAATGAACTTTTTGGCCTACCCAATGTATATATGTATGTATATATAACTGAATCACTTTGCTGTATACTTCAAACTAACACAGCATTGCAAATTAACTACACTTCAATAAAAACACCAAACAAAAAAGATGTGAGTCTTCATTTTTAAAATGCCAATTAAGTACACTGACATACAGTGTAGTGATATTGCAGAATATCAAAGTTAAAGAGAAATCTTCAATTTCCCAGACAGGACAAAAAGAGATTGCTTCCAAAGAATAACACTGGGGGCAAGGGGTGTGGGGGGGCAGGTTTACAGACAAATTGTATATATGAGAAACGAAAGGGGTAACATCATATATAATTGTGATTTGACAAAATAATATAGGTACTTTACCAATTTAATGTCAACAAATTTCAAAATTTGTTAAAATGGGAAAATTTCCAGGAAATGTTGAATTACCAATATTGAACCATAAGGGATTTTTAAAATCTCAGTGGATCAATACACATTAAAGAAATTGAACAAGCAGTTTACTCCTTCTCACAAAGCCAGAACAATACACCTTTATCAAGCTTAAAGCATAGATAATCTCTATCTTATATAAATTCTTCCAGATAATGCAAAAAAAATTATCTAATCCATTTTATGACATTAGTAAATTTATGCTGAACCAAGACAGAGTACCAGAAAATAAAATTATAAAGAAATCTCCACGTATGACATGAATGAAAAACTTTAAATAAAATATTAGCTAAGGCAGTCTAACTTCATGTCTAAATATATATATAGCTTTATGTAACAAAATACACTATGATCAAGTAGGCTTGGCCGTATAGTTCATCATTAGAAAACTTATCAAGTTAAATACATTAGGGAAAATAGAGATTTTAAAAGTCACAAGAAAAGCATAAAGAACAAAACATATACATTTGGTGACAACAAAATTTTAAAAGATCATCTCAATAGATTTTTTTAAATACTTGATAAAAAATCAACAATACTCATTCATGATTCAAACAATGAAAAAACCCCAGCAAAGTAGTAATAGAAGAGAACTTCTATAAGGGAACTTTCAAAAACTAACAGCAAGTATCTTATGTAATGACAAACTTTAGAAGCATCCTCCTGAAAGCAAGAATAAGGAGATATTTTTCATTATGTAATAAAATTTGTGTGCAGAATTGTTTGTTTCCTACTTCATACAAGGAAAATATCAGATGGGTTAGGGAACTAAATGTGGAAATTAAAACTGCAAACCTATTTAAAAGACAACATGAGTTTCAGATGGGAAGGTTTTCTTAAGCAAGTTACAAAAAAAGTCATAAAGGAAAGATAAACATATTCGACTAAATAAAATATACAATGGCTAAACATCAAAATATACTCTAACTTACTCCATACGTTCATTCATGTAAATTTTAAGAGCAGGCAAAACTAGTCTATGGTGATTGAAATCAGAATAGTGGTTACCTTTGAGGAAGGGATGGGTGGGTAATAATTGGAGAGGTTTATAGCAGGGGGCCTCTGAGTGCTGGTGAAGTTTTTTCTTCCAATCTGGTTGATGATTCCACTTTTTGCAAAGACATCAGGCTGTACATATGTGTGCACTTTTCTGTATGTATATTAACTAAATTTAAAATTTTAAGTAAACACAGATATCTAAACATGATTAAAATGCAGTGTTTGAGGGTATTGGATTAGATATCAAAGAAACTGAGTATCCAGAATATATATTTTTGTAAAAACTCACAAAATCAAATTAAAATAATGTACCAATTTTTTTAACCTATAGCACTGATAAGAACTTTTAAGAACTCGAATATCAAGAGTTAACAAAGAAGTGGAGAAAACTGCATTCTCATACGAAATCAGTGAAAAAATAAACTAGTTTAAACACACTGAAGAACAATTTAGCATCGTTTCTATACAAATTGAAAGTTCATATACCTTACAACTCAATAACTCCACTTTTGCATATACATCATAGAGCAGTATTTTTCAAACTGCATGCTGTGATTCATGAGGGGGTTCTTCAATCAACTTCACGTTTTATAACCAGGTTTTTTTATCATGAAGTGTAAAAACAATAAAACATTTGGAATAAATACCAAAATGCTATACATGGAAAGCTGCCAGCCCAAGACATGCTCTTCACTGAACCAAATGAAGAAACAAAAGAGTCAAGTTTTCCATAAAACCAATCTGATAATTTAATATTTTAAATTCTGAGATTGTCCTTACAACTTTTTTTACTACAGAAAAGCTCTTTCTATTGTAAATTATGATGACCAAATATTAATGGTGGCTGTTTTTTAATGTTTGCATCTGGCAAAAGTAAAAGTTGGCAAACCCGTGTGTATCCCCAACTTTTTGTTTTTTCTGAAATTTCACTGATCTCTGACATCCCAAAGTCTGGGTGTCACTATTCTACTCCATACCACAGCAGTTCCGAGCAGATCAAAGTCACAGACTGAACCTTTCACACTGTAACTACTGAACTAATCACTCATTCTTTAACACATTCAGTGAATGGATGTTGAGGGGACTGAGGCATAAAGGTCAGTTAGCTTGATTTAATTCCACAGTAAGGTCTTTAAAAATGTGTGCCATTGTTCACAAGGGCATGGCAATGGAGGTGGATGGATTATTACAAATCCATCATGATGTGAAAAACAATCCAGTGGATGGGTCAAAAGCTTCATCTTTATTTGAATATGATAGCATATGAGTGCAGTGCTAGTGATCTAAATAAGCAAGAATGTTGAGGATCAAAAAACAGTGAAGGTCTAGAGCCCACTCGAAGTTGCTCACTGGAGTGCTTGTGACAAACAAAAATGGAAAGAGGTTGGATTCTGAGATGGAATTTACCAGAGCTTTCTTAATCTGACAGTAGAATGAAATAACATTTGATGGGACACAAATGGTAAAAACATGCTAAAAATATTCTAATTTCATCTATAATATTTTCTGTTCATTTAAACTACTTTAAAGAGTTTTATATGGTATTTTAGAGTTGAGCCTATCATATTTCTAGCATGAAAAATACATCCTTTTATTTACTCTACATTTATGATTTTCAAGTAGTCCTATAGTTCCTGTGTATAATTTCTGCTGTTTGTAAATCCTACACTTTAGGAAGTGTCAAATACTGCTAATTCCCTAAAGTCTCCTGAATCTATAAACTAGAGATTCCAAATTTGAATGCTTTTAGGGACTAAGCAATAACATAAACGTGTGAAGTGACAATTTGGAGTAATGAGGACTTAGTGAACAGATTCATGTCTTTTTGTTCTACATGGATTTTGAAAACATGTAGAAACTTAACAGGAGTGTTAGAGAGAGTATCAGTGAGCAATTAGCAAAAACTCTAAGGAAGAAGGGGAGAGAAACTGAGATGGTCCTTTAGAAATGAAGGTCCTGCTTTCTATAACTTAGGGCTCCAGTCAAGGGTACAGTCAAATCTCAGGGAAGGTATAGCAGCCTCCATAAACACAAAGCTCAGGTTGCCTCAGTAGTCCAGTGCTAATACCATGCTAATACCATACTTTCATGCTGATACCATGACCAATAATGACCAAACTTTGTTTTTAACCAACTGCACTTCTTTTCTTACACCTTATTTTTGCCTGAGAAAACCTGTTCATTCTTTAGCATTAGCTAAGAGAAGACTACCCTAAACTTGAATCATTAAAAAATAAATCACTAATTTCATTCTTTTACATGTAGCTGTCCAGTTTTCCCAGCACCACTTACTGAAGAGGCTATCTTTGCTCCATTGTATATTCTGGCCTCCTTTGTCATAGATTAGGTGATCAGAGGTGTGTGGGTTTATCTCTGGGCTTTCTATCCTGCTCCATTGATCTATATTTCTGTTTTTGTGGCAGTACCATACTGTCTTGATTACTGTATCTTTGTAGTAGAGTTTGAAGTCAAGGAGCTTGATTCCTCCAGCTCCATTTTTGTTTCTCAAGATTGCATTTGCTATTCGAGGTCTTTTGTGTTTCCATACAAATTGTAAAATTTTTTTTCTAGTTCTGTGAAAAATGCCATTGGTAATTTGATAGGTATTGCATTGAATCTGCCGAACACCAAACACAAAAATAAATTCAAAATGGATTAAAGACCTAAATGTAAGGTCAGGCACTATAAAGCTCTTAGAGGAAACATAGGCAGAACACTCTTTGACATAAATCATAGCAAGATCTTTTTTAACCCACCTCCTAGAGTAATGAGGATAAAAACAGAAATAAACAAATGGGACCTAATTAAACTTAAAAGCTTTTGCACAGCAAAGGAAACCATAAACAAGATGAAAATACAACCCTCAGAATGGAAGAAAATATTTGCAAATGAAGCAACTGACAAAGGATTAATCTCTAAAACATACAAACAGCTCATGCAGCTCAATATCAAAAAAAACAAACAACCCAATCAAAAAATGGGCGGAAGACCTAAACAGACATTTCTCCAAAGAAGACATACAGATGGCCAACAAACACATGAAAAGATGCTCACCATCATAATTATTAGAGAAATGCAAATCAAAACTTCAATGAGGTATCACCTTACACCAATCAGAACGGCCATCATCAAAAAATCTACAAACAATAAATGATGGAGAGTGTGTGGAGAGAAGGGAACCCTCATGCATTCTTGGTGGGAATGTAAATTGATAACAGCCACTATGGAGAACAGTATGGAGGTTCCTTTAAAAACTTAAAATAGAACTACCATATGACCCTGCCATCCAACTACTGGGCATATACCCAGAGAAAACCATAATTCAAAAAGGCACATGCACCCCAATGTTCACTGCAGCACTATTTACAATAGCCAGAACATGGAAGCAATCTAAATGTCCATTAACAGAGGAATGGATAAAGAAGATGTGGTACATATATACAATGGAATATTACTCAGCCATAAAAAGGAATGAAATTGAGTCATTTGTAGAGACATGGATGTACCTAGAGACTGTCATACAGAGTGAAGTAAGTCAGAAAGAGAAAAACAAATATTGTATATTAACACATATATGTGGAATCTGAACAAATTGGTATAGATAATCTTATTTACAAAGCAGAAATAGAGACACAGATGAACAAATGTATGCATATCAAGGGAGAAGGGGGGTGGGATGAATTGGGAGACTGGGTCTGACATATATACACTATTGATACTATGTATAAAATAGAATAAGAACCTACTGTATAGCACAGGGAACTCTACTCAGTGCTCTGTGGTGACCTAAATGAGAAGGAAATTCAAAAAAGAGGGGATATATGTATACGTATAGCTGATTCACTTTGCTGTACAGTATAAACTAACACAATATTGTAAAGCAACTATACGCCAATTAAAAATAAATAAATAGGGCTTTCCTAGTGGTGCAGTGGTTGAGAATCCGCCTGCCGATGCAGGGGACACGGGTTCGTGCCCTGGTCTGGGAAGATCCCACATGCCGTGGAGCGGCTGGGCCCGTGAGCCATGGCCGCTGAGCCTGCACGTCCGGAGCCTGTGCTGCGCAACAGGAGAGGCCACAACAGTGAGAGGCCTGCATACCGCAAAAAAAACCCAACAAAACCCAAAAAAGAACAACAACAAAAAATAAATAAATAAAAAGAAATCACTGATATGGTAGATGAGCCAATGAAAAGTAATCCACATAATAAAACTGATGTACTCAGAACATTCCTCACATTTTCCAATCCTCAACCCTGATATCTACGCTGCTGAAAAATCAGTATCACAGAAGACATTGTCAAGTACTTTTTCTTTTCTTCTTTAATAGATGTTTCCCTAAATACTCAGTGAATGTGTCAGAGAGTGACCGCATCTCAGAGGAACTCTCTGAAGCAGAATCTATAACCCTTATACCAAAATATCATTCCACCAAGAAAACACAGAACAAGAGATGTTTAAAATGGATCATCAAAACCCAGTTCAGAATAAGAGGAAACAAAGAGAGCAATTTGAGAATTGAAGGCAGTCAATTAAACAAGACTGAACTTCTTCCCTGTGGCTCTGTCCATAAATGTATTTTAGGGCTTTCTAACAGGCCATGCTGTTTTCATAGCTGAATTTATTACAGATGTTTCTATGGCACCTTACTCAAATTCACAAGTTTCATATAGTCTGTACTCAAGACCAAAAGCTAGTAAGCTTGACAAAGAAGAAAACGTAGAATGAAGTGATACATGATGGAAAAATAGAAAATTACAGTAAGAAGTGACTCTACTGGTTCAACTCCCTCGTTTTATAGAAACAGAAACTGAGCCCTTGGTAGTGACATGCTCAAATAAGGTGAGTGGCAATCTTGTTCATTTTCTACTACTCTATCTCCATTGGTAAAGGCTTTTTAAAAAATTCTTTCAAAGTATTATCAATGCATATAGGAAAGCAAATTAAACAAATGTACATTTTAAAAAACAATAATAATAAAGAAAGAACTTGTGTAAGCACTACCCATGTAAAGAACTAAAACACTGCCAGTCCCTTGGAAACCCTCACATGCCCCTCCTAATTGCACCCTCTTCCTTCCCTGAAAAGGAAACTAGTCCCTCACTTTAGTGACAACTGTTCACTTGCTTTACTTTATACTCTTACTACTTAGGTACTGTATCCCTAAACAATATATTTTTAGTTTTGTTTATTTAGTGGGATCACATCATTATACGTAAATTTTTATTTCTGACATTTTTCATTCAATATATATTTGTAAGATTCAACTAAGTTGATGTGTAAAGCTATAACTTGTTCATTTTGTTGCTGTTTAATATTCCATTATGTGAGCATGTCATATTTTATTAATCTTACGGGTATATATCTGTACAGAGTACAATTTCTATGCTGTAGAGTGTGCACATAGTCTACTTAGAACACTTTCAGCAGGAAAAAATATGTAACTCTAATTTAAAATGGCTTAAGCAATAAGAACATTTACTATTTTGCATAATAAGAAATCAAGGCATAGGTAAAGTCCAGTGTTACCTGTTTCAGTGGCTCAACAACGTCATCAAGGACCCAGGCAATTCCATCTCCTGCTCTGATCCTTAATATCTCTCTCACTTTGTTCTCAGGCTAGGTCTTTCATAATCACAAGATAGCTACAGTAGCTTCAGACACCATATCCAATCATGATCACATCCAGAGGAAAAAGAGGCCATCTTCTCCAATGTTTCTCTCTTAAGTGTAACATAACCTTTCCCTGAAGCCCCCAGCAAACTTTCTCTCATCTCATCGGTAAGAATTACATCACTTGCCCCACCTAAATCAACCACTGGATAGGGAAATAAAACTCATCTAAGCCAATCAAGGTGTTCAATACACACTCAGAGGCTGGTGACAGGCCCTGTCCCTGAGCACCTAGCCATAGGAATGAGGTTGTATGCTTGATCTTTTTTCCCTTAAATTTTGCTATCATTAAACATAATGATATATTTGTTTATGGTAGAAAATGAAACTTTAAATCTATAGAAAAGCATAATAGAATAGAATAATATTATAGAATAAAAAAATAGAATAATAAACCCCATCCCATGAAACCAGCTCTCAGCTTCACAATTAACTCATGCCCCATCTCCTTGCATCTATATCCCATCCATCTCCCCATTCTCTCCCCAGATTATTCTGAAATAAATCCAGCTGTCATGTTACTTCATCTGTAACTACATCAGTATATGTCTTTAAAAGATAAAGACTCTTTTAAAAAACAAAGCCCCAATACAATTATCACATCTTTAAAAAAAGTTTCCTAAGTCAACAAATATCCTGTTAGTATTCAAACATTTCCAATTATCTCATAAATATGTATCTGTGTGTAGTCTGTGTGTGTGTGTGTGTGTGTGTGTATTTACAGTTTGTTTGAGATCCAAATAAGGCCAAAACATTCCAACTGATTGATACATCTCCTAAGCAGGACCAGGTATTCTTGAAAAAAAGTCAGGGTTTTGTAAATGAGGAGGATGGGCATTTAAGGAAATGTGAGCACAGGCTGGAGCCCCCAAACTAACAGGCCTCAACCAGGCTCTGAAAGGTCTTCCTAAAAGACTCATGGACCATGGTCAGTGGTCACACCTAGAAATGTGCAGGTTACAATCTAGAAGACCTCTGTCACTCAAAGGGCAAGAAATATTAAGGATCCAGATTTCTTAGGAAAAGCATATCACAAAGAAATGAGCATCATTAAAAGTTGGGTGGGGAAGAGCATGAAATTAATGCTAATGTCACTGCAGCAAGAATTTGTTTTTAAGAAACCAGCCAGTAGCAAAAGATTAATAAAGATGGCAAAAGACTAGAAATTTATAATTCCCTGGCAAATGACCCTATTGATTAAAATAAAAAGTATAAAAGATAATGACTTCAACTCACCACTTCTTTGTAGTCAATTTTGCTTTTAATCTACACTTAGTTTTAAAAATTAGGTTGTAAATATTTGAAATGATTGGTATTGAATTTGAAATTGTGATTTGTAAAAAAATGTGGAGTTGAGATAAACTGCTAACAGAAGAAATGATATAGTGCTAATAAGATTTTATGGTATTGTTTATTAATAACTCTCTGGATTCTAAAAATGATTTGTAGTAACAAAGTAAAATATATAGACTTGATAAAATTGGAAAAACATCAAAGCAGAATAAAGGCAAAATTCAAGAAATGAGAGAAGGAAAGGAGATTAATTAAGCAGAAAACATGGGCTAAAAGAAGAGATTGACTATTTTTTTTAAATAATAAAACTTTTTAAAGTTTGCTGTCCTCCTGGGACTTCCCTGATGGTCCAGCAGTTAAGACTCTGCGCTCCCAATGCAGGGGGCCGGGGTTTGATCCCTGGTAAGGGTACTAGATCCCGCATGCCACAACTAAGGGCCTGCATGCCGCAACTGAAAGATCCTGCATGCTACAACTAAGACCTGGCTCAGCCAAATCAATCAATAAATATTTAAAAAATAAATAAAAGTTTGCTGTCCTATGTCTCCACTTTTCCAACATATTTTTTTTCTGTCTGACAGTCACAAGACAGAGATAGTAGTTCAATGAGCAGAAAAAAATGTTTACTATCAGCACAGCTTCTCCAGGCGTCGGGCATGGCAGGACGTGCTGAATGGACTAGGACAGTGCTTCTCTACGAGGGAAATCTAGCCCCCCAGGGGACATTTGGCAATGTATGGAGACATTTTGGCTACGTTTGTAGCAATAAGGGAGAGGTACTATTGTCAACTAGTGGGTAGAGGCCAATGCTGCTGCTAAACATTCTACAATGCACATAGTGCTCCCCTTTCCCCCAGTAAAGAATTATTCAGCACTAAATGTCAATAGGACCAGGTTAAGAATCCCAGATCTAGTGGATGGAGATGCAGAATAATTCCAAGGCACCAGCCCACCATGAATCATTAACATATACAGAAGGACTTCTCTCTCCTTTGTCCAATAAATTCTTTCTCTACAATTTTCTTTCCTCGTTATTACCTTCACCGCAATCAAAATGCATGCTTTAACATCTCACTTCTAGTTTACTGAAAGCTCCCAGATGATCTCCTGGCCCACTTTAGTTCATAAGCTCACAGTTGTCCGACTAATATTTTTTCTGACATTGTAATTCACCCCTCTCACCTAAAGAATGGCAATGGCTTCTGTTTTCCTATGATGTCAAAGCTAAAGTCCTCATCCTGACACCAGACTCATCACCCATTAATGGCTAATTCTTCACTTTTGTAATCTCACCTTAAATCCCCATAGCTCCTCCAGCCAAGACATCTTTCTCCTTTTACTTCCTTCACCTTATTCAACCTGCCTCCTGGTTGTCTCTTGCTGCTTTGGTAAAGAATAATTCTGGGGCTTCCCTGGTGGCGCAGTAGTTGAGAGTCCGCCTGCCGATGCAGGGAACATGGGTTCTTGCCCTGGTCTGGGAAGATCCCACATGCCGCGGAGTGGCTGGGCCCGTAAGCCATGGCCACTGAGCCTGCGCATCCAGAGCCTGTGCTCTGCAACGGGAGAGAGGTCACAACAGTGAGAGGCCCGCGTACCACAAAAAAAAAAAAAAAAAGAATAATTCTGAAAAACCCAACTGCCTTTTAGTTGTTTCCACTGTGATAAGTGGGACAATAGCAGAATCTACTACAAAATTCATGTACTTAAAAGAATTTAAGTATGTTCCTTCTAATATTCTATGTCAGGAAACTGTTTTCAACATTAAAGGTTGAAACAAAAAAACATTTTCAGGCAAAAACAATGTCAACTAATTGTAACTGAGTGCCCCCCAAAACCAAGTTCCCCTGACAGGTTTATGATTAACTTCTCTATCCAAAACTTTATTCTCCTTCTTGTCCTGCCCCCTGCTCCTCTCAGGACTGGGGAGTATCAAAGGAAAGGGGGAACTGAAACCAAGCAGGACCCTATGGGGCCCTCTAGAGTACAAAAGCCTCACTGTGTCCCCTGTTTGTTGTTTGTAGAAAAGGGCTTTAGTCTCCTAGGCCTCCCCTGAGTTCCAAAGAGCAGACTTAAGTAATTACTAATTAGGTAAGTGAGGGAATGCAGAAACAAAGGAAAAGCAGTTAAGCAAGAAAAGTAATGACAATAGTTCAGTGATAAAACAGAGTCCTAGTTCCTCCTCAAGGATATACATAACAATTTGATGCATATCTTTGAGTCATTCTGCAAGAACCAAGACCCACAACTAGGTAGAGGATGGTGACTACATGCTGAGCACAAACACATAGAGCCTAGACTGGTTGGAACTAGAAGGTTGATGATTAAGATTCCTGAAACACCACCCTGTTACTTTACCACCAACCAATCAGAAGAAAGTCATGCCTCCTGCAACCCTCACCTCAAATGTTGCCTTTAAAAATCCTCCCTGGAAACCATAGAGGAGTTTGGGTCTTTTGAGTGTGAGCTACCTGTACTCCTTGCTTGGTGCCTGCAATAAACACTGTAATTTCCTTCACCACAACCTGGTGTCAGTAGGTTGGTTTTGCTGCAACGTGGGCCAGGTAGACACAAGTATGGTTTAGTAACATAATCATAATTTTTCCATTTTCCACTCCTCTAATTAATGGAGATTTTCTTTCATGAAAATCTTGGTTTGGAAGCAAGGAAAATTAGGGAGATATCATTCACATCTTTTTTTAAAATTTGGGGTTTTTTACCTTTTAAAAAAGGTACTGCAGGGAGAAATTTTTTAATATACTGAAACCTACTGACTCAAAACATAAGATTAAAATAAAATACGAAAATTGAGTTTACATTTTTCCACTAAACTCTACTGCAGAAGAGAATTACTCCCTTATTTCTGATAACGCTAAGTCAATATTTATAGTACAGAAATTGAAAACGTTCAGTCTGAATAAAAGAAACATGGGCACTATTTAAAAATATTTAAGAAGTTGTTACACAGAAAGGGGAATAGATAAACTTTCAAAGTTGCTCACAAGGACAAAAGCAGAACAAATAGGAGGCAGTTGCCAGGAGTGAGATTTTGGCTCAATATAAGGACAAAGACCTGCCGCCACTTGATTTTGAAGGACCTTCAGCAATGTTTCAAGACCATCACTTCAGTTAGGAAAATGTGCCCTAATCAAAAACTGATGGCCTTGTCTTCAGCATTCTCTCCCTGATGTTTTATGCACACTACACATGCAGCCCCATTACTTCATATCCTTGGTTACTCAGACCCCTGGGTGTCAGTTTCTCTCAGCATCTGGGCAGCCACCAGTCTCACACACCATATTTAGATGTAATTATGTTGCTTCTTTGCTCATCTGCAGGAGTCCCCTGCTGTGTCCAAAACAAAGTCATAACCACTTAGCATGATTTTCAAGGCCCTTCACAATCGGCAGGCCACCATCAACCTACTCCCCCACCCCAGTGGATAAGTAAATATTTTGATGTAAAATAGGTCAATTTTTTTCAAATTTATTGTTATTTAGAAAAAAGATTTTAACGGAGTTAAAGGACTGAGTTGGTGAAATGTCATAGATAGAAAATGCATCCATATAGTATAAAGGAATTTAACAAAGTCTCTGTAAGACCTTTGTAGTCAAGTTAGAGAAATGTGAACCAGATACTAGGATATTTAGGAGAATCTATAACTAGAAAAGTGACCATCAAGGACTAACTAATTAGGCTGGATAATTACCAGCCTAAAAAGAGATTTCCAGTGGTGGATCACAGAATGCTGTTTGTCCAACAACATGTTTAAAAATATGGAACTCACGTTCATCACATTTACAGATCATGATGCTGAGAGGGAAAGCAAATAAAGTAAATGGCAGAAACAGGACACAAAAAGCCAGGAAGCCGGGATGCTGGATGGAACAAAAGAAGATGAAATTCAACCAGTTCAAAAATCAAACTACAAAAGTACAAGACAGGAAGACAGTGATATTGCAGAACCATTTGTGGAAAAGGCATAAATATTTTACTCAATTGCCAACTTAATATAAGTCAACATGTGACTCTCTCTCCAAAACGAAACTAATATGACCTTGAGTTGTATTAATAGACATACAGTAGCTATAATAAAGGAGATAAATGTTCCTCTGTCCTCTACAACCTAAATACAAAGGAACTGGTGATATTTAGCCTGAAGAAAGACGGTGGATTGATTGCTCTCTTTAAATATTTAAAGAGGTGTCATGTAGAAGCAGCCCTCAGAAGTCTGACATACAATGGGTAAAATATATGAGGAGATAAATTTGGATTCTTCTTCCTAACAGTGCAAACATCCATGGGAGGGAATAAAGCCTCTATTACCAGACTGGACATTTTATACATGCTGTAGGTTGGATTCAAGTCCTGGAGAAGTGACTGGAGTGAATGAGGTAGGTATTTTGAACTCTGAGATTCTACAACTTGGAGTAACTCACAAAGCTGGGGGTCACTGGGTAAAGCTGTAATGGTGGTGGATAGGGCAAGGTGGGGATTAGTGAAGGAAAGTTGCTCCATCCTCAAAAAGTGTAAAGCAGAACTCTGGCTGTCTCTCAACAAATTTTACTAGAGATGAATTGCACTTCCACACTCATTTGGAATAAAATTTAACAGAATTATAGAGAAAATTCTCTTTCCATTGTATACTTTATAAAAACTTTAAAATGTTTTCCCTTCCTAAACCTGATCTGCAAACTCTCTTTTCTAAACTGTGTACAATGTAGATTTCCAGGAGTAATTTTTCAACTGTAATAAGTAAAAGCCTAACAACAAGTTGTAGAATAAATCTGTTCCTTGGAACTAAAATGTGTGGTTCTAAATTTATTTTTTTGTTTGAATTTATTTTGTGTTCCCAAGACATCATAAACCTATCTGCCCACATACATGGGTCTCCTCTTCTTACATCAATGTCAAAATGATGGTTTCGGTCTGAGTGTTTTAGTTCTCAACATCAGTGACAGGCATTTGGCCAACATTCCTTCGGGATTTACCTGTGCCGGTTTTGTATCAACAATCCACGGACATGCTCATTCTCTCTGGCTCCTAGGGACTTCCTGGTCTCTAGTCTGCATTTATTTTCCATTCCTACCACTTCACTATGCATTTTTTGAGGCAGTAGATAAGTCTAGAAATCTTGCTGGCCAGATCTCTTATAGCTTCATTTGCCTGCTTTTCCTTTCTCTTGAGGTGGTGGTTCTCACATTTAGAGTGCTTCCTAATTACCTGGACAGCTGGTTAAAAAATATGGATTTCAAGATCCCATCCTCAGCTGTTCTCATTTAACAGCTGCCTTGAGAGGGGTACACCATTTTTAACAAACCCCAATTCCCCTAGAAGGTTTTTTTTTTTTTTAATTTTTTACACAGGAGGTCAACAGATTACACACTGAGAAACAATCTCTAAAGGATTCTAAATTGGAATGAAGAGATGTACTATGTGGTCTTTTTCTCATCAGACCTGAGGAAATTTGTTGATGGCCTACATTTTTACAACGATTGGTTAAAAGATATCTCCCTCATCCAAGAAGAGACAGCAATAAATGTAGTTTCATGAATATCTGCTATTCAAATGGTGATCTGTGCAGAGCTTTTTAGAAATACCCCACTCCACACCTACTGCAGAATCAGAACCTGAACTCTAACAGGATATCTGGGCAATTTATATCAACACTAAGATTTGAGAAGCAACTGTGCTAGAGCACATGAAAAAGTGACAGGCAACGTAAGTCATCATACCAGGATTAGATTCAGCTTCAAACAACACAGACCCAAAATAACAGTAGCTTAAACAAGAAAGTTTCTCTCACACATAAAAGTCCACCTATAGATTAATTAGGGCATATACTGTAACTTTGTTCCATGTGGTCCTCAAGGATCCAGGCTCCTTCTAGATCAGACTGTCATGTTTTGCTATGCAGAATGTGCACTGCACAACTCTAGGACGCCTTTCATATAATAATCAAAACAGATTTGTGAATTGATTATGACAGTTTTCCTGCATCTGGCAATAAAGGGCTTATAGAATGGATGTTTTTTCCTTAATCACAAAAACGTGCTCTTCTGGGCTGATGGCAGAACAGCGTCTAGCTTTCTGCTTACCATCCTTTTGTCCTCCTGCTAAGCTAGATTTCCAGATGTCACATTCACTTTTCAAGCAGAATCCTGGAGGATGGGGCAAAAAGTATGCACCAGCTATCTAGTGCTACTAAATTTATCTGGTGCTGCTACAGTCTTAGCATACATCCCACTGATCAGGCAGGGTACCAGGGATACCCTTTAGCTGCAAAGGAGGCTGGAAAATGTAATCTTTATTCTGGGTAGCCATATGCCCAGCTTAAAAGTCTATTATGAAGAAGAATGGGAAAATCGGTATGAAAAACAACTAGGAATCATATATTTGGGGACAAAGCCATGTAATTCTGAGATTTCTATAGCAAAATAGTCTGCTCTTTCGGAACCTTCTCCACTCAACTAGACGAGTCTAGTTCAAAGTTGAGTCTCTCCAAACTGCCACATTTGATATAGCAACTTCAGCAATGTTTGACCATGTCTCAGTTTTCTTTCCTTTGTCCTGGAGGAGCAGGGGTAGGAAAGTGGTTAGGAGTGAGGCTAGACAGAGTAGCAGAAATGCAGGTGCCAGTTCTGAGGTATAGAGGAAATAATAAAAAGAAAGTAGAAGCTGTCATCAAAGAAAAACTAGCAAACAAGGTGACCTAATACTGACTCTTAGGGAGTTAAGCTACAGCTTCTTCAACGCTTGTGCTCAAGGCAAGGATTGTCCTAAAGGCAGGAGAGATTGAGTGTGTTAATGGAGGGGTCACCACTCTGGGAAGCAGGTCCAGCTCCAGAATTCATGCAAAATAAAAATGCAGGGTAATTTGTTCAAAAAGAAGGGAGAAGATGCAGTTAAAATATAAAGCTGTTTCCTTTAAAAATATTTTATTATTTATAAAATGTAATAGGGCTGGTAGTAATATATGAGTAAACAATAACTTACAAATTATACAAAAAATAATACTTTGGTACATAATTTTATAATAAGTAATATTTTATTAATGTAATCTCTTGATTGATCACAAGATTTGTTGGATCATTTTTCTGCAAATTCATTTACCAGGTCATCACAATACTTCATTTTCAATTGATATAAACTAAAGTCACATAAATTGTTCCTGGCAAATAAAAGATAGCAAGTAATTTTTTACAGTATTTAATTGTGAGAAGGCTCTTTCAGCTTACATAACTGTTACTAGAGCTATTAAGAGTATTTCATAGACTGTGTCAAAATTGGGATAAATTTCTGATAAACTATTTTGAGACATAAAGTTTAGTATATCTAGAACCAATGATTCTTGCAAAACTTTTTTAAAAAATTTAATTCCTCATACAAATTCGTTTCATGCATCTGAATTTAATTATAAATGTAAATTAGTACAATGGCATTTAAGTATTTCCTCTAAGAGTTCCTGAAATGGAGGTTGTACAAGAAACCAAAAGTGGCGTCATGAATTTGCAAATAATCCAGAACACTTGCTTATACATCCTATCATATTTCCAGTTAAAAGGAAAAATAAATTTTACAATTGTCATCTTCATTAGTAATTGGTTCATCTGATGCTTCATATGAAAACAGTGTTCTTTTCCATCCAATGGGACAATCTTTACATTTTATTTGTATTTCTAAGCCTGTGGCTATTGATACTGAGCAGGGCCCTGTGGGGCTCCTGGGCACAAAGCCTTTCTGTGTTCCCCATTTCTTTGATTACAGAAAATAGCCTTCATTCAGCCTCCATGACCTTCCCTGAGTTCCAACGGGCAGATTCAGGCAGTTGTTAATTAGGGAACAGAGGGGATTCGAGACCAGGGAGAAACAGTCAAGAGAAACAATAGTGCAACCTTGGGGCAAGGTGTTGGTTCCCTATCAAAGGATACATACAACAATGTCTTTACCTGTTTTGCAGATACTGAAACCCCCTCCAGGTGGGACAAGTTAACTGTTAATGATGGTATGCTGCCCACAAATGTGTAGAGCCCGGACCAGTTGGAACCTGAAGGTTGACGATGCTGACTCCTACTTACCTCACTACCAACCCATCAGAAGAATGTCCACAAGCTGATCATGTCCTCTTTGAACCATTACTATAAAACTTCTCACTATCCTCTCCAAGGGGGGAACACATAGTTTTTCAGGGCAGGAGCCCACTGTATTGCCCTTTGCCTGGCAAAGTAATAAAGCTATCCTTTTCTACTTCACCCCAAACTCTTGTTTTCGAAATTCGATTCTGCACCAGTGTACAGAGAAGCTGAGCTTTTGGCATAACTATTTGCTTTACAATGTTGCAGCAGCTTTCAAACCCAGGGATTCTAAACTCTTTGAAAAAATAATAATAATTCCCTAATATGCTTTATTGCAAGGTCCATATGTACACTTTTATTTTGCAGATATTTATTAGCAAAATTTACTTAACTGCTGGCAGTTCCTATACCAGCGCTCAGTCCAGAGAATTAATAGTTGTGCTAAAGCCCTAGGGACAAGCTCCCAAGACAACAGCCAAGCCAGGGTCATAGCCCCGTCTCAGTACTACAGCCTTCCCAAGGCTGCGCTACTGGCTGTCACCACTGCCAACCTAGACTGGGTCCTGGCCCCAGTGGCTCCCTCCAGGTCTCACATCACCCTAGACTGTCCCAGGACCAAGAGTGCATACAGGGCAACGCTTCGTGCACACACTGCTGCCCACTGCCCGTGCGTATAACACAGTGATTTTAAATTTTCAAACATTACACTCCGCTTAAAGTTATTATAAAATAGTGGCTATATTCCCTGTGCTGTACAATATATTCCTATAGCTTATTCATTTTATACGTGGAAGTTTGTACCTCTTAATTCCCTACCCCTGTCTTGTCCCTCTCCACTGTCCCTCTCCCCACTGGTAACCACTAGTTTGTTCTCTTTATCTGTGAGTCTGTTTCTGTTTTGTTGTATTCATTCGTTTTATTTTTTAGATTCCACATAGAAGTGATAACATACAGTTTTTGTCTTTCTCTGTCTGACTTATTTCACTAACCATGATACCCACCAGGTCCATCTATGTTGTGGTAAATTGCAGAATTTCATCGTTTTTTTTTTTTGGCTGAGTAATATTCCTGTGTGTGTATAGATATATATACACCACATCTTATTTACCACTTCATCTGTTGATGGACACTTAGGTTGCTTCCATACCTTGGCAATTGTCAATAATGCTGCTATGAACACTGGGGTGCATGTATCTTTTCAAATTAGTGTTTTTGTTTTCTTTGGATATATACCCAGGAGTAGAACTGCTCGAGCTTATGGTAGTTCTATTTTTAGGTTCTTGAGGAACCTCCATACTGTTTTCCAAAGTGGCTGCACCAATTTACATTCCCACCAACAGTGTACCAAGGTTGCCTTTTCTCCACATCCTTGCCAACACTTTTATCAGTGGTCTTTTTGATGATAGCCATTCTGACAGGTGTGAGGTAATTTCTTATTGTGGTTTTGATTTGCATTTCTCTGATGATTTGCAATATTGAGCATCTTTCATTTCTTTTCACAAGCCTAAATCAAAGTCCTAAGTCTTGAATCCTTCATTTGTGTTTAGTAAAAAAGGCATATTTGTGAATTATTTAGTGTATATTTACATTTAATTTCTCCTTTTTCTATCCAAGTTACCAGGCTTAATGCTATTTATCTGCCCCTAATTTGCTATAAAGCAAATTGTTTCTGAAATACTTCCCCAAATCACATATACATATATATGTATGCGCTCTATTTCAGTTCTCTATCACTGAACATTTTCCCAATGCTCTGAGTACTACCTACATTTATAGGCTGTAGGCCAACAAGAATTGAGACACATACTGAAAAAACCCTTACCTGAATCTGTTGCCTTGCTTTCCTATAGCTAGTATGTTCTGTATGGCTTCCTCTTTCCCCAGTCTTTATTTCTACCAATTATTTTGGCTCTGGCCAAGATTTTTACTCTTATTGGCTCACAAAATGTTTGAAAGTGATAGAGTTGGACTTTCACAAAGAAAGCAAGGAAAATATCATGTTTTATGCTGTATTTATACAAGTTGTAGGGCAACTGATGTTACCCTCAAAGAAAGAGATGTGGAAACATACGGTGAAGCTAGGCAGATAATTCAGGGATTGGTGGAAATTCAGTGACATTAGAATGGCATCATAAACGTCTCTGTAGTTTGGGATAATTGACCTGCCATTGTTGGAAAAACACCTCGAATAAAACCGGCCCTGCAGTAGTCTTGACTTCACGTCATTTGAAGAGAATGGAAGATGTACTGTCAACATAAAGTGCCAGGAATTCATAGTGTTGACAGCTGTTCTGCAACAACCTTATATGACATTGCTAGCAGTCCTATTTCCCAAAACACATCCTCCTTGCCAAACAGTGTGCGCATACATCATACAACAGCATCTTTATATAAAGCTCATCATTACAAGAACTACTGCTATTTAATTTAATCTAATATTAAAATAATTACTCAGCTAACATGAGTTCACTATATTTAAATTCATTTTCCACTTAAATTGCATTTTCAAGATTATCGTATACCTATAAAATAATAGTTGGCAATATCGTCTTTATCAAAACCAAGAACCTATAATGTTTAAGGCACTGGAGAGACACAAAGGTAGGATATATTGTCTCAGCTCTCAAGGAGTTTACAATCCAGTTTGAGGAAAAGGAAAGTATCAGTGAGCATTTACTGAGAACAAAGGCTACGTGAGTGCTGAGGATAGAAAGGATGCCCTGGTAATTAGGAAAAGATACAGAAGGCAAGTGGAACTTGAGCTGGATGCTAGTAAGGATTGGATCTCCATAAGGGGAGAGACTGGTGACAGTCCCAATCTAGAGGTGTGGAGGAAGGAACACAAATACAGTTTAGGAAGTTGAGTGAAGCACCTGAATTAACTGAAGAGCTTATATAGGCAGTAGTGAGGATGATTGCAATACTTGGGAACTGGTTGGTTGCTTATGATAGAAACTCAACTTGAACTAGTTGAATCAAAAAGAGGAAATCAGGATAGCAGAGTGTCTTACACAATTCAAGAACAGATATCAGGCACAGAACCTGGGAACAACTGGAACCAAGGACTCTTGTCTGTCTTCCTGTTCCTCTGGGCTCATGCTTCATCTTCTCTTCTACTCTGCAGACCAAACTATATGGTAAGAGACATGGATGCCAACACTGCCCCAGTACACATCTTACAGCCTCAGCAATTCAGAGAGAGGGAGAATAGGCTTTGTTCCCAGTTCTAAAATCCCTGAGAAAGATACTGACTGGCTAGGGTATATGACCAGTAGATCTGGAAGCCTAAGGATTAATGTAAGGGAAGCAGGGTCGTTTAGGAAGTGATGAAGTTCTAAGAAAAGTGTTTGAAAAATAAAATGGTTATATACTAAAAATATATGCATGTTACATATAGAAACAATATCCATAAACATAGACGTTCACACTGAAAACTAAAAACGCCACATTTTGTGTTCCTTAACTTGGAATTAAAAATGCTAAAAAAACTCACCTCAAAATGCTAACCTGAAATAGATTTGATTCATTCCTGTTATTCTTCCCTAAAATAATTAATTTCACCTGCAACTAAATGCAATGCATTTATCTTAAGGACTCACCGCTGCTTTGTATTCTATGCCAGTGTTTCATCAAATGCACATTCCATCCTCTTGCTTTTCTGTGTTTAAGTTAGGCAGCATATAGAACTGTTTTACAAATTAAGCTGCTTTTTCTTCTAGTGGAAACCTTTTTTTAATGATAATTGAGTGGAACTAAGCTAACCCCGAAGTATAGATTAACTATGTTATATCATGATTTTACGGTACATATTATGTTTTGAGGCCTAAGATTTTACTAATTTCATATAATAAATTGTATTATAAGGAATCATTACTGCCTTCATTCAGAAAAAATTGTATAACAGCTTCTGACTTAAATAGGAGCTCTGAATATTTCAATATTATAGTGAAAAATGTAGTTAGAAGCATGATAGAAAAACTGGTATTTGTTTTATGGCATCCTTGACACTTTAAGAAATGCAGATTCTAGTCTTATTCAAACAATTTCCACATCTATGACTGGCACATTTATATTTCCAGGGCTGGAAAGTAGAATACGTCCCAGAATACATTCTTACGGATCCTCAATAGGATTTAACTCTTCCCTTTCCCTGCATTTCCATGGAAATGCATTTATGTGCTTATAAGAGTACTAGTCATAGTCTCTCATAATAAATCACATAATACATTTCACCGTAGTTAGCTCTTTGTGCTAGGAAGTGCTCAATAAAAATACATTGACTTACTTCGAAAAGCAAAAAAAAAAAAAAAAGAAAAGAAATGTAGATTCTACACCCAGTGTTCCTTTCGGAATAACTCTGACATCTGTTTCCTAGCACATTACTCTTTGCTGCAGCCCAGTGCCTTCAACCCAAGTCTGTTCTACCATATACCTGTAGGGGAGCAAAATTTGCCACCCCAAAATGTATCTCTTTGTCGTGAGGATTGATTTAGGTTGATCATTTTTAAGAAACTGAAGACTCAGGAAGTCTTTCTTTTTATCTTCCCCCCTAACTGCCCAAAAGAATGTAGACAGAGGACTGTTCCAGGAAGGGAGCTATCACCATAGATAACTATAGTTTGAACTAGGTGTAACAGTGAGGAAACTAGCAAAGTCTGTCTGTTACAGTTCATCTCTGTATCTCATGTATCTACATGGCCCAGCAAACATTTGCTTTACCAAACATTTGCTTTTCATCTCCATGTGAATTACCTTCCTCCCCTTTGAAGTCCCAGACCCTTACCCCCAACATCCTCTTTTGTCTTTAGCTGTATTTAAGGTGAGGGTTTCAGCCATTTTGGTGAGTTACTCCCTGTTCCTGGGTCTCTCCCATGTATACATGTTATTAATCTTCTGTCTCATGACAGTTTAATCCTTAGAAAGAAAATTTCTTCCTCCTCAACATACCTCAAGGCCAGGGCTCAGCCTCCACTGGAGCAGGAGCCCCATTCTATTCCAGCACCTGAAACAGTGCCAGGGCCACTGGCATTCAGTAAATATTGAATAAATGAATGCATTACATAAAGTGTTGGCATTCATAGACATAGATTAATAAACACAGAGTAAAAACATCCCCCAAGTAAAAAACGCAAGGTTAAAATGAAGAGGTCAGTGAGGCAGGCACCAAACAGCCTATAATTGCTTCCTTTCTTTAAAAATGTCCCTTCATATGCATAAACAGTAAATTATTCTTCACATACAGAGCTGAATAATTCCAACTCCATTCATTCCAATTCTGTTAGTACTTCAGTCTCTAAAGGACAAAGTTTCTTGCTCAGTGTTGGCCAGATGGCTCAGGACACAGCTCTGAAGTGCATTCTGATTGTCCAAAGTTTCTTTTGATAAACAGCATGATTGCAACTGACTGGAAAAGTAATTCCTTTTATCAGAAGATACTGGCAACAGAATCATTCTGGACCATAAAATTGCAAAAGGAAATGATAAGAGTGTCAGAAAATTTAATCAATAGGATGAGATCAGTTTTTATTGGGTTCCTTGGATAACCAAACAACACATAGCATATTCTGTGAATTAAGTCTATCCAAGCCCAAACACACAGTTTCACACACTGCACCACATTTCTTTCTGCTACACCCAAAGCATTTTCCTAATTAGCACAAATGAAGGGCATATGGTGGGAAGGAGAGAGACAGCAGGAACCAGGAGTTAGAGGTACCTATGGGGCAATCCAGGGGGAGATATGCAGTAGCAGATATAAAAGTCTTAAGATCAGTAATGCTAACTGATAAGTAATGCTAATCATAGCTAACATGTATTGAAACTTGCTAGGAACTGTGCTATGACCTTCACCATGTGACCTCGCTTAAGCCTTGTAACAGTCCTCTGAGTATGCTCTACATTAATCCCCATTTTACAGATAAGGAAATATAGGCATAGAGGGATGAAATAATTTGTTCACAACTAACAGTTGTGAATTGGTGAGTTAAAGCTAGCTGATGCCTCTTGCAAAGAAAGAACAGATCTCATGGCAAACACTGTCTCATTATTTTAATCTGCTACAGGAAGAAAAATCTGTTCATTCATTAGGGAACCCACAGAAGCCCAGCCTGATAAATCAGAATCCCACCTAGACAGTTTGTCCTCCTGAAACTGAGCAGGACCCAGTGGGGCTCCTGGGCATGGAAGCCTTTCAAACAGTTGCTAATCAGGGAACAGAGGGGATGCAGAGACAAGGGAGGAGCAGCCAAGAAACAACAGTGCAGCTTTGGGGCAGGGTCCTGGTTCTGCCTCAAGTGATACACATAACAATATCCTTGAGCTCTTTATCGAACTAAAACGCCAACAAATGGAAGATGTTAGCATTCTTCATTCCAGAGGAGCTCAACAAGAGACCACCTGAGGCCAGATTAAAGGAGTGTAGGCCCTGCACACACACTGATCCTTATCAGCAACCCTGCCCTTGAACCACTGCTATAAAACTCCTCACCAAATCCTCCCAGGTTGGGACACAAGTTTTTGAGGGGCAAGAGCCTGCTGTGTCCCCTTTGCCTGGCAAAACAATAAAGCTATTCTTTTCTACTTCACCCAAAACTCTGTCTCTGAGATTTGATTTGGTACTGGTTCACAGTGGACAATTTTCGGCATCATTCCCACCATCATTTATATATCCCAGCAAATTTTTCTTTCTCCAAGTAACAAACGTTGAGATTCTGAGCCAAAATAGACTTTGAGGCTTTGAGAAATCCCATAAGCCTTTTGCTGATGGAGGTAATATCTCCTCTTCTTTATACCCATGACACAAAATCTCTGGAATTACTAATGCCCATCTAAAACTTCCATGGTAACCCTGTCTAAGGTTCTTGCCCCCAAATGGTGCTCTCTCTTACCTTTTGAGTCCAGGTAATTCAATTCTGTTTGCCTCCCTTGTCCTCAGTTCCAAATTCTGCAGTTATTTCCTGTACTGCCCCAGAAAACGGAACTAATCTTATCTTATCCAAGAAATATCAAAGATGTAGTTAGCCCTTTAGAATCTGATACCCTGCCATTTCTTTTTTTTTTTTTTTTTTTTGTGGTACGCGGGCCTCTCACTGCTGTGGCCTCTCCCGTTGTGGAGCACAGGCTCCACACACGCAGGCTCAGCGACCATGGCTCACGGGCCCAGCCGCTCCACGGTATGTGGGATCTTGCCGGACCGGGGCACGAACCCGTGTCCCCTGCATCGGCAGGCAGACTCTCAACCACTGTGCCACCAGGGAAGCCCTGACATTTCTTAATGATGATTTAGGACAGGGATCCCCAAACTATAGCTCACAGGTCAAATCTGGTTTTCTGCTTGTTTGTATAAGTACACTTCATTGGAACACAGCCACATTCATTTGTTCAGGTATTGTCTGTGGCTGCTTTTGTGCTAGAAGAGCAGCATTGAGTAGTTGCAAAAGACACTATATGGCCCACAAAGCTTAAAATATTTACCATCTGGGACTTTACAGAAAAAGTTTTTTGACCCTTGGTCTGGGAGGTTAGATGCGGCACTCTATCACCAGTATGCTTTCTGCAAAATACGTAAGATGTGAAAGACAGCAGCCTTAACATAAGAATATTTATTGCTTTCCTAACCTAAAGTCTAGAGTCAGCCAGGTTCTAGTTGGTTCATAGATTCAACAATGACATCAGAGACCCAGGTTCTTTACACTTTTCCACTCTGTTATCCTCAGCAGGTTGACTTACCAGTTCAGAGTTTTCAGATGGCTAAACAGCTACAAGCATCCTCACAGGACAGCATCCATAAAAGAAGGAAAGTAAAGGGCAAAGGAGACTTTGACTATATTAAATTCTTTTTTTATCATGAAAGCAAAGCTTTCCCAGAAAACGTCAGTAGAAATTCCCATATTTGGTTGTGTGCATAGCCTTGGGCCAATCACAAAGGAAACTGAGATTGCCATGATGGGCTTGGAGCCATGGCTGTCATGCCTGGTTGCATATTAGAATTACCTGCAGAGTAAACAGCAAATTAGAAAACACCAACATCTGTGCCCCATCTCAGACCAATTATGTCAAAAACTCTGAGACTGTTCCTAGCAGTGGCATTTTTCTATAACTCCCAAGAAGATCCCAATAGGTAACCAGGAATGAGAACCACTAGTTAGACAAATCATGATTCATTTCCTGGAGCTAAGCATACTTCCACATGAACAAAAGCAGAGTTCATTTGTCTGGGAAGAAGATGGAACAACAGATGGTTTGGGGTAGGCAACCGATGGTGTTTGCCACAGTCATATACATGGACACTGAAGTAATTCAGATAGATGGTGGACTAATGGGGAAGAGAAGATGAGCAAGGATCCACCCAGAATCCTCAATAAATGGGGAGAAGTACTCAGAAAGTTTCTGGGCAACAACTCCGAGAAGAGTAGAGGGCCATGAACATCAGTGAAGGAGGAACACGCAGATGGAGATCACAGGGGATAGGGAATGTCACAAGAAGCAAGGAATACAGGAAAGAAAGGAGTGCTGAGGATATAATTGGTTCAGTATTAGGCACATTGAGGGTAAAATGTCTATGTTATTTCAACATTCACATGTCTAAAAAAACACCCATCAGTCTAGAATTCAAAAAACCATTCTTTTTTTTTTTTTTTTTTTTTTTGCGGTACGCGGGCCTCTCACTGTTGCGGCCTCTCCCATTGTGGAGCACAGGCTTGGGACGCGCAGGCTCAGCGGCCATGGCTCACAGGCCCAGCTGCTCCGCGGCATGTGGGATCTTCCCAAACCGGGGCACGAACCTGTGTCCCCTGCATCGGCAGGCGGACTCTCAACCACTGTGCCACCAGGGAAGCCCAAAAAAACCATTCTTTATAAGCGTTTTGAGAATGATAGGCAGGAGCCTACTAATAATTTCCCCAGGAAATAGGCGTAAAATGAGTAAGTCTGGAGAAAACCCTATCTATGAGGATGGTGGAAATCATAAGCCTGCGTGAGGTTGTTCTGTGAGATGTGTAAAATACAGAGAAACGCATATAACAATCATAAATCAAGTCTGCTGCCAATTGTTTTAATAGACTAGATGTTTAGAACTATCCTGAACTACTTCTATTAAAGATAATAGAAATTTGTATGTTTTACTTGACATTTTAAGCCTTGATACTAAAATGAAATCACACTGTTTTCAACTAATAAGACAAAGACAATTACCAGGACAAATTCAGGTCTTCTAATTCCAGATCCCTTGGATTGAGTCCTCACTTAATCCAAAGAATGATTTGCACATAACTGGTAACCACAGAACCTGAGTGACCTTTTGGTCTCCAATGAAACACCCTGGGAAAATTGTTTTCGCTGCACTCATTTAAAAACAGTAACTGCTCTACATCATTTAAGATCTTTTGTCAAGGGAATTCAATTAGCATCAGCCTGAGGTCACCTCAGGACTTCTTAAACTTTTTCATCCTGTAAACTCCCCTGGGCTTTCCATGACTCATATCAACTGTCCACAGAAAAATAAATTCCATTTTCACTGTACAGATTCTGCAGTAGCTCTGGTCTCACCCTCAGTATCACATCAAATCTGAAAGGAGGAAGCACCCAAGGGGAGGCAGTAGGTAAAGAATGCCGGGTCACCCATAGTTCACTGCCTCTTCTCCAAATAGCTACTTGGAGCAATGGGCTACAGTCTCTGTGACTTCCTGAGAACAGCCCATGACCTCCCTATGAATCAACCAACTCCCAGTGTAGAAAACACTGGGAAAATACTGAACACCTACTTGGTGTAATGACAGACTGTAAGTTAAGTAGAACCCAGGAATGCTAAAATAATAATTTGCCAAAGTTGCTATATCAATAGCATTAAAATATCAGCTTAAATCAATAAGCAAATATTTGTTTGCTATTACTAGTAAAATTAAATATGTCACATTCATTGAACTATCATAAACTGAAAATGCCATTCATCAGCCTTTAGTTCAACAAATACTTGAGTGCCTACTATATGCATGTCATGTGCAAGGCCCAAGGTTAGTGGAACACAATTCCTGCTCTTCAGGAAATTTAAAAATCTAAATAATACCTTTGTTAAAAAAAAAAAGTTAATATGATATTTTAATTTGGCACAAAGGTGTCAGAGTAAGCCCCACATTCACTGTTAGAATTCAGATGTGCCTGATATTCCACAGGCTTGATTTAATAGGCTGACCAGGAATCCAACCAAAGGAGCCTCTTGCTAAGATGTTGTCATGAAGACAGGATTAGGTAGGTAAGCCTGGCCTGGTAGAAATGCACTTGCTGTCAGAGGAAGGTAATTCTGACAGCCTTGTCAATCAATTGGAAGTTTCCTCTGCCTTTTGTGTAAAAGCAGAAACAGCTGTTTTCACTAACATCTATAGGTTATTGGAACAGACAGGACCACAGCTTGGTACTCTTTTTTCTAAGCGACAGGTCTATTAACATGACCAAATCTTAAGCAAATTCAGTCATTTAACAAATATTTATTGAGAGCCTACAATGTGGCAGAAACAGTCACAGGGCTGTGTGACCTGACAAAAACCATGTAACAAATGAATAATGTACATAATCCATGAAGTAATCAAGCTGATATATTTTAAATTAATGAGGTCCTTATTGGAATGGAGTGTCCAATGGGTGACAAATTTTTAAAGGACATGTGAAGGCTAAACAAGATCCAGAGGACAATGGTAAGGATGATTAATTAGGAAAGGAAATTAGGTTCTATGAGAAAAAGTTAAATTAATTCCAGCTTTAACTTGGAGAAGACTAAGGGCTTACTTGATTATTATCTTTATGATCAGGAGTGGTTTTATGCTTTTCTTTCCCTTAAAGGCCTAGACATAAGAAAAATGGGATAAAATTAAAGCATTTATTTAGGCATTGTTTCAATCAAAAAAAACACACAATACAGGCACTGTCTTGTTGCCTAACACAATAGGAGATTGCAAAAGCACAAAGATGAATTACAACATAGTCTCTGCCAGTAGAAGGCATTTCATTTCGACATAAGAAAGAACTCCTTTGACCAACTAGGTGATAAAATTCAAGAACTGGCTGAAGGAACATATATAATATATAAATGCCTAGAGATTGTCAAGAATAATATTGGCTGCTATTCAAGATTGTTATGATCGTTATGATCATAGAACTAGATGATTACTGATGTTCCTTTCTAGACTGTGATATAAAACCTGTACCTTAGTTTTACAATCAACAGTCTCCTACAAGTGATGTTAGAAGTGACATATTTGCCCATTGACTAATATTATGATTTCATGGCAAATATTCTTATGTCCATTTTTTAACTGATTTAATTAAAAGCAACACCTAACTCCTTAGATTTAAGTGAAAATATCTGATAAATGATTAAGATAAATGATTAAGAATTTAAACTCTGACAAATGATTAGGAATTTAAACTGTATCAAAATTATTGCCAATAAACAGATTATAGCTATAAAATGAGACTATTCAGAATATGATCATCATCTATATTTTAATTTGGACTGTCAGGTTGAATATGCAGTATTACAGACTAGAAAACGAACTATGAAAGCTTAATTAAGTCCTTCTCAAGAAATGTAATGAGTACATATAACCCTGAAGCATAGAGTCACACCTAGAACACTTGTTGTTTAACAAGAACACTAAAAAGAATAAAAATATTTGAAGCTGCCTTCTAGATATTTGTACTTGGATATCCCACTAAAATTTCAAATTCAATGCATCAAGAAAAGCGTGAGAAAGCGAGAGAGAGAGAGACTTCAACTCAAACCTGTACCTTGTACTCTTTATGTCTTTTAATTACAGGTATCACCATCTTCTCAGTACTTCAGAATAGAAATGTCAACCATCTTTGACTCCTCACTCTCCTTTGCCCCCCAAATTAATTAATTTAGCAATAATTTACCGGGCACTTATCATATGTCTGTCACCACATTAGAGGTTAGGAGTGCAAAAATATATGTCACTGTATTTGCCCTCAAGTATATGGGCATGTAAACCAATTTTCAGTACCACATAATTAGATTGTTTTTGTTTTAATGTCACTGAGATCACTGTGATTCACATGCAGTGTTATAAGACATAATACAGAGAAAGCTCCTGTACACTTTGCTTCATTTCCCCCAGTGGTAACACCTTACAAAACTACAGTGTATCAAACCAGGATATTTACATTGATCCAATCCTTTCACCTTATTCAGCTTTCCCCAGTTTTACTTGTACTTGTATGTGTGTGTGTGTGTGTGTGTGTGTGTGTGTGTGTGTGTGTGTGTGTGTGTGTGTGTTAGTTCTACACAGTATCATCACTTCTGGAGGTTCCTATATCCACCACCAGAGTCAAGATACTGAACAATTCCATCACTACAAGCGTTGTGTTGCCTTTTTACAATCACACCCACCCCTATTCGAGTGATTTCTAGTCCCCATTTGGGTATCCTTAAAGACTCAGGGATCAGTCTGGCTTCCTTTTGTGAATGTCTCCCAATCCCCTTCCCTCCTCCACCCCCTGATTTATGCTATTATTCTTACTTTAGCTTTCACCATCATTTTGCTTCTATCATGAAGCTACCAGTGTACTATAGTTTAAAAACTCCTTCTAACATATGTCTGTGGACATCAAATCCACTTCTGATAAGTTTATGGAAATGCAGAAAGTGAGTTGCACATCAATGACGTTGCCAGTACCAGACATTTTTCAAATACAAGGGCTCAAATGACAAAACTGCCAAGAGTGAGGTCAAGATGACCACTCATTATGTGGAAGATGTGACCAGACTATTTTTTAATAGTTTTCTCTTAACAATAATACCAATATAATCAGAAACCTTAGAACAAATAAATACAGGATGCAATGCAAAATTTATCCCTTGGTGATGAGCCAATGAATGTGTTGATCTAGTTTGAAATTTATCAGGAAAGCTTGACATCTCCTGCCCTTTAAAAAAATTTTACATAGGGCTTCCCTGGTGGCGCAGTGGTTGAGAGTCTGCCTACTGATGCAGGGGACATGGGTTTGTGCCCCGGTCCGGTAAGATCCCACATGCCTCGGAGCGGCTGGGCCCGTGAGCCATGACCACTGAGCCTGCGCGTCCAGAGCCTGTGCTCCGCAACGGGAGAGGCCACAACAGCGAGAGGCCCGCGTACCGCAAAAAAAAAAAGAAAAAAATTTACATAAATTATTCTCTAAATCAAGACCAAGTAAATGCCACTTTATTTTTCTCTAATAAAATTAGTATTCTATTCCTATAGTGTACTGATAGCACTCAGTGTATCTTCAATTTAAAGAAAAGGAGGGCTTCCCTGGTAGTGCAATGGTTAAGAACCCGCCTGCCAATGCAGGGGACACGGGTTCGAGCCCTGGTCTGGGAATATCCCACATGCCACAGAGCAACTAAGCCTGTGCGCCACAACTACTGAGCCTGCACTCTAGGGCCCATGAGCCACAACTACTGAGCCTGCGTGCCACAGCTACTGAAGCCTGTGCGCCTAGAGCCCGTGCTCCACAACAAGAGAAGCCACTGCAATGAGAAGCCTGCGCACTGCAACGAAGAGCAGCCCCCACTGGACACAACTAAAGAAAGCCCGCATGCAGCAACAAAGACCCAATGCAGCCAAAAATAAATAAATAAATATGTATTTAAAAAAATAAAGAAAGGAAGAAGGAAAAGGAAAAAGGAACAATGCCATACTAACCCTTTAATGTATATAAAATAAATACCATAAAAGGTTAAAGGTTAAAAGGTTAAAGTAGGATTGCTTGGTCTCCTCTCCTCTGAACACACAATCATTAGAAGCTGATCACTGGGACTGTTTCTGAGATTCTCATATAAACTAAACTTTTATTTGTTTTTATTTCCTGAGGTAAAGCAAATATTTTTTACTTTTTGAAAGAAATTCAGAAACATTGAGGTCATGATTTATATTAAGTCCTAAAATTATAGCCATTATCTCAATTGCATCTTTCGATAGACCTTTAATCAGTTTTTAATCTCACTGACCACAAGTTCCAGGCATGGTAATCAAAATTTCCCTCTAACTTATTGGACCTGAGAGGAGTATAATCTTTTGGAAATTCCAACATAGGCTTAGGTGAACACAGAGATTTCTTTGGAGCCAAATTTGATTTTAGCCCTCTTTTCTGATTAGAAATGAAAATAAAAACTATTTAACCAGTAGGTGTATCAAAGAAATGAATGGCTAGCTGTGCCTTCAAGGGGAAGTACTGCCAGCTAGGCAGGACCCTCATAAACTAATGATAGGCTCAGTTCAGCCATAACGGATAACAGTTACTAATAAAATTGATTTATATAAATGTTTCAACTTTTGTACTTTTCTCCTCCTTTAATACTGAAGAAAGTCAAAAGAAGGAGCTTTAAAAGGAGACTGGAGGAAGGGAAAAAGAAGCTCACTGGAGGGAAGTCAGAGGGTGGAAAAGGAGCCATGGCAGGGAAGTGCAATGAAAATTTTTGATGGATCTATGTTATGTATTAGAGTGTAATAAGAAAATAAATTAAAAAGGAAAGAAAGGAGAGAGCCTTCAAAAGTCCGCCAATGCTTCAATAACAATAAAAATAATGCTAATATAAATAGCTCCCATATGATTTGTGTTTGGAACTTACAGTGCACTTTCACCCACACCCATTTTCTTTCCTAATCCTCACAATAACTCTTTGAGTTAAAAAAAAAAAAATTACTTAGTTTTATACCACCTAATACTGCAGCATTGAATTGTAGGAATGGCATACCTCTTCTTAGTCACCCTCTGCATAGAATCTACATTCTCTATCTTTAAACATGCAAGTAGAGTGGTGGATTCAATCATCCACAGTGTGAATAAGATCTGCCAAAACTGTATTGATCTGACAAGATTATGGAATGTTGATTCCTGTGTGTACCTGACCCTACTTCTCAGTGCTCATGTCATGTACCACACTCTAGAAGCTACTTCTTTACTTAATGTGACTTCCGATGATATGGCCAGCGTAAGACATCCTCTCTTAATGACAAATTTGATAGAATTAAAAGGCAACTCGAGGGGCTTCTCTATGAATATGGCAATTTTGTAGTGTTATCTGACAAATCTTTAATTTTTAATTTAATTAGACCTGGTTAAATCCATGTGAACTGAATAGCTGCAATTTAACTGGAAAATTCTTGCCAAGTTCTTCATCCTATTCGTGAAACTTAAGCCTTCAAACAATGATTGGTGGGTCAGAAATGAAAGATAACAGTTTCTAATAGAGTTTCATTTACAAAAATATTTCACATGTTTTGTTAGTTTGTCATCCAGTACATATTTAGTCTAAAATAAAGCAGAAGCCATGAATATTATTATTGTGGCCTGGGTTCTGGCCACATGAGACATATATGGCCTCAGACAGAGCACACTGAGTCCGCACTGTGGTCTAGAATAAGGAGGAATTAGCCTTAGATTGGAGCTCATGTCCATGGAGTAGAGTCACATGGACCAAACAGCTAATGGAGTTGAGTTATCAGTGTCTAGGGACTCAGCCAATTATTTCCCAACTGAGGAGCTTTTTAGAATACAGATTCACAGGCCATCCCCTGGATCTCTTTCACCCATATTTCTTGGTATACGTATGTACCTGAATTTTTCAAAAGTTTCCCAGGTGACTGGATGATCAGTAAGTTTTGGGAAACAGAGGGCTAAACTAAAATTATTCTAAGTGGGCATAAAAAAGGGGAGAGGAGTTCTCCATCTGCTCACGGACAGAAAAAGCCTCCTTAAACTACTTCAGCATCCAGCGCTCCTAACTAGAAGTTTGATTACAATTTGACTCTTACTCCTTTCTTGGCCATCTGTTTGTGTGATTGATTGATTAGTTTTCTCTCTGGAAGCTTTAAACTTTGGAAACCAGAAAGCTCATTAGGATGTAGCTCTTTAAGGGCATTCTATCAATCTGAAGACCCAAAACCTTCAGCTCAAGGGAAATTCCTCTAGCTCCTTTTCATCACTTCCATTTCCTATGTTCTCTTTTCCTGAAACTCCTGTTTTATGGGTGTTTAACATCAAGGATTAAAATGCTTGTGCTTCAGGGCTTTCCTGGTGGCACAGTGGTTGGGAGTCCGCCTGCTGATGCAGGGGATGCGGGTTCGTGCCCCGGTCTGGGAAGATCCCACATGCCGCAGAATGGCTGGGCCCCTGAGCCATGGCCCCTGAGCCATGGCCGCTGAGCCTGCGCGTCCGGAGCCTCTGCTCCGCAACGGGAGAGGCCACAACAGTGAGAGGCCCACGTACCGCAAAAAAAAAAAAAAAAAAAAAAAGCTTGTGCTTTAATTTTTAAGTCATTTTTTCCTATCCCTTTCTCTTTTTTCCTCCAAATTTTAAAATATTTTATTGTCCAGAACACTAATTCAGCCTTCAGCAATGTTCATTCTGTTTTTCAACCCTTGCATTTGATTTTTTTCCCTACTCTGCCAATGAGATTTTTAATTTCTAGAACCAATTTGTGTTTTCTAATTACTCATCTTCGTAAGAGTCTTTTCCTCTCCCTCTCTCTCCTCTCATCTTCCTCCTTCTTTGCTTTTCTTTTAATGGATAATAGCCACTTGACTTTCTCTAAAGATACTTTTTATGTGTTTCTTATTAAGTTTTCATCCATTTCTTGAATTATTTCTTTTATAACCTTAGATCTGTGGTTCTGTTACTTCATCTTGTTCCTTCTATTGTTTTTCATCAACTACCTGGTGATAGGTGGCTGTCCATTAATAGCTGGCATGGGTTACTTCTGCAGTGATACAGTTCCAATGTTGCAGCAGGCCTCAACTTTGACTGAAAAGACTGCTTTAAGTTTTTACATAAATTGTTAGGGTGGGTCAAGCAGACAACACCCCTTCAGGCTCCCTGGGCATGGGCAGGCAGGCAGGCTGGGTACCCATCTGCTCTACACCTTGCCAACTTAGGAAGATGTGTACATTGGCAGAGAAGCACTTCAGAGCTTGAAACTCCTGGCAGAGCAGGCTGTTCCCTTTTTTCCCTCTGTGCCTGTGTGCGTTTCATGTCACCACATGATCTGCTCTCCTTCTCACTCAGACCCCTAAAGGCTTTATTTTGATAATACTTTTCAGGCTTACCCTGACACTGAATTTCGCTTGTGCCTGTCATATAGTTTAGTGGGGGAAGTGAAAGGACTGACTGTTCTGCTGCTCAGATTTAGCTCCTGTTTAATTACTCCAAGGGCTATTCCTTCACCTCCCTCTCCTCTATATTAGGTCACTCTCAACTTGGAGGATCTCAGGATTGCATTCTCTCTAATTCACAGAAATTCTCAACATTTTCTGCCTGCTGATGACATTCTTCCTCCTTTTCCAACATTGCTCTGAAATATATACATATATTTTATATACACATACACATTCAGCCACATAAGAGATTTAGGACAAGAGGAAATTTAGATATGCTGTCAGTCTAATCTCCTACAATAACTTCTCTTAGATTTCTCCCATATTAAACCACTGATACATTTGACCCCAGGCACAAACACAAACATTAAACCACACCTTTCCTAAAATACATAAGAACCCAGTGAGTAAAAAAGCCACAAAACTCAAAGGCTAATGACATCTGTTTCTTCATGAAAACATAAATGGAGGAATTATATTTTATATTGACCATTCTTTTTTTTATTTTCTTTTTCAATGAAAGAAGTTCTATCTGACAAGGTATCTTCTTTGGTAAAGAGGAGCATTGCTAGAGTTGATAAAGCATACCGTTCGACTACATGTAATAGTTTCTATCATTTTCAAAGTATTTAGTCCCAGAGAAACGTAAAGTGAACCCATCATCATGGCCTATTGTGTCATATAAGTTTATAATAAGAATGATGCCTGCAAGGTACTGTGAAAACCTACATTAATAATTCTAAATCTCTTGGATGGTTATCAACCATCTGAATTTACTAGTTACACAAGGAAACTGTTTCTTGCCAAAACACAGAACCACTGGCAGAGGGTTACAACCTCCTATTAATCTGCATACATGCTTCCCTTAGAGACTGAATTTTGAAATCACATAATTCGATATTTGTAAATTCACTCAGGTACATGCTATCTCCCATCTGCCCATAGTGAAGAATCAGGAATCACTCATAAGTCACACACCAATTCTATGTGTCCACCACAACATTAATCACAAATGTGTGTATATATGTATGTATATATATATATATATACACACACACACCATCCAGTTGTGATGTAAACTCAAAACTAAGTGCTTTAGAATCTCCTTATCCTATTTCCAATTCACATCTAGATGGTAAATAGGACGCAAAAAGTGACCTGTAACGAGAACTTGCCTGTCACATATTCATGCATTCAGTTTGGTCTTGAGTTGATGGGAGATGACATTCTACATGGACAAAAATATAAAGGGAGAAAAGCAAAGAGTTTTGATATTAAATGGTAAGTTGTCCAGACTGCCCAGAGCAGTAAACTATAAAATTAACCAATGGGCCAAACGGCCATGAAGGTAAGTTTGAAGCATTTCTAAACACCAGGAGATGGAAATAGAGCTGTAATGGTAGTGCCAAAAGTTGTGATTATCTTTTCTCTGTGAACTTAGAGACATCCTCAAATCAGCCATGTCACACTAGGCTACCCCCCAAATTATAAATTAATAGCAAGCCACCACTAAGGTAGAAAAGAAAGAATCTGAAGAAAGCAAATGCTCATGCTAGCAGAAGATCCTACAGTATATATGCAATGGAAGAAAAACCTGCCTTGCGTCCCAGAAAGCCAGGGATCTGACAGTATTAAAATGATACATAAGGGACTTCCCTGGTAGCACAGTGGTTAAGAATCCATCTGCCAGTGCAGGGGACACAGGTTCGAGCCCTGGTCCGGGAAGATCCCACATGCCACGGAGCCGCTAAGCCCATGTGCCGCAACTACTGAGGCTGTGCTCTAGAGCCCACGAACCACAACTCCTGAGCCCAAGTGCCACAGCTATTGAAGCCCAGGCACCTAGAGCCCATGCTACGCAACAAGAGAAGCCACTGTAATGAGAAGTCCATGCACCACAACAAAGAGTAGCCCCTGATCGCCACAACTAGAGAAAGCCCGCATGCAGCAACAAAGACCCAAGGCAGCCATAAATAAATAAATAAAGTTAAAATGATACGTAAATCATATGCAAAGACAACTTCATTTTGATGGCCTAAGTTGAAAATATTTCCAGTCAAGACTGTGTGTCATGTTATGTTGAGTTTGGAAAAAGAAATAATTATATTATGATCTTTTATTTGTGTATAGAAAGGTATTGGACGGATAAATCTAAAAATGTGTGAGGCGTTTCAGGCAGGAAAGTCTGGGGAATAAAGCACCTGTGCTGTATTAGCTTTCTAGAGCTGCCTTTCCTCTATACCTGTGTCCAAATTTCCTCCTCTTATAAGGGCACCAGTCATATTGGATCAGGGCCTACCCTAATGGCCTTAGTTTAACTTAATTACCTCTGTAAGACTCTATCTTTATTTTTTTTTAATTTTTTTAAAAAAATTATTTATTTATTTATTTTTGGCTGCATTGGGTCTTTGTTGCTGCGCACGGGCTTTCTCTAGTTGCGGCAAGTGGGGGCTACTCTTCATTGTGGTGAGCAGGCTTCTCATTGCTGTGGCTTCTTTTGTTGCAAAGCACAGGCTCTAGGCGCGCGGGCTTCAGTAGATGTGGCATGCGGGCTCAGTAGTTGTGGCGCACAGGCTTAGTTGCTCTGCGGCATGTGGGATCTTCCCGGACCAGGGATCGAACCCGTGTCCCCTGCATTGGCAGGTGGATTGTTAACCACTGCACCACCAGGGAAGTCCCAAGACTCTATCTTTAAATACAGTCCCATTCTGAGGTACTGACAGTTAGGACTCCAACATACGTATTTTTGAGAGGACACAATTCAGCCCATAACACATGCTATCTATTTTTGCTATGTTTTTCTGTAAAGAGAGCAGCAGTGAATGGGTGAGGGCAAGGGGGTGGTGGTGGGGAGACTTACCACTGAATTCTAAATAAATAAGTTCACCAGAGCCCACACAACTGAATTAAATGTCAAGCAAGAGCCCACACTCGATGAAAGAAAAACTTCTACATATTCTTGACAAGAAAAGAAGCAGTGGCAATTTGAAGGAGACACACTGGTTCTTGCATGTGGGCCTTATTAATTCGTATTAACAATAATAGTATACAAAGGTATAGCTTCATCAACAAATTAGAGAAACATTATTAATTGCAAAGTGAACAGATAATCTAGTATTATTTAGGATGAGATCAAAGTTAATTACGTATGAAGCTCCTTTACTGGAAAATATGATAAAGTATTTGTGGTATTATTATGATTGGGATATCAAATCAATAATATTGTCTATACTATCTTTTTTCCAGTTTTCTGGTTTCTATATAGCAGTTGGTTTTCATTATTAGGATCAGATTGTTGATTGAGGTGTTTGGCTTCTTTTTTCAATTTTTTTCTTTTTTTTTTAGAATATCATTAATAGCATATGAGTAGGAATATGAGTAACGTGAAATTTCCTGGCATTTTGACTCTTACTGAAAAATCAGGCAGACCAACAAAAAACTACAGCAAATTCACTTCAGTAGGGTTTTTGACTTTATCTTTATACTCTCCCCTCCAGACTTCATCAGCTCTCTGGAAATGCCACCAAGCAGTCTAGGTTTAAAGAAGTCAAAAGCATTGATGTTTCTTGGCAAACACATATTCCTCCTTTCTGAATCGCAATCACAGCTCTAAAACTCTATGGGGTGATGCTGGGACCTGCTTGGTTTACCTTGGGATGTGACCTGTTTTAGCTCTTGTGCTGGTGACTCACTGAACACATCTCTTTTATTAATCCTTGTATCTACTGCTATCAATCAACACTGGGGCTGAAACAGCTTTCCCAAATGTCAGAAATAAACACAGTGTTTTCCTGTAAGCTCAGAGAGAAAAAAAGAGATGAGGGCATTGGACATATAAAACCATATGCTATATATATTTGGCTTAGAAAGCTAAAGTTTTTAAAATCTGTATTTTAAAAGTTGGGAACCTATTTAATTTTCTCCACTCAGATTCTAGGGGACATGATTTGTCTATCTTAGCTTTTTTCACTTTTCTGATATCTATATGAGATTGATTGTCATTAGGACAAGATTGTTGGTTAAAGCATTTGTATTTTGTTGCTGTTTTTTGCTTGTGTGGTTTTTTTATTCATTTATTTGGAGGAGTTTCATTTTCCATTCATTGGTTTTTCCTGGACAGCCCTCTGTCTCTGCTTGCCATAGTTCATAACTATGGTTACTTTGAATCTTCTCAAAAACAAAGCAAAATCTTTTATCCAAATGAACTGTTTATCCTAAATATTGTTTCCAAACACTGTTTTGTTACAGAGCTCAAAACAAAAGTACCAGTAAACACTGTATGTCTGAAAAATAAAAAGGATAGGATGTGGGGACTCAGCCTCTCCAACACAGAGGCAAAATATAAACACATTTGATAATGAAAGCTTTCTTTTAATACAAATCATAGAAAAATCTTCACACATGTGCTCAGAGACATATAAAAATATTTATGAAGTATAGTTTGAAGTAGGAATAAATAAGGAAACTATGTGTGTTAATGGAGGAGTAGTGAATAAACTATGAAATATCAAATCAATAGAATACTATGCGGCAGTTAAAGGAATGAGGTGGACCTGTATGTATGTAGCAGACATTTACCAGGTCTCTATATTTTGTTTTGCTTTTGGCCATTCAGCCTGCAGACCCATTTCTTTCTTTCTTTTTTTAAATTTTCTAATTGTGCTTCTGTTTGAGTTGAGAGGCATTTATTTATTTATTTACTTTTAATGGCTGTGCCGCACAGCATGCGGGATCCTACCTCCCCAACCAGGGATCGAACCTGCGCCCCCTGCATTGGAAGTGCAGAGTCCTAACCACTGGACTGCCAGGGAAGCCCCCCATTTCTTATCTGAAGGGAATTCTCCTTTCACAAGATAGAAACACTTGGTAGATTTAACATGTGACTTGCCTATCTCCTCTATGTGCCCCTGGGTAGGCCCACAAAAATATTCTTTATGCCAAAGATTTTGGATATTTGGTGAAAGAGATACCAGCATCTAGAACATTTAGAAACAAGAATCAGAACAGTGCCTGATGCATAATAAGTGCTCAGTAAGTGTTATCTATTCCTATTATCCATCTACACGGAAATCTACAGCATTAACTGGGAATGTGAAACAAACTTTTGTATCAATGCTACTGCACTCTGGCTCTGAGCTAACACTAATTCCTGAGGACCCAGAATATCACTCTAGACTACTGGTCAGAGAGAGGGTATATGGATTCAGATTAAAATGGAATGTTGACAGCCTCGAAGTGGGTTTAGGAGGACCCTGAATTACAAACAAATACAAACTCAGGAGCTGAAGAACGGATATCCTTAATCATAGAGCCCCTCATGATAGCTTCCTGATTCACAGAGTAAAGAATAAAGGACTAAGTAACAAATGAAATACTCTGGAACACGTATCCCTACCACAATATTCAACCAAAAGCCATACTGCAATTCTGAGGACTAGCCAATGTGGTAACACCAGTGAAGATTTGAAATGAATGGGTGGTGGCTTCTATTCTACTGCCATTTAATTCTCCAGTTTGGTTGGTTGAAGAAAGATGGAAGGATACTGGAGAGTAACAGTGGGTGAACATAATCCATCAAGTAAGGCTGTTCCCAGAAGCACTCCATTATCAAACAGAAGTAGATTTAAGGATGAGGTTTGAGCAGTTCTGAAAATCCAAGTAAACTGAAAAGGAGATTGCTTATACTTATTTCAGTCCAACTGCAAAGCCACTCTATTGCTGAGAGGATCTTGGAAGCATTTGCCATCAGACTGTGACTGCCCTGGTCCATCTGGCAAAACCATTCCTCTCAAGAGATGGAGACATCACATATCCCTGGACTGGTGCCACTGTGCACTGAGTTTATTTAAAGTCCCCTTCTTCTGGGTCTGGGATTACCAAGACACTGTGATTCCCAAGTTGTTTAACTTTAGGAAAAGAACAGACTGATAATATAACTTTTATTCCTGAAATCATTGTATTTTTCCCATGGTTTCTAACCATGATAAAGCTTCTCAAGAAGGTTTGTATACAGAGAAGGACTGCGTTGATCATGCTCTCACATATACGCCCAGTCCACACAATAGTTATATTTTCCTTTGTTAATAAATCATCATTCTGTGTCTACCTCAGTCATGCAAGTAGTTTGGTAAGCATGAGTCATATTGTCAGGGCCTGGTCACTCCTGGGAAATACAAGTCATTGGAACTTTAAAAGATGACCAAATTTAGCTGGCCTCTCTTTTAGATGACACTGCATGCAGGAGCATATGTCCATTCAAAGCATTTTGAATTTCCTTCCTGTCTTTTAGCTGTTGGTAAGTACCTGCACTTCCATTTTTATTCCTCCATCCTTATTGCATGGTAATTCAATTTCCAGTTACTCTTCTACTCCAAGGTCTTCACTGAAGGTTCTAGAAGGGTTTTCTGGGAACCCACTGTTTTATTGATATTGTTGTCGCTGTTGGAGATTATGGTCACATGATAAAACTAGGCCAGGCTCCAATTTTTCCTTCTCTATCCAACTGTGTCTAGAAACAATTAATACTTGATGTTCGTATAACTGAAAAACTGGCTTCTTTATAGGTCTGTGGGATTTTTTTTCCCCAGAGATGCATGTGCTTGTTGATGCCTCTCCAAGAACTCTGCATTTGCCTGTTGCCCAAACCTGTTGCCAAAGCCAGTACTCTTTACTTCCTGAGTCTTACTTAAGCACATTAACCTGGATTAAAAAAAAAGCAGTTTTCTGCTGACCTGTCAAAAAATCAACTCCACAAATGATTAAACTTTTCTCAAGTCTTCTTCCAAACAAGTACTGGATTGCCCAGATATTTATCTTGGCAAAAGGAACACTGCAAACCTAGGGCATGCTGGGTAAAAATCCCATCATTAATCCTAAAGAGGTGACTGAGTTTGCTTGGTATTCACCTTTGGCCTTTGGCCAGATATGTAGAAACTTTTTCTTAGTGACAAAATAGACCTAAGGATATTCAGGAGAGAAAGGGAGAAAAGGAGGGAAGAGAGGAGAAGGAAAGGATAATAGAAACATGTAAATAAGAAATGTGTTCCTTTGGGCTTATGCGTCATAGTGTGTTATACTCAAATCCCAAATATAGGTTGAAATTTTATATTGTATTATTTTTGTAATTGGCTTATTAAGAGTAAATTCCCAAAATGGACCTATTACATGTCACAATTTAACAATGGAAGAGCACAGAACTTTAAAAAATTGTTTTAAAAATAATTGATTCTCTAACCCATGAGTTAGCAACTGAATCATTATAGAATAAATGGCTCACCTAAAAAAAATGTGTTAGAGTTTCATATAAAGTTAGTATTTTTGAACTATTTTAAAAGTAAGTAGTTGTATCACCTAAAATTAAGTTTAGCATTTGATAAAGTCACTTTCCTCAAAGCTCTAAGGATCTTATGTTAGAGCAGTTAGTAAACAATCACATTCCTTTCTTTTTGTGGTTTGATCTGCTTGGTTGATGCCTCATTTAAAAAATATGCTTCAATTAACTAATTCCTTTTACGTGGGATGCCCTATAATATAGTGGACACAACTGTGTTTGTACTTATATGCCTTAAGTAAAATTAATTAACATATAGGATGTTTTAGTTTTTTAGGCCTCCTCAATGGGAAAAATTTATCCTAAATCAATGAACTAGAAATTTAAAATAACACGTGTACACTTATATTAATATAAAACAATAATGATGATGGCATTTACACCTATAGAAGCCATCTAGCTCAATTTATAGATAAGGGCACTGAGGTCAAGAGAATTATAAATTAGATGACATCTGGCTTCAAAATAGTAAAAATATTTTTGTCCTCTTCTTTTAAAAATCACTCTCAAAAAGCATAGGTAACAAGAAACAGAAACAAAACTTTGACTTCAGTACGACTGAGGCTCTCTATAACCCTGAACCAAATAGTATATGAAAGCTGAGAGCGGATGGAGAAATGGTAAGTGGCTTAGCAGGCAGCAGGAAGATTAAGTCTACAACAGCATGATACAAATGAGAAGCAAGCCATTTCTATCCTAGAATCCTGGAAAGTCTTAGGAAATGGAGGCAGCAGTTGTTAAGGAAGCCAGTTGGAAAATCTCTACGAGGAGCAGTGAGAAGTTCAGGTCCCCACCTCCATAACCAGGCAACATACCTCTTCCACCTCCAACAAAAACTGAACCAGAGGGCCCTAGATTGGGACACCAAGCACAGAGCAGGGTGTACCCTCCAGGCAGGAAGCTGGAAGATCCTCTTTCTGAGAAGAATTGTTCCAGAATAAAAATCAACAGAATCTCACATCCAGAGGGAAAATCTTGCTGACCATCTTGATGGGATCCACCAATCGGTAAGACCCAGCCAAATACACCAATTCCAATCAGTATTTTACTGCTTCTCTCATAAATATAAACATAGTCAAGACTGATTAGACGTTTGAGATATGTGAAAGACAGAGATCAGATCTGCCTTGCTGGGCTTTATGATAATCATATGAGTTTGTAAATTCACAGTGTCTGGCAGTGTGAAGGTGCCTGCAAAGCATCCATAAGGTTCTCAAATAATACTGAATTCAAGTGTACATTTTTCCCCTCCCCAAATCACCAAATATGCATATTTACAGTATACCTTTAAAGGTAAATGGAGCATTTTGTTGCTATTGCCCTTGTTGTGATTTTTGTTTTTAAATAAAGTGGAAGGACTATGTCCTCAGCAGTTTCGAGAAGGATATTTGGAGCATGGATACTATAAAAATTGGAAAATTCCTTGTCTGAAATGCACATTCATGGAGAGTCACACATCTAGCTACACAAAGATTAGATGCACACTTTTCATACAGGTGTGCAAATCAAAACCTCCATGTCTACCTGGAGGTTCTGGAAAGGGATCTTTCACACTGCAATTAAAGAAATCGAAAGCACAGTGATAGTTTTTCTAGATAGGGTGTCTGATCACCAATGTAAATGGCAAAATACATAAGATTAATGTTAATCTGAAGCTCTTTCTCCTCTCTCTTACCAACCCCATCAGCTGGAACAGTCCCACACCTGTCACAGGATCTTTGCTGTGGATCCTTGTGTGACTCTTCATCATGCATCCCTCTTCCTTGAGTAATGGGCCTGGGTGGTACTTCTTACCAACTCTCAGACTAAGTGGTTCACATGGAACCAACTCCATCCTCCCATCCTCAAGTCTAGAGGTGGACACTTGATCCTTGAGGGACAGTCAGAACATCATCCACCTACTCCCAAACACAGTAGTCAGTTAAGCAAAGAGAATATGTCCACATCAGAAAGTTCCAGGCCTTTGGCCATGGGCACAGGGTGAGAATTCTTTCCTTTCTGCAACATGAAAGATGTAAGTCTGAGCTGCTACGGGACAGCTCAAAGAGAAAGCCTACCTGAGAGGGAAGCCAACTTCCAGAGGGATGCAAAACCAAGATTAAAAGGGTGATTTGGTTCTGATTACATCAATACACTGGATCTAGCAGTACTCAAACAAGAAATACCCTGGACTTTTCATGTATATGGGCCAATAAGTCCCCTCTCTAGCTTAAGCCAATTTGGATTGGGTTTCCTATCACTTGAACTAAAAAACCCTAATATAATCCTGAATTTGTACGTAAGTATATTCAAGATAAAACTTTATGGTATAATCTAGTCTCCTTCCTTAGATTGTATACGCTAAACTCCCCCACACATGTCTCACATATAGTCTTCCAGCACAAATATCTATCATATTAATAATAGAGCCTAAAAGTTATTTTTAATTTTCCAACATCTAGTATACTTAATAAGGAGTGCAAAATGCTCAATAAATGTTTATTGAATGATTTGAAAATGACAGGCTGAATAAATGAATGAATAATGTACATCCCTGACCTTGTCTAACATTAATGCATGCAGTATAGATTCTCTATATAGATAATCATTAATCCTAATTTAATGATTTCCAAGAATCGTTAGAAGCTCCCAATCTCCTTCAGTGGAAAGAAAAATATGAAATTAGCTGTATCTAATGCAAACAGAATGTGCCTAAAAAATTCTTAGTGCTTGCTTAGAAATTAAAAAAAAAAAAACAAGTTAAACTGGCATGGTTCTTGTCAACTAGAAACTCATCAGCTATTATGGATAATGTATGGAGAGAACTCTAAAGGAAATATGAATCTACAACTGCATGCATACAGTTAAGACAATTACTTTTTAAAAAAATCCTCACATTATACTGATCCCTTTATAGACCTGGGAATTTTCCTCTAAATATACACTAATCTGTTTGTACAATAATAATAATTAAAGTCATTTATTAAGCAATTACCTTGTGCCATACATTGTGAGAAATTCTTTTTATACATTACTATTTCTTGAACTCCTCATACCAATTGTACTTAAGATAATTTATCTGAAAGTTTAAATGCTGTAAGCATTCAAATAACTAATTTATTCTTAAAAAAAGGTTTTTCATGATTGTCCATTTTTAGTTACACTGTAATAAAAGAGGAGCATTTTGCTACAATATTCTGTGCTAAGAGATGGTGTGACCTCCAAGGCTGCAAATGATAGGAAGGTGATGACAAAATGGACAAGGCAGTGAGGATTACAAAGGATGGTTAGAAAATGATTCTGATGAGGGTCTTTGATGTTGTGAAAATTTCATAAATCCCATGGAACAAAATGTATTCACTGGTAGACAGAAGTTACTCCAAATGCATAGGATGGGAGAGAACCTTGAAAATGAAGGAAGGCACAAGCAAGCAGAGCCTCTGCCTGATCTTTTCCAAAGACCTACTGTATCATCCTCTACTGTGGCTGCTATAGAAAAAGCAAATCCTGATGGTTAGTGATCTTACGAAACCTCTTTCTGCAGATTAGGAACAAATTTCATGTTTTTAAAATAAATTTTGTGCTTAAAAAAATTACCAGACTTTTTTTAGCCATTTTTTTTTAAGGAAATCAGTATGGCTTATAAAGTCTGATTTTGCAGTAAAAATTTGGTGGGCAAAATATATAAATATATATATAACAACATTTACATCATTAAATATTTATATTTTATGTGATACATATTTTCCTTTCATGGGTAAACAAATATTTTCATTCAAAACATTCGGGCTTCCCTGGTGGTACAGTGCTTGAGAGTCCGCCTGCCGATGCAGGGGACACGGGTTCGTGCCCTGGTCTGGGAAGATCTCACATGCCGTGGAGCGGCTGGGCCCGTGAGCCATGGCTGCTGAGCCTGCGCGTCCGGAGCCTGTGCTCCGCAACGGGAGAGGTCACAACAGTGAGAGGCCCGCGTACTGAAGAAAAAACAAAAAAAAACTCCACAGATACACAATGAATTCTTTAAGTAATTTGCACGGCATTCAACTCATAAAAAAGATTCTGTAAGACATCTATGCATATTAAATTTGTTCATTTCTTATCATACTTGACATCTCATATTATATACCAAAACTGTCAGACTAAAATGTCTTTTGTAAATCACTGCGCTATTTTGGAGTTAAGATACCTAAAGTAAGAAATATTAATCTGGAATGGGTCAGGTCCTGACAGTCTAAGTAAATGATCTTTTACTGTAGGTAACAGTACCCACACTTTATTGATGGGGAAAGTGGGGCTCAGAGAAGTTAAGTAATTTTTCCAAGGTCAAAGTGAGCCAAGATTCAAATCCTTGTCTCCCTGATTCCAAAGACCATGCTCTTAACCAGTGTGATTCAAAGAGTAATGACCAAAGGAAACGCAGTATGATTGGTCTGGCATAGCCCATACAGAATACAGTGTATTACACTAGATACAGCAGTGCACAATAAAATATACCAGGATATAACTCCATGAGGTCAAGGATTTTTATTTGTTTTGTTCACTGTTGTAGCTCCAGAACCTACGACAGTTACTAATATATAAGAGGTACTTAATAAATATTTGTAAAACAAACAGAAAAATGATTACTTCCCTATACTTACTATTAACACAACCTGATGCTTAACTTTTTTAGCAATGAGAAGATAACAGTGTCTTGTATTTACATCTAAAACTCTTGTTTTTTCTCATAAGCAAATGGTAAGTCACAACTCTTCCATCATGTAAATGTGAAGTGTTTTTAAATTCTACAGGGGGAGAAAGACAATAAATCTGATAAATAAATAAATAACATAGTATACTGAAAAATAAACAAGTGCTATGTAAAAAGAAAAAAATAGAGCAGGATCAGAAGTGCTGGGAGTTGGGGTGCAGGGGGGTACAATCATTAGTATTTAATAGTGTGCCAGAGCAGACTTACCGAGAAGGTGACATTTAAGCAGGAGGTTACAGAAAGGCACGCAGGTATCTGGGGGAAGTGTGCTGCAGGCTAAGGGAACAGCCAACTCAGACCCTAAGGTGGGACTGCGACTGGTGTGTCTGAGCAACAGCAAGTGGGCCATTGTGACTGGAGCAGAGTGAGCAAGGAGGAGTCTAGCAGAAGATGAAGTAAAAGTTATGGGAGGAAGGGCAAAGCATGCAGGCTCCAGCAGTCACTGCAAGGTTCTGACTTTTACTCTAAGTGAGATGTAGCAGGATTTTCAGCAGAGGTTGCTATATTGAGCACAGACTGAAGGCACCAAAAGCAGAAGCAGAGAGACCAGGAGGAGTTTCCTGCAATAATCCAGGCTAGAGATAATAGTGTCTGGGTCTAGGGTGGTAACAGTAGAGGTGATCAGATGTGATGAGATTTTGGATTTATTTTGAAAGTAGTGTCAACATGCTTTCTCAATATACTGGATATGGAGTGTGAGAGAAAAGGAGACAAAATCAAGGTTTTTAGCCCAAAAAACTTTAAGGATAGAATGCCATTAAATGAGATGGGGAATGCTATAGATGGAGCAGATTTGGCAGGGGGAAATCGTTCCTAGACAACTGTAAGAATCAGGCAATTGGGAAGGAGATCTAAACTGGACACGCAAATTTGGAAGTCACCAGTATACAGAAACCATGAAACCAGATGATCATCGGGCAATAAATGCAGAAAGAGAAGAAAATCAAGGAGTGAGCCCTACTTCTAGGGCTCATAAAGAAGAAGAGGCTGCAGAGAAGAGAAGTAAAAGCAAACAGACTGAAAATGAGTAGACAATAAAGTAGTGGTAAAAACAAACTAGAATGGTATCTTGGAAGTCAAAGAAAGAATATATCACCCAGAAAGAAAGAGGTAATCAAATCACCGAAGGGTGCTAACAAATCAACTAAGATGAGGATGAAGAGCAGTTTTAAAAGAATTATGGGGGCAAAATGCTGATTAGAGTGGCTTTAATAGAGAATGGGAAAAGAGAATTAGAGACATTGCCAAATAGACTCCTCTGAGGAGTTTTGCTGCAAAGAACTAAGGCAGAAGATCTAAAGAAGACTTTTTAAGGTAGAAGAAATAATAGTAGGTTTATATTCCTGTGAATGTGATATAGTAGAAAGTGAAAAAAGAAAAGACATTGTAAGAAATCCCAGAACTCCTGGAATTATTTTCTTGAGTAAATGAAAGGGGTGGAATCCAGTGTATATGATGATGGTTTTATGTCTGGTTTAACAGTTTATCTCTCTAGTAACATAAAGGAAGGCAAAGTATGTGGGTGCAGAGGAGATGATGGGTGATGTGGAAGTTTTCATGAGATTGTTTACATTTTTTTCAGTGAAAAAGAAGGAAGGTCATCAACTGAGAGTGAGAATGGGGAATGTGATAGTGTTCGAGGAGAGAGAGAAAAAGTCTAAACAGTCGTGTGACAGACTTGGAGAGGGAAGAGATTAGGGACATACAAAATGATCAGTGGCAGCATTAAGGGCTCACTTCAGGTTAGTGGTCATGAATTAAGAGTGAGGCAAGGGGGACTTCCCTGGTGGCACAGTGGTTAAGGATCTGCCTGCCAATGCAGGGGACATGGGTTCAATCCCTGGTCCGGGAAGATCCCACATGCCACAAAACAACTAAGCTCGTGCACCACAACTACTGAGCCTGCGCTGTAGAGCCTGTGAGCCAAGACTACTGAGCCCTCGTGCCACAACTACTAAAGCCCACATGCCTAGAGTCTGTGCTCTGCAACAAGAGAAACCACCGCAATGAGAAGCATGCCCACAGCAACAAAGAGTAGCCCCCACTCTTCGCAACTAGAGAAAGCCCGCGCGCAGCAACGAAGACCCAACGCAGCCAAAAATAAATAAATAAAATAAATAAATTTATTAAAAAAAAAAAAAGAGTGAGGCAAGTGTGCAGGGAGGTGGGCTTTTCTTCAGTCCTGTTTATCCATGGATCCATGTAGAGAGTTGGATTTACCCAGGGTTGTGGTTTTGTAAAGGACAAGGCAAGAGATGGGCAAGTGAGTGATTATAATGATCAACCATGAAATTAGGCTTGGTGAGGGGGAAATAGAGAACAGCAAGGGGGTAAGAGACAATCAAAGGTGGTCGGTAAAATAAATGGAGTTGAGGTATTGAACTTCATCATTTTAACTGGAGCCATTTTTTTTAGCCACTCAACTCTTTTTGAATCTTAATTCTGTTATTAACTATACTGCATTTTTGTATTACATGAAAGTCATGCTAAACTTGGCACTAAATCACTCATTCATTCACCTATTCAAAAATTTTTTTACTGAGTACCAGATGCTGTGGGATATAAAGTTAAATAAGATTGGTCTTTGACCTCAAGAATTTCACAGCCTACAAAAGGAAACAGGCAGGAAAAATGAGGAATTACAGAACAATGTGGTAAATTCTATGAAAAACTACTATAGCAGTACAGAGTGGAGATCTCTAAATCAAACTTAAGGATGACAGAAGACTTCTGAGGTGGTGTTTTGAAGATCAAATAGACAATCAAACAAGAAATAGAAAAGGGCCTTCCGTGGCTCATCCAAACCATAAATCAAAACACTTATTGAAGCTGGGCCAACTAGAGTCTTGTGGCACACCTCTAAAAATCACCTCCTAAATTATACAATTTCACTAAGTAGCCTTAGCTGTTCTGCCAGACCTGACCATTTCACTCAGCTCTGTTTTCTACATCTTGTCCATGAAGCCACCGTCCATGAAGCCACCTTGAGTAACTACTTCAAATATCTTGCTGGAATCAAAATGCTCTATACAGTTTCTCTGACCTCCCAATGCAGGGAACCTATCTAAGGGAGAGATTGGTTTGCCATTTGTTCTTAGAAAATTCATTCAGACCCTCACAATTTATCACTGACTTTTTTCCTAAGTGCTAACAAACCACTTGTTTAATATTCTGTTTTAGGATTTTGCCACTAACTTATATCAGATTCATCAACCTGTAACTTGACTGCTTATACAGGATGAAATCAGGGTGGGAATCAAAACCTCATTTTGAAAATATTTTAGGGAGATGACAGTGTTTGAGAGTCACTTTCATGCTAAGGGAATTGAGACAGTAAAGTTCTGCCTAAGACAAAGGATGAGGATAGACAGGGTAAGATAAATGGAAAGAAAAGAGAGAACATTAGCCTGGAGAAATGGAGTGTTATTTAAGAAGTTTGCATTCAATCCATGAAGGGGAGTAATCCAGGTCAGCCTGGATAAAGTCCTTAGAAGTCAAAGACTATGTCTTGGTTCTGACATCTGGTAAACGGCTCTCTTGGAGCTTGAGATAAAAGCCAGACTAACTAGGGAAAAACTTGGAAACCACTTTTAAATAAAACAAAGGAAATTCTTTTCTATGACATCACACCAACTCTGCCAAATCCCAGTTTGCCGATGCTTGTCACAATGTTTACAATTAAGAATTTGCATACATAAAAGTCCTTGGCTCCACTGCAGTTCAGCAAGGCTGCCAGGAATCTGGAATAACTCCTTCAAGGGGAAGGGAAAAAAATTTAATTGATGACGGACAAAGAATCACTGCTCAATCCAGATAAAAGAGACTAGTGGGTTAAAGAAATTGCATTAAATGGGTCGGTGAAGGCCTATCAGATAGCCAAGCCACTAATTGCTTTTCTTCTTGTCTTAACTGTAAAAGTTAATCCCCAAGTTTTGTTTTATTTGATTCCTTTAGTTGCCTACATTAATTTTTCAACCTTAAAATCAAAATACAGACTTAATACTGCTTTTATCAAGGTTAAAAACAGTGCCTGACAAGGATGAGGATGGCCAAGGGAGAGACTACTTTTGATTAAATCTTATTTAAAAAAAAAAAAATACTTTGCTTGAGCAAAGTATCTGACAAGCAGAAAATCCAATATTCTCTGTTCAGTTTTTCCTGGGGAGGCAGGAAATGGAAGCTAGAAATCCTGAAATTGCCAAAATGAAAGCAGTCTGATTAAATTTCTCTCAACTTAACATTGAGAACAATGTATTATTATTCCAAGATTAGCCAGCCCTGAAAACAAGCATGTTTCCTTCAGGGAAGGCAGCTAAGGCAATCAGAACAATATGCCAATTGTTGCCTTCTCGAATATCGTTGAAATACTCTTTCCATTTCAACAGAAAAAAATTTTTTTTAACCAGCATTATTTATGAAACATCAACCAAACAGTGTGAATAATTATATGGGTGGGTACTCGATGGGTGGGTATTGTCTTCTGTTGTTTTATATGCTCTGAACAGACAACCATTCTACAAAACCAAGAAATTTTTTTTTTTTTTTTTTTGCGGAACGCGGGCCTCACTGTTGTGGCCTCTCCCATTGCGGAGCACAGGCTCCGGACGCGCAGGCTCCGCAGCCATGGCTCACGGGCCCAGCCGATCCGCGGCATGTGGGACCTTCCCGGACCGGGGCACGAACCCGTGTCCCCTGCATCAGCAGGCGGACTCTCAACCACTGCCCCACCAGGGAAGCCCAAAACCAAGAAATTTTGAAGACTAAGTCACATGAATAATTTAAATGAAATATATGCAAAATCAATCTGGCATATTTAATGATGGATCATTGTTATTGTGATTTTATGTTACTGGTGATTATGCATAATTGAATTGGTTTATATATTTATCATAACCAGCATTTTAAACAATTTTTTTCTCTTTTTTTTTTTTTTTTTATCTCTCAGTGCCTGCTGTCAGTGTTGCTTGACAGTTTTCTTCACTCCATGGTAGATTTTAATTCTCATCACTTTATTCCCGTCATAGAAGTTAAATTTCTAGACTTGGCACCTCAAATTTAGGCCCAAGGCTCTAGTCTGTGGACCTCTGCCCTACAGGGACTTGCTCACTCCCACCACCACAGCAGGCCTTCAAATGCCATGGAATTAGTCTCCATTCACGACCCTTGAATTCCTGCTGGCTGAAGAGTGAAGAGAATGAAAATGTTGGTTGTAAGCCTGTGCACGAGCTGGTGATATGGCAAGCACATGCGGGAAGAGGTGTACAGTGCAGGGGTGGAAGAGCAGGTCAGTCCGCCTGCACAGACTGACAAAGGGGTGGATGACAAAGGGAAGAGGCTGATGCCAGGGAGCGAACAGATGTGGAGTTTATAAGCCTACACCCCAATACCTTCTGAGAAAACACAAAGCTGTTTCCATTGTTTTTTTCCTATCTACCTTCTCCTGACGTTTAGCCTTAATATTGCCAGATGCCTTTAAAAATAAGGGACAGCTTATCTCCACATTATTTCACAGACATCTTTTCCGTTTTATGCACTGCCTAGGACTTAGCGTAATGCCTCATATACTATAGGAACTCAATGAATAATTCTTGAATACATTATTTTTAACCATTTTTGAAAGAAACTGCTCAGTATTGTATGTAGATTGCTCACTAGAACCAGGTCATTGACTCACCTAACCAGTTCATAGCTTATTACTAAATTGTTGATCCAGAAACAGTCCAGGCATCCAGGGTATAGCAAGGAGAGAGTGCGCCTGAGTCTAGTTCTGGATTGTTCATCCAGTGTTTTAGGTATAAAACAGGTAGAAATCTATTTTCTGGCTCAAATCTACATTTTGTCTTAAATAATTGTGTGAATTTTTTTTTTTTTTTTTTTTTTTTTTGCGGTACGCGGGCCTCTCACTGTTGTGGCCTCTCCCGTTGCAGAGCACAGGCTCCAGACGCACAGGCTCAGCGGCCATGGCTCACGGGCCCAGCCGCTCCGTGGCATGTGGGATCTTCCCGGACCGGGGCACGAACCCGTGTCCCCTGCATCGGCAGGCGGACTCTCAACCACTGCGCCACCAGGGAAGCCCAATTGTGTGAATTTGATCCTAATAGCAGCCAGCTGCTAGATCTTAGAGCATATAGTTATTATACTACCTAGGTTTTCTTGTCTTTAAGAAGAGGGGCTCAACGGGAGAGGCCACAACAGTGAGAGGCCCGCGTACCGCAAAAAAAAAAAAAAAAAAGAAGAGGGGCCTATTCATTTCACTACATTTTATTAAGCAGGTCCTGCCTGCAAAGCATTGTGCTCCACACTTCTATAGAGGAGAAACATGACAGTACGGTGCCCTCTATTTTCTTCAGGAGCCGAGACCACCCAAAATAGGTAGGTCTCTATCCTCCTCTAAACATTCACAAGGAAGGGTATTTAGGAACATCTCCTAATAAACAATGTTAATAAAAGTAATTCTTCCTATTTCTTTTCCTTAAATCCCTTTTGGGATTTAACAAGGAAACTGATAAAATGCCTTACATTCCCTAGAGTTAGATAGCTTTTTATTTCTAATCTAAATCCTGTGTGCTATAGCTTAAATCTACTTCCTCTTATTCTGTTCTCATGCAAGACAGAGAAAAATCATTCATCCTCTTCTATATCCTCTATATAATAGTTCTTCATGTATTAAAGATTTCAGCCTTCATTTCTCCAGGTTACATAATGCCAATTCCTTTCATTTTATTCATATATCTTATTTTCCCAAGCTTTTAAATTAATTCCATTGCACTCCTCTCGGACTCTATGGATAATGAAATAGTCATGCGGTCCCTTTCAGATTCCAATTGGGTAATAAACATTCAAGGAGGGAAGTATTTTTAAATCTTAAATCAGAATCTCATATGACCTGGGGTTTAAAACATTTTTGGAAAGCAGGAGGAGGCTGGAAAGCACATATAATATTGTCACAGAAAGCACGGGAAGAAGTAGGAAAGTACTGTTTGGGTATTGTTATTATTTTATAAAAGAGAAAATTAAAGCATGTGTCACAGCAAATAAGGAAAAGATGCAAGATTAAAGTCACATTTAAAATAACCAGCTGCTGATTCCTGGTTTCCTACCAAATTACTGTCAAATGACTATGATATCTGATCATAGTAATCTGAATTTAAGTTAAAAAAAAACAACACAGTATCACAGTTTAATTGGGCAGTGGGAATTCACTCTACACTGTGGTCATATCATTGTTCTAGAAAGTCTTCCAGTTTTCTCCTCTTCCCTTTCCAACCAAGTTCTGCAGAAGAATTCCTCTCCACTGATATATTCTACAGGGAGAAGTAAGTACAACCTCTGAGATTGTTAACCTACTAGACTTCATCTGATATCTAGAATCAATTAGCATGTATATGAAATATTACTTGCCTGAATTCCTTAACTGATGAATGGATAAATAAAATATGGCATATCCATACAATGGAATATTATTCAGCCACAAAAAGGAATGAAGTACTGACACATGCTACATACCATAGATAAACCTTGAAAACATTATGTTACGTGAAAGAAGCTAGACACAAAAAGCCACATATTGTATGAGTCCATTTGTATGAAATGTCCAAAATAGGCACATCCATAGACAGAGAAGACAGATTAGTTCTTACCACAGGCTCTGAGGAAGAGGGTTGGGGAGTAACTGCTTGATGTGGACAGCATTTCCATTTGAGGTGATGAAAAAGTACTGGAACTCGATAGTCGCGATGGTATTGCAGGGCTCATAAAGTGATATCATTTTTGTGAAGTTCGCCTTATGAAATGTACTTAACACCCCTGAATTGTACACTTTAAAATGGTTAAAATGGTAAATTGTATGCTACGTGTATTTTACAACAATAAAGAAAACATCAATTTGTATTCTCAGGGAGTGTATGTATTAGCACAAAATGAAGCATAAACAGAGGTGGGACACAAGAGGACCCTTTTGCAAGTTGGTAATCAGTTTAATATTTATTGAGAGCCTACTAAGAGCAAAGTATTGGGCTGAGTGCAGAAACATAGCAGCGAACAGAGACAGATGTGGCCTCTGCCCTAGAACAGCAGTTTAGTGGAGCAGCCATTTTTCCGTTTCTTCTCTCCCACAAGAGATATGTTCACATTCTTAGAGAAAAAATAAGAGGAAAAAAAACCCCAAAAAGAAACAGACTCTACTGAGCCACCAAATATACCTCTATCTGTAAATAAACAACCAAAAATGAAGCAAATACCTGCTAAAACAAACAGCTGCTAAAAGTTCATCTCGGGTCCTAAAATAAGGATTGGCAAACTTACAGTTAAATTTACTCTTAACCTTATTGGATGCCATGAAAAAGAAGGGATACTATATAGTGTATCTGCACATGATTTCACAAATAGTATGATCCCTATTTGTAATATAAATTACATATAATTTATCATAAAGAATAAAAATTACAAGAGAGTTTGGATTACTCTTCAATAAACACTAACTCCTACCCTTCCTTACTCCTCCATGGGTTTGGTATATTCCCCTGCCCCGTGGATTAAAGGCTTGGCCACGTGACTGACTTTGGCCAGAGGAACCTTAGAGGATGATGGGTGTAGAGAGTTTCTGCTCTTTACCACAAAAAAGTGCTCTGAGCAGAAACTGGTCCAAGGACAGTGAAAGGGACACAAAACTGATACAACTCTAATTAGCAGCCTTAAGAAGAATTGCCCAACTGTTCTGGGCTAGATCACTCTGCAGTCAAATATACGCCTTTGAGCATGAGAATAATTTCATGTTGTTGTTTAAGTCATGAAGTTTTGGAGTATTTATGCAGCATTATTGTGGTAATAGCTGATTAATACAATACATACATTGGAATCAGCTGACCCAGAATTCTCCCACAATATATGATTTTTTAAAAAATACTTAGAAAGTTAACCAGCAATAATAAATTAACTTTTTCTTTATATATTTCCTTATTCAGTTATAGATTTAGCATTAAAAATTGTCAACTGTGTAAAATGGAAATTTACACTAAGTAACCTATCTTTTATCTATTAGTATAACTGGTAAGATATGCAAGGATATACTACCGAGATGTTAAGAAATATAGAAACTATATTTGCTTCATATATCCTGATATAATCAAGTTCCAATAAACATTTTGATGAAAGCAAATTAATCACTAATTTGACATTTTCTTTTGGCAAATTAGCACGATTAGGTTTCACATTAAATGAAATGTGTTTGTGCCTAAGTACTTCATCAAAGCAAGATCACTGGTGGCATGGCTAAAGGAATATAATTCAAGTAAATCTCTTCACTATATTCTCCCATTTCAGACATTTCTATTCTTAATTTTCATGTTTTCAGGCCTCAGGCAGAGCTTATAAAGCAGTATCACATATTTTTGTGAAATTTTCCTTATGAAATATTGAAGAAGTTTATAGGTAAAGCATCTGGCACGTTCAGAAAACCTTATGATGTTTTTCTTTTAATCTGTGTCCCTCCATTGGTCCAGGTGGAAAACTGACAATACTGTACAGTGACTATTAAGAAGATATTTATAAAAACATTGAGTCTCTTAAATGTAATTCAGTTTTAACCTTTCATAGGGTGTAAGTTTTTATTTTTCCTAATAAAATGTTAGCTTATGAGGTAAACATTATTTACAAACTATGATGGAACATCTAATGAAGTTAATTTTCCTCTCATTGGACACTCCCTGCTATTCACAAAAGTTCACTGGATTATGAAAAAGTGCAAAATAATAAAGAAGAAAAAGATGAAACAATGCTTATTGAGAAACACAAACCAAAAAAGGAATTTAATCTTTATGATAATTAGAAAAAAATACTTTAGGATAGATATGTAATAAAGGCAGGCAAAGAGACACAGTATTCTACTTGCCTGGGATAGCTGAGAGTTAAAAATGACTGTGAAAAGACCAAAACACCCGCCTAAATAGCCACAAGATGAAGTGGAACAGAAACTGCTATTCATTCAATAAACATCAACCATACAGTACGTACTTGATTAGAAGCTAAATAAATCAAGGGAGTGGAGATTACAGGTTGTAGTAAGTCTGAGAAACTTAAATAATGACTAGAGTAGAAAAACACATCAAGGAATCATGAGTTCTGCCCTGAGGGAAAGAGTAGTCATGAAAAATTCCAGAGGCAGGTCTCCAAAGTAAATTCATTGCATGTGTCCTTTGACTAAATTCGAGCCATGGAAACCTTTTTTTTTTTTTTTTTAATATTACTGCACTGTAAAGCAATAGGCCTTGTGATCAGAAAGAAAACTTACAGAAAGCAAGAAAAGAAAGTATTTGAGAAGGACTCAAATACTTTAAATACTTCAAAATGAAATCCATCTCCATAATCTTGATCAATTTTTGTTTTTCTTAAAAAGATAACATCCCTTAAGTAAAAAGGGAAAATACCAATGGCAGGTTGAACCTTGAGGAAGAAAAATAGCATCCACTAGAGTCATATCTGCACATCCAAGGACAAACAATGAGACAAGGTTGAAGATGGTACTGGGCCCTGTGTCATCTTTATTTTGTGTGAACCTAACTAGGGTAATCCATCATTATGATCTTTAAAACAAACAAAATTAGAAGGCAGTATCTCTTTCCCATATATTACCCCAACTTCACGCCCACACATACACCCAGAGTGAGACATGTCTAAAGGCAGATGATGTATCATTTCTGGAAAATGTTTAGAAACAGCATACTTGAACTAAGGCTACAGGCTGCCTGCTATCCTAGCTCACACATCACTGCCCCCCACCCCTGACACACACACATAAAATCTTACTTTCCTTTTAAGTTTTAATGGGACGATTTAAACAATGCCTACATAAGCATAATGGAGATCCCACCCACTCTCTGACAAACAGCAGATCAAGAGTCTTCATTTATGACCCTAACCCCAATCATCAGGCATCAAGGAGGCCTGTTCACAGAAACTGAGACCTATCCTCCTCTAGGCCTTCCACCTAGATTACCAGTGATAAAGGTGGGGGGGGGGGGAGTGTCTTTGCACATTAAGTGACAAGTTCCCCCAGAATCCCAATTCCACTCAAGTTCAAGGCAGAGCCTCTCCCATCAATAGCAAATCCCAGACCGTGTCTAGTTCAGGGAGATGCATCCCTTAGGCTTTCTAACCCTATGATACAGTGTCAAGCTGGAGTCCATACACTGGGTCAAAGACTCACTTCCTCATGTCCTGTTGCCTCTGCCAATAGGGATCAAGAGGGAGCTTCAAACACCCAATTGTTCCTGCCCAAAAGACTCAGCTTTGCTACCACTTTCTGCCTTGAATCAATGAGAATGGATCTCACTATAGCCTTTAGCCTTGTATATGTTAATCTTTAGACCCAGGTATCTAGGTCCACCCTTAACTCCTACCTTATAATCCCCACAAGGTTCTGCTAGCTCATCTATTCTCTTCTCCCAACCCTCCTGTACTCCTATTACTAGACTTTTGAATTCCATTACTGGCATGGTCCCAAACATCCCCAGCCCCTTCTCCGATTCTCTTTATCTTCTTACTCTAAAGGAAACCTGGCATTGCCCTGAACACACTGCTTCCTGCACAGCCCTCTCAAGCGAAGGCTGATTTTCTCCCATAGCCCTTATGTCCCTGAGCACAGGAATGAGGCGGATATCCTCTCTGTTGCTCATTCCTTTCTCAGTTCCACTACCTAAAAACCTCCAGTTGTGTATTTCATGGCATCAGATTATATTATCTCCCATGCCTCAATATTGCTTTATCTACAGATCTTCCACCAGGTTATTCAGTCTTGTGTCTCAAAGACTTTCACTTCTGGCTCACTGTCTTCCTCTCCAGACTACTCCTTTCTTAATTTTTGGAGATTTCAACATACATGTAGATAATCTTTTCAAGTCTCTAGCTTCTCAGTTCCCTGAACCCCTCTTCTCTAGTGATACTGTTTTCCACATTATTTTAGCCATCTGCTCCCACAGATTTTGTCTTTATAACTTCAACCTCTCCATAAGCATTATTTCACATATTCTACTATTGGATAACCACCTCCTTTTATTCTTCTCACTATATCTAGCATGCAAACTGCAACAATCCTTTGGCCCCACTAGGACTCCAGACCATTGGTCTTACCAACTTCCACTGTACCTCACCTTCTTGCTATTTCTCTCCCTTCTTTAACCAGCTTTACTCTCATAATCCTTAACTCTCTTGTCCTTCTCTTCCATCATTATAAATACTTGGAAATTTTCTAACCCTGGTTAAAACCTTTCAACCACTACATGTATGCACCTCTGCAGCTGGATGTGGCTTTAAAAAACCACAAAACTGGGCTTCCCTGGTGGCGCAGTGGTTGAGAGTCCGCCTGCCGATGGAGGGGACACGGGTTCGTGCCCCGGTCCGGGAAGATCCCACATGCCACGGAGCGGCTGGGCCCGTGAGCCATGGCCGCTGAGCCTGTGCCTCCGGAGCCTGTGCTCCGCAACGGGAGAGGCCACAACAGTGAGAGGCCTGTGTACCGAAAAAAAAAAAAAAAAAAAAAAAAACCACACAACTACCTTGATTGGTATCACTTTGAATTCATGATCACAAACCTCAAACAATCCCCTAATGCTCTCTTGCTATCATACTACTCTTCTGTAGCCTGTTCATTTTCTACTCTTCTAGAAATTCATTTTACTTTTTCTCATTTCTCCTCAAACTTCCATCATCTCGTCCTGCATCCAAACTCTTGATTATGATTTTGCTTCCAACTTCACTCTGAAAACTGAAGCAGTTGGAGGACAACATTCACAAACTCCTACTACCACATCTACCCAATTGCCAGTCTTACATATGTCACCTGTTACCACAGCAGCTTCCTGACTTTCACAGACGAAGCAGCTCCCATAGTACACCAGTTCTCGAGGGCTAGTCTGGGAATCACTCTTGGTGACCCAGTCTAAAACCTGCTCCTCATGTCTTTCCAGACGCCATAATACAAACTTTCCAGCCATAAATTCCTTGTGCTTAAAATAACGAAAGTAGCTTTGTTTTTCTGCAGCTTAACTCTCACTGCTACATCAGTCAAAAGTCAACAAAATGCAGTGGAAAAAAATCTAATATGGTTGATAGGTTTTTTTTTTTAAGGAAATAAAGGAACATACCCAACAAATAACAGATGAAGAAAAGATTTTTGAAATGGGAGATACTCCAGAAAACAGAAGAAAATTTTAGGCAAAACATCTTAAATAGGTAATTGGATCAAAAAGAAGAGATGCAAAAGAACAAAGGAGAGATGCTATTTCAAGTGAAGAAGCTATAAAAGGGAGCCAGAAAAGCTAAGGAGAAAACACCATTACAGAAGTAAAAAATAGATTGAAAGCAGAAAGACAATGAACTAATACTGGTGAAAATGCAATTGTAATATTGAGGGAAGCTCAGGAAAATAACAGAGAAGTGAAGATAATAAACTTCTAAGGTAGTCAATACATAAAGCAGAGAATAGAATGTAAAAATTATTCACCAATATTTCTTTTCTAAAATAACACCTATATGTTAACATTAAAAGGGCTAACTGTGCTCCATGAAAATACAAAGAATTGTATTTACTAATGACATTATTAGATGTCCAAAACAAAGGAAGACTCTTATAAGTACCTGAGGAAAAGAATCAGATCCCCTACAAGTGTTAAATAAAATAAAATAATCTCAGGCTTCACTTCAGCAACACTGAAGGCCAAAAAAGACAGAGGAACTACATCTACAGACGGTTGAAGGGAAAGGAATGGGATCTAAACACTGTATATCCATTCAGGCTGTAGTGTCTGATGTTATAATACCTCAGGAATAAAAACATTAAAAGCTCTTCTTGAAAAAGAAATATACATGAATTCTTAATGGAGCCAAGTGAAAGATGATCTGGAATGCAGCAAAAAGAAAAAAGAGAAATGCTTCCTAGATCATTTATAAAATAGATATCACTGCTACCATAATCATACAAAGGTACCTTTAAAAAAGAAAATATAGGTTAATTTCACTTATCTAGTGATAGCCATTCCAGAAAGGCAGGGATGGATCAAAACTAAGAATTCTATTAATAATGTTCACCATATACTCATCTAAATAGATAGCAAAAATGCATTTGATAAAATTTAATTATTTATAAAAATTGGTTTGAAATCAATCATTGATTCTTGATTTTTTAAAATTTCAATAAACATTTATAGTTATTTAATTAACATGGTAGCATATACAACCCCAAAGCCAGCATTATGCTTAATTTAAGACACCAGAAGCGTAAATGTTAAGGTAAGCAGTAGGATGAGAAGATGCCTAACATCACTATGACAGCTTCACTTTGCACTAGAAAAAGTCGGAGAACAGAGCACTGGACTAAGATTTAGAAATACAGAAAAGAAAGGCAACATCATTACTATTTACAGACTGTATGACTGTCTCTCTGGAAAACCAGAGGGAAGCAACTTTAAAAGTACTAGCAGGAAACAAAGTATTCAGCACAGAGCTGGATTCAAAATTAATATACAAAAGTCAAAAACTTTATATATTCTTATAAAATGTACTGAAAAAAATATTTATAATAGAAACAAAAACTACAAAACATCCTGGGAAAACTGACCAGAAATACATATTCCCTATAAGAAAAGAGTATAAAATTCCAATGAGGGCCATAAAAGACTTGAAAAATGAGTTTTATTTTATTTTGGGGTAGAAAGACTCAAGAGTTTAAAGCCATCATTTTTTATCAAATTAATCTATAAATCAGTGTTATAAAAATCAATATCCCCACTGTACTTTTAAAGTTGGGTCCAAAATTTTAGCAAAGGAAAGTGGACGGTCTCTTAAATTTTCAAATATATTAAAGCCACCATAATGAAAACATCCTAGGATCAGCACAGAAATAGACAGAATTAATAAAAGAAAAGACTCAAGTATATAGAAACATAGTATTTGATAAGGATGGTATTTCAAATCAGTAGAGAGAAAAATGAACTATTGAAAGAAGCAGGTTGTACAATGAACCTGTCATTTGGAAAAGGACAGCAATTTGGAAAATAATTAAATTGAATCCATGACTTACATCTTGTTACAAAATAAATTCCAGAAGAATAAAAACTTACATATAAGGCAAAAAAGTAAATTCACAAATAAACTAAAGGAAACAATGGCAAATGTGTGTCATAAACTTAGAATGCAGCAGGTTATTTCCAAGCATGACATGAAATCTAGAAGCAATAAAATAAATGGACACATACGTTCACAAGAAAATCTGAAACTTCTGCAAGGCAAAATATACCATAACAAAATGAAGAAGACAGAGTCGATCAAAGTATAGACAATACAGAGAAAAGACAAAAGTCTAACATCCCTAATATATATTAATATATATATTTATGTATCATATGTTAACATATTAATATATGATATATTAACATTATATAAAAGTCTGTATTTAAAAAGGCAAATAACCCAACAGGAAAAAAATACATATGAACAGGAAACTCACAGAAGAAATTCTGTGGGCCAATAAACTTATAAAAAGAAGCTAAACCTAACAAAGAAATTTAAATTAAAATGGAATTAACAAAGATTAATAAAGACCAACGACAGATACTAGTCAGTATTAATGAGTGTCTAGACAGGTGTAGTTTAATACAACTTTATTTAGCAGAGCAATTAATAACATATCAATTGGCAAAGTATTTACTGACAATCTACTAAAACTCTAAAAGTTCAGAATCTTTGATCTAGCAATGCCACATGTACTAATTTAGAGTACAGAAAGAAGAGTGGGGGAATGAGAATGGGGGGATATGGGGAAGAGGAATAAGGAGAGTAGAATGAAGGGAAGAGGAAGAAGAGAAGGAAAAGGGGAGGAAGCCAGAGGAGGGGGAAGAGGAGAAGGAGAAGGGAGAGAGTCCTATAAAAAATAAAAAATAAACTCTGGAAGAATATAAAGAATATACACAAACTGTTAGTGACAGTTACTTCTGGAGGATGAGGAAATTGCACCTTACTATTAAATATCTGTGTAGCACTTAATTTTTAAATAACAAAAAAATATTATTTTTGAAATCAAATATTTCAAAAGTAAAATGAAATTGCAAGCAAGCTTAGAAAGACAGCATTTCTTCTACATTGATTTCATTGCTAGGTTTTTCCTGCCAAGTGTATATTTAGAGCTCCCATAGATAAAATTTCTGATTTCCATCCCAGTTGTGACCATCCCATCCCCTCTGTTCATGCACTATAAAAACAGAGGAGAATGGAATGGTCTCCATCAAAGCTTTACCCCTTAACACCCAACACTGACACAATCTATTTCCCCAAAGTGCTCAGATTGTTGATTTTACGAATCATTAGGCAAGAAATGCTGTAAAGCTAGCACTGAGTTATATAAATAATGATCTGAAAGGAATGAAAATGATTGTACTTTGCCAAGTCAGCAATCTAAGAATTCTGTTGGAGAAGGAACAGAAAGTTGTTTACATCAAGATACTCTGAGATGTTTCCAATAAAACTAAAAATCAAAGAAGTTACTTGGACAGGACTGCTCCATAATTAACACTTTGGAAATGTCTTATCAGCAAAAGGTCTCCTAGGAATTGGTATCCCCGCTCAGTGAAGAGGAGGATTTTGACCTTTTGACTTAAAATTTTTGAATCTTTCCTAGCATTAATTCAGTACTCAAAAAATCCAATTTAGTATTGACTTCTATATGATAAACAAGATAGTAAATGGATTTATACATATTAATTTTTATGCCTCTACATATTTATATTTTCATAGCCTAGGCAATGATAAAAATGATGAAAGGAACTTGGAAAAAATAGTTTAGTAACCAATTCTCCCAATCAATACACAAATTATTTCAAAGACAGAGAGTCAAAGTTCTCTGAGGCTTTAATTTTCTTCCCACTGAAAAGCATAGACATGACTCAAAGAAACTGAAGTCAACATCAACCCATCTTCTGTAATCTGGAGATAGTTTAGGGGTGTGTGTATTGAATACAGACCTTGGATGGTCCTCTGTGTCCTCCGTGAAGAAAAGCAACAGCTTGCGTCTCTATATCGTTCTCATCTTCTGGGTGACATCTCTCATAGTTGCTAGATAGCTGTACTTCACAGTCATTTTAATTCAAACCTCACTATGCGTTTAGAGTAAAGTAGTCCTTGTCTTTTGTAGTCTGTTTCTAGTTTAGTCTTCAAGTTGAAGTATGTGATCATCTTAAGACAGATCCAAAATTACGACCCTCTGTGAGTAAAACTCCACCACGGCTGACATGGGAAAGAAAGAAATTTTGGTACCAGGTGTTCAAGGGTTAAGATTAGAGGCAGATCATGGCTGAGTATCCATAGAGAATGTACAAAAAAGATGGTAATTCATAAGACGTCTTGATCTCATTCAATTTAGAACAAAAAGGAACCTCATACTTTGATAGACATTATCACTGCTCACTAATATCCAAGTCTTCCTCCTGGACACATAATACTGCACCTCCAGGCACACATGTGATTTGGCAGGGTCTAATAACTAATTCTGGTCAATGTTATGACTGGAAGTGCTGCATGCCTCTTCAGGGCAGCAATATTCAATTACTGGCATGAGACCCTACCTGCTGTGCTGACCAGATAAACACTTTATGAAATGAAACTGTCGTGAAATGGTAGTGCATTCTTCATCTTGGGACCACAGATGACTGTGAAGAGCAGAGGTTTACTGCCGGACCTCATTGGGTGTATTCTTGGTTTTAAGCCATTGAGATTTGAGGGATCTGTTACAGCTGCATAACCCAACCTCTCTTGAAAAATGCATATACTCAATCAATTATCATGGTAAAAAATGAAAGATCTTTTTGATGTCATCATTATGACCCACAAAGGTGAGTTGGGGGCGAAGTATTATCATTTCAAATCTAGAATAAAGTTCCTGACATAGTTGGCTACACACATAAATGAGCACATATATAAATTGGTGGATAAAAAGATCTTTATAGATAATTTACATAAACTAATATTTGGTTTTTTTCAATTTGCCTTTTATTTCCAAATACTTTGGTTTACTTTTTTTAGTGAATAATATTCAAAGGAGAAAGAAGATGGAGCTAAAAATATAAATTCATCCTCATGTGGTTAACAGCATGTATTATAGGCAAGAAGAGTGCTTTCTCTCTGTTTTAGTAATGGGAAGGAGATATTGTTAAATCAACAATGACATGTTTATAAGCCACAGATGTACCATGTAACATGGGGATACATGTTTAGCCTGAGACAGTTCTGTTCTGATGCGACAATTAGCTAGCTTACTGGATATTTTATATTTGCTTAATACAGGTACCTTATCTCTCCTTTCACCCTGCTCTTACCCCACAGGCTCTCATGAATTTTGTGTTCAGCCAACAGGGATGCTCAAGCAGCAAATAAAGAGAGAAGAGAATATGGTCAGGGTATTACGCCCTTAATTCTCTCCTTGGAAAATCACCTCAACCTGGCTGTGTCCCTCAAAAGAAAGTCACTGATTGGTTCTCTCAAGGAAGTATGCCCTACTCTCATCCTTCTGGCTTCCATTAACATCTCCCCTTGTAGCTTCCAGCCTAGGGGTGGTAACAGCTCCACTATTCCTAGCTCCAGGTTGCTGCGCTACCCTTGACATCTTACAGAATTCTACAATAGATCAGACTTAATAAAAGAAACGTTTAGGCATTGGCTCTTACTGGCTATTGAAATGGGGGAGAGAGAATTTATCATTATTCCTTCCACTGAATCACAACACTTGATTTTAAAAACAGAAGTATAACGTAATAAATTGTTCATAACAGAATCCAATTTGTTATTTTACTAGGGCTATCACTTCATGTTTATATAGTATAATAAAATACTTTTGTGAAGAATCTGCACATAAAAAGAGCAATCAACTAGATAGGAGAACAAAACAACTTTTGCAACAAAACTAGTCGACAAAAAAGACCCACACATCCCTAAACACAGCAGGTAACAAAAAATTAACAGCATCCACAAGTTGTACATGGTGTCAGTGTCTATGTGGAAGAAGACAAGAGAGAAGAAATGGGGTGTCTGGTGGATCTGAAAAATGAAAGAGCAAAATAGTGCACAGGTATTCACTGAGAAACAAGACCAGCCAATTTGAAAACAGCAGCCAAAATTGGAAAGCATTTTGCCCAACTCAATAGTAGATGACTGCAAGGGACCCACAGTAAAGTCTGAAAAAGACTGAAGCAGTGTGGGTCACATGAACTGGCAAGACCAAACAGCCAGAATTTCCTTTTGAGAGAGCACCCCACAATGGGGAGAAACTTCTTAGAATGAAATAAAAATTCAGGAAAAATTTGGACAACATAGAAAAATGAAAGACAGGGCCCAGGTAAATAGGGAAAGGGAAAGAGACCCAGGAAATCTCAAAAAGTAAGTGAACATATGCTCTAATGCTACAAAAAATATAAAAACTGAAGTGGGAGCACTAAAAATTAAGAAAACTACCTTGAGTAATACAGCCATAACTTCTAAAAATGTAGGAAAACTAGTTTCACATAAATATGAGCAACAGAAAAGGATCTAGGTCAAATCCAATACAAAGTTATAGGAGGAAAAAAGAGAAAAACCATATACTACCCCTCTGGACACTGAAAACATACTAGAAAGACATAAGCACAAAACAGATCTAATCATGACCTCCCAGATCAAATGAAGCTGTTAAGAAAACTATATAACTTAAAAGAACAACATAAATCAGAATTATAACTCAGAGTGTTAAGAGTTGTTACACCTAAACTGAGCTGTCAGGCCGTTTACACTGAACTCACCATCTCCCTGGCTCTGTACCCACCTGTCACCCACCCACCACTGTTAGACCTGCGCGGTCTCCTAGGAGTTTCGACTCGCCCAGGAAACAACAAGAGTCGGAAGTCGATGCAAAACGCAAGAGGTTTATTGAAGGCCGGTGCACCGGAGTTCCTTGGTCCTCACGCAGGAGGTCGAAGAAGGAACCCCTTTTGGGCGCGAATATGTCAGTTTTATAGGTTCCCACTTCCCCGTATGTAAATTATAGATTTGGTTGTGTTCTCCTGCTGATTGGTCCCGGCTTAGGCTCGGACCAGAGAGGGAACTTATCCCCAGCTGTCTGATTGGTCTTTGACAGACACCTATTTTGTTTATCTCCCTCCTTCTCCCCAGCTGCCTGATTGGTCTTTGACAGACACCTTTTTTACATTTTGTTATCTCCCTCCTTCTCGGAAGGGGGCCGGACATCCTGGAAATTCACCCATTGTCTAAGAAGCCCCTATTGTCTGGAGAGTTCTTAATCATTAGCTGGAACAATGTCCCTCGAGTCCCACACCACCACCTTCCTTCCACTGATTTATGAGGGAAGGTGAGAACAACAGGGACATGGCATTGCTGTCAGGTCAGGAGGCTCCAAGTGCTCCAGCATAAGCCTACAGCAGAGCATGCGGGAAGATCTTGGGAGAACCTGATCATCTTCCCCGGAACCAGGGGGTCACAGAGCTTGGTTTACCCCTCTCACCTGAAGACGTCAGCTGGCCCTGACTGAGAGTGAGAAGAGCCCCTGATGGGTGCAGGCACACATCCACCAATGGCAGGCAAGAGCACTGCCTGCAGGGGACCAGTTCTACCAGAAGGAGGGGGCAGTGGACCACCAGGAGCCGGACCTGAGGGTGAACCTAAAAGCGTCAGCGTGAAGAACGTCACCTGCACCAAGGAAGTGCAGATGGAAGATTCCCTATGGTGAAGCTTCCTAAGAACTCACCAGGGTGGCCTGTGAGAGGAAGAGCACTGAGCAGTTGCTGTGAGGAACACCAGCACCAACCCGGTCGGTTTAGACGCGCATGTCCCATTCCCTCTCTGTCCTCCTCCCCACCCTCACACTGGAAGAAGCAGAAACAACCTCAAGGACAGGGATAAAGATGTGGAAAGCCCAGGAGGTGTAATCATTGGTCAAACTGTGCACCCCTTGCCTACTATAGGTTTCACAGGAGCAAGCTGTGAAAGGGGAAAGTTTTTAATTGAGTGAGAGATGGACGTTGCATTTAGACAAGACTGAACTTTCTAATGTCTGAAAATGAGACTGTCTCCAATGCCTGAATATGACCAGAAGACGAGGAGATCTGTCCTAGATAATTTCCTGGGGTGGAGAAGGGAGATCAGACAGAAAGGGCTGATCGAGGGCAAGGTGAAATTAAATAATGAAATAAAGTTGCTCCTGCTGGTATCCTACCAATGAAGTGGTTGCACGGTAACATTTCTGGATCTAGCACAGAAGAGCTACACTCTCTGGGACTCCTGAAGAAATAAAATTAACAGATGGTGAGGACTGACTGTGCCCACACTCAGTGTGGGCCCTTAGTCCTTACAACCTAATGATTCAGTACGGGTTCATACATTCTAAATCTTACAGGTAAGGAAACTGAGACTCAGAAATTTTATGTACATTCCCCAAGGATGAAGCTGATAATAAGGATGGCTAGGACATTTGCTGAGTAGGCTGCACCAGCTCTGTGCTGAGTTTTACACTCGTTTCTCATTTAATCCCCCAAACACTTTACGGGGTAGGTTTTATTTTTATGCCCAGGTCAGGAAGTCAAATTCAGGTCTTTGGTGCCTCGTCCTGCTTCACTACCTTGGGCAGTCAGGTGCTTTAGGAAGCCAAAGAAAAGCTTAGTCCAGTGTATCTTTTAGTGAGGAAAAGGTCCCATTGGCACCCTCAGAGCCAAAGAAAATGTGTTCTAGATTTAATGCCCACTTTTCTTTTCATGTCAGAAGCAGGTAGTCGCAACAAAATTACAGAATAGAGTAGATTTTACTCACTATCCATTTGTATCCCGAAATTACTTGATTCATACCAATAGTTGCTGGGCTGTTTTAAAAATACTCATTTTCTCTATTTAAAGCTGTCAGACACAAACTCTTGGGTTGCAGCCTGATGTAAAATTAACTACCAAGCATACTTCTACTGCCAAGAATAAAAACTCAGAACCATAAAATGTAGATGGCTTACTGTGCTAGAGTTAACGTTATAGTTAGCATTATTAGTTTTCTTCCTAAGGAAGAGCACAATATTAGGTTTGGGACATACCACTCAGTGCCAGGCAGTCACAGAGAAATATACTTCCAGGAGTCATTGAAACTGTACTAGCTGGAGAGGAAGGATAGATAATCATAGTACACAAGTACACAAATTACACAAGTCAGAAGAACAATGGAGCAGACAGGAAGATGATAATCCTGGTTTCCTTGGGGCAGTATAGAATGTGGTATTTGTAAATCTTAGTTACGATGGTACTGAAATCTACAAAGACACCCTCAGTCATGCCTGGGCCCTTTTTTATTTTTAGCTACAAAGTGAGGTTACATTCTGTTCTGTTTCAGTAAGAAATGGATTTTGTTTTGTATTCTCTAGGCTCTGTTTTAATTAAGAAATTCTATGACAAAGAGACAAGTTAATTTCTAGAAATTAATTTTATAACCAAAATCTCTAAGCCCTCCACCCTTTGGCCAAGCTTGTTTTTAGTAAAAATGTATTCTGTAACCAACATCTTTTGTTCATTTGTTGTGTCAGGATTTGTTTTCTGCGTTCTTAGTATATAAGACATAGATAAATTCTATGACTCTTGCTGTCCTAGAGTTGGTTTTCAAGGTGGACAATGAAAAACGGAGAATTACAAAAGGACCTATAGGAGCCAAGAAACTTTGTCAGATTTCTTAAACACTTCTAACTTCTTGGAGTTTCATGTTATTATCTCATTTCTTTCCCCCTTGTGATGAGTAGCTGTTAAACCATTAAAATAAAAAGATTCTGTGTTGTCTTTAGGTACAGAAAGCAAAGGAGTTCTCAAAGGGCTGCATCTGAATCCTCAGGCAGAATCATGGAAAGAGGAAACACACACACACACACACACACACACACACACACACAAAAGAAGTATGCAGTAGCATCATTAAACAAGGAAGGATTCCAGGTTCAGGTAAAAAGGAAGACCTTCAAGAAAGAACACCAGAGCCCTGGGAGCATATTTGGGCCAGGCTGAAGTGAGTGGGGAGAACGTTGCGCCACAGCAGTTACAGGTGCATGATCCAAAGGACGCCAACAGGTTTGCATTTAGGTAAAGCGCCATGCCACAGCGAGCATACCGAACCCAGCAAGGTCATGTCACACAAAAATCTTTCTGACTTTCTCCATTTTAAAGGAGATATGGCCAGACCACCTCTCCCTACTAAGACAGTTGGTAGAGAACATCGTAGCATTTATTCTTCTCTGGTATTGTGGGCCTACCAAGCCAAACTAAAAAGCCCCCTTAAACTAAAGACATAAAGTAATTCTCCACAATGTGGTGTGTTGCACAGTCTCAAAATCAAAAGACAATGGATAGCAGAATTGGAAAGTGGATAGGAGAAATGAAAACTGAGTCCTCATATAGAGAAGTTCCCCCTAAAGGAAGCTTTCTTTAATAGCCCTCCCAAGAACAAGCCTCCAAGGAGAAAAGGAAAAAAAAGATTTGTGTACTTTGCACATATTTGGATATTCATACTTGGAACGTCTTTTGAAAACCTCAACAAAATGGCCACAGAAACCTGGATAAACACTGGCAATTTTTAAAGTAACGACTGCTCCCTTCCAAACCAATTTCAGAAGCAACAAAGAGTACAGTACTGCAAGGAGTAATTGAGCAGTCCATAAAAACAATTCTGCTTTATGAAAGTGGGTGATACTCATGTATTACAAGAAACAGGAAACATTCTCTGTTTCTGAAGCATTTATGGTCATGTGTTAGTATTTATATTAATCTGGATTATTCGCTCTTTAATTGTAGGTAATACAGTGCTATCGAAAGTTAGGTCTCTTTTTTTCTTTGTTACATTTTTCTTATGTCACATGTGCTTTTGGGTCAACATTAATGGTGCAGCACAGAAACACACATGCTGGTAATTATATTTTCCTTAAGATGCATTTCTCCTCTGTTGTGGATTAATTCTTATGATCTTTCTCATGACCAAGCAAATCAGATTTATGTTCATGGAACTATAACAAGAATTTTGGAAATGTTTGTAATGGATCCCACATGTTCTGTTTGCTTAGACTCATAAAGCTGGAAGGGAATTTCAAGAGATCATGTGGGGATTTTAGAAACTGAATTTTATATGATCAGATATCATTTACTAATTTTCCAGAAGGACAGATTTCTAAACAAATGGGTAGTTTCTCTTAGGCCTCTGGAGTTCTCACTTCTAAGACTGAACCCACTTTTGTGTAAGAGAATACACTGTTTATAGATAAAGGGAATTCTGATGTCACCCTTGTGAAGACAGCAGAAGGCAAGTGACAGACACCACAGAACACCTTAAACAATTCTGGTATCAAGAGAGACAGATGACACCAGAATTCCAACCAATTAAAAGCATAAAAACATCTATGAGGCATGTATAAGTAGTCATTATTATTTCCTAAATGTACTAGTGATGCAATATGCAATATAAGGTATGTTGAATGTCTGCTTTCCACATGTTGAATCTACAAGGGATAATCCTGCTCAATTACTCTTCAATCAGGAAACTGTTTTATTATTTGGTGTCCCAAATATCGTTTGCCTTGAGGAAACTGAAAAAGTTTAGTCATTTTGGCCAGCCCCCTGCTGCTCAGGCATCCATATTTAAATCATCCAAAACAGGTGGTTGCTTATCTAGTTTTTAAACCCTTTCAAACACAGGGATCTCAAAACCTCATTACACCAAAATGCTTCCTACATGTAAATTTGCCCTTTGGGTTACTACCAAACTCACTATAATGAGTACACCTTATCATGGCAGCAGATAGACTTTGTAAGTTGGTAAAGAAGTAGTAATGCATGGTAGGGAGCAAAGAGACAGCTGTAGGAAATAAAGAGGAAGCCTGGGATTAGCTCATGAGCACATGGTGCCTGGTGGCAATTCTCAAACTGTGGCCTGCATCAGAATCACCTGGAGGGCTCATTAAACAGATTGTTGGACCCAGAGCTTCTAATTCAATAAGTCTGTTGTAATGTAATGCATGAAAATTTGCATTTCTAAAAATTTCCCAGTGAGGCTGATACTGCTGGTCCAGGGACCACATTTTGAGAGCCACTGGCCTAAAGTATTTGCACCTGCAAAAGCCCTAGCTTCCTGAGATACAGCAATGTATACAATATAAAGACAGAACAATCTTAGGAAGAAAAAGTTTGCTTTCATTTCTCCTAGAAACATTTTTCACATACCATAAGGATTAGATCAGCAACCGTTTGTCTCCCTAATGATGGAGTTAACTGCTCTGATCCAAAAAGACCCTAAATGGTTACTGCTCAGCCTGAAGTGTTACCTCACTAGGTATTTACATTTCAAAGAGGCATGAGCTCCAAAACTTGAAGACATCTCTTGGTGGCAAAGGTCACATGGCATTCTGGTTCCTGGAGAGATTTTATTTATAAACCGAAGGGCTGAAGTAAAGATTCAGGCCCATTACGTTTCCAGGGAGACATTTTCAGGAGGGGAGGGGTACAGCTGTCTTCTTCCCATTATAAGCAGAGAAAAATCATTTTCCTTGTCTCTCACCTATGGAGTGTTCAGCAGCTCAGGTAGGACATTTGTCCTGTCTTTTTTTCTTTTTAACATCACTTTTTATTTTATTTTATTTATTTTTTGGCCATGTTGGGTCTTCGTTGCTGCGTGCGGGCTTTCTCTAGTTGCAGCGAGCAGGGGCTACTCTTCGTTGCGGTGTGTGGGTTTCTAATTGCGGTGGCTTCTCTTGTTGTGAGCACAGGCTCTAGGTGCGCAGGCTTCAGTAATTACAGCACGCGGACTCAGTAGTTGTGCTCACAGGCTCTAGAGCGCAGGCTCAGTAGTTGTGGCGCACGGGGCTTAGCTGCTCTGCGGCCTGTGGGATCTTCCCGGACCAGGGATCAAACCTGTGTCCTCTGCATTGGCAGGAGGATTCTTAACCACTGAGCCACCAGGGAACCCCCTTGTCTTGACTTTTATCACATCACCCTAGAGGTGAGTTCTGGGGCAAAAGGGGTTGATGTGTTTAAGAAACCTCTCTTACCCACAATACTTTATGTATGCATTTAGGATAAAATTAATAAAAAACAAATATTAAAATCCAACAGCATCCCAACCCTAAATCAGCTCTACTGTGATTAGGATACCTAGCAACTCCTGATAAAGATCAAGACTGCACCCAATTGATTCAGTAAAAGGAATATTAACAAATTTTATCCAAATGATTTCTTTCTGGTAGAAAAAATAACCCCATATGTTACAGTGTATTGCCTTTCAGGCCATTAACCAGTTTCCAATCTAACTTAAAAATCTCATTCTAAGATTTTCTTATTGAATTTCCTATAAATGTCCAGTTTCTGTACATGTCCAGTGCTACTGTAATCAGCCTTTCATCTTACTGGTTCCTTCATTATTTGATAAGCTAAGTGATATTGTTGACAGGTTGTTTATATTTGTATGAGTTATACTTTTAACTTTGAAAATTTTATTTACAGGAGGGTCCAGTAGTCATCACTCCAACAAAGCCTGTAGCAACTGGGCTTGCCCCTGGTCTGTGCTGCTACTGCATCTCTATTACCTACTCATGGAAGTATTGACTCTTCTCTTGACAAAAAAGGACTCAGTTTACTTGGGCAGGCACAATCATTCCTCACCTAACATCATGTTCACTCTACCCTGATTGAAATGGGGGAAAATGTTAGCCCTTATATCTGCTCTTCCTTTGACAAAAGGTTCTCCTAGAGCTTTTAAGTAGCACAATTCCAGGCATCCACGGACATTTATATAACCCCCATTTAAATGATGACCTCTGGAGTTGTGCAATATGGGTAGCTCTTGATCAACCCCACTGAGTCTTGTCTTGGGAGGTAAAGATGGATCATTAAAACATTATTTATATTTTATGAGCCTGTGGTTGTAGAACTACACACTCAGCCAGAGGAAGAAGAATCTACTCTATGTCCACATTTGGAGTTACAAAACTAATGAAGAAGGAGGAAGCTCTAGGCTGCTTAAATGTATATAATGAGCACTTTCCATTTTTCTTGTTCTTATGCAGACAGTCATTCTTTCTCCATATAAGTAAATACATTTAGTCACTTCGTGACTCTCAAGCACTGAAGGAGTACAGACGACCAGGCTCAGCTGTCTCTACCTGTTTCTTTCCAGAGCACATTTGCCTCAGAAGCAAATTCTGGTTCATCCATCCAGCTGTATACATGGTTTGTAGTGTAACAGCCCTTGGTAGGAGTGATTTTGCTGAACTGTTGTTGGATGTGAAGCCACTGATAATCAACAACCCTGAGAAATTATCAGTGTACCACAGAACTCTGTTGAGAATACCATTCTTTACATTACAAGATGCCATCTCCATTAAGTCTTCATTCAGGAAACAGCTGCCTGTCCCCAGCCTCAGGGATATTTCTGTACCTCTGGAGCCACAGATATGTTCGTATCTTATGTACAACTGACTCCATATGCTTCTTTTCTGAATGGCTTCTAAAATATCAGACATAAGCATAAGGGCCTTTGTAGATCTTTGTGGTTGACTTTTTAAATTATTATTATTATTAATGTTATTTCTTGCTCCATTTTAATATCCATGCCTTTGTGTTGCTTACTTCTCTTTTCCTTTAAAACTGTATCATTTTGCTTTCTCTTGTTCTCATTTCCATCTCTTTTTCTCTCTCCAACCACCCCAACTGTCATACAGTCATACACACACACACACACACACACACACCTGGAAATGTAAGATCTTTCAGGAACAGGCAGGCAGTAGAAGAAAGAAACTGTGGATTCTCTAAGTCAAGGACTTAGTACTCTAGTTGTCTGTTAACATATGCCCTCATGACTCCACACATTATTCATCTGTCATCCCCCCCACCCTATAGTTTCCAATCTTTCTTCCCTACTTTTATCAGGAACACTAATCAGCTTATCCAATATTCAGTAAGTTTTCAAAAAATGCAGTTCTTGATATTAGGTCGTTCTTTCAATGTTGTCAGGAAACTGGGATGTATCAGTTAAGGGGAGTCATTTGTTTGGGGGAAGCAGTTTTTTGAATTAGTAGGCAGTAATATGTGTATTTATGTCTCTGTGTAGCAAAAATAAAATTTATTACTGCAGAATATGTTTCTGATTGTTTTAAACTTTCATTGACTACCAGCAGCATATGAAGTAACAGAAACAACAGCATTAGACCTAATTACAGCCCACTGGGCATGCTGCCTAAAATGGTCATTTTCTGGCTTCTGTCTAATATAATTCTGTATATTTGGCTTTCCCTGCCAATTTAGGTTTTATTTGTCATCACTTATTCAACATTATTCTTAAAGACCTATATCTATCACTAAAAATTCCCAAGCAACTCTAATCATGTAAAGAAAAGAAAAATCTAATTTGTAGAAAATATCTGAGTCCCAACTTTGTTATAAATTCTGAGATTTATTTCTTTAATAATGTATCAAGACAATTTGAATAACAGTCTTTTTATAGGTTTTAATGTTGTAAATTCTAGATGTTAAACTTTTTGCTTTAATTCTCATTATTTCCAGGAACTCAAGTAATTTGGAAAATATTCCTTCAGGTACATAGTATACTAACTAAGGCATTACAGTTTCTTATGTATCGTGATTACTCGTGTAAGATAAGAGCAAGGATAGGGTGAAGGTTACCATTTCCTACCAAAGAGGCTGTGGTACTAAGATCTTCATAGTTCGTGAGTGCTACCTAAATATTTGTTGACTGTGAAAAGAAGACACCCCTTCCAGGGCCCAGTTCCGTCATTCAGTCCATCCACTGGTCTTGGGATACTTGCACTGTGCTGTTACAGCTCTCACTGTCCTTAACCCCTATTCCCTTTCAGCTTACCATGATCTTTGGCTCTTAGGCAGACAACATAAGCGGGAAGCATCATTAACATCAAATATGGGGAAAGGTGGGGAAGCTGCAATCCCTCTTCCTTTATTTAAACTGCATAAAAGTTCACAAGGCAGTCATATAGAAAGAAATCATATGTCTCAAATGGATAGTTGTAAAAGTTCCCACACCAGGGCAATAGAAAATGTGAAATGTAACTCATCCCCTTACTCCAACCCGATGATATTCCAAACTCTTCCAAGTTCTAGGGCTGGATCAAGAATTCATGCATGTTGTTGGTTATTTCTAAATATCCCAGATAAGTTACAGCCATTTGGACATGCTTCCTTTCCTCAGAATTCAAAAAAAAGTGACTGAAATCTAAGGCCCACCCCCACCCTATCCCTGGAGACAGCTGAGTCATTCCAAAGCATCAGAAGATTATCTATTCTGGCAAAATTTCCATTCTCCCCTGCTTGCCTCATCTTTATGGCAGTTAGAAACCCATTGCAAAGCTTCTGGTTACATCTGATGACCACATGCATTCACCTAGCCTAACTTGCATAACCCCATTAAAATGACAGGGAAGGAGAAAAAAACAACAACTATGCCTTATATTAGTTTCCTGAAGCTGCTATAACAAATTATCACAAACTCGGTGACTTAAAAGAAATTGATTCCCTTACAATTCTAGAGGCTAGAGATCTGATATCAATATCACTGGATAGAAATCAAAGTGTTTGCAGGGCCTCTGGAGGCTCTAGAGGAAAGGCTGTCCCCGCCTCCTCCAGCTTCTGGTGGCTGCCTACATTCCTTGGCTTACGGCTGCATCATCCTAACCTCTGCCTCCATGACCACATCCCCTTCTGTCTGTAACAAATCTCCCTCTGCCTCCCTCTTACACGAATATTTGTGGTTGCATTTAGGGCTCACCTGGATATCCAGGATAGTCTCCCATCTCAAGATCTTTAACTTAACCACACCTGCAAAGTCTCTGCCACATAAGGGAACACTCATAGTTTCCAGAGACTAGGACATGGATCTCTTTCAAGGGGGCCATTATTCACCCTACCACATGCCTAAAAAGATATCAGAAGAAGAATCAACAGCATCTAAGGAAGGACAACTTTTTAGATGATTAAAGTAGATGAAGCAGCTCAACATCGCTAATCATCAGAGAAATGCAAATCAAAACCACAACGAGACATCACCTCACACCTGTCAGAATGGCGATCATCAAAACGAACACAAATAACCACAAATAACAAATGTTGGTGAGGATGCAGGGAAAAGGGAACACTTGCACACTGTTGGTGGGAATGTAAATTGGTGCAGTCACTGTGAAAAACAGTATGGAAAAAAGAATACTAACAAAAAGTGAGCCACTGCATACATCCAGTGTCTTTCTCCCAACCTGACAGGAGAGCAGAGATTATGCTGTGGAGAAATAAAGTCAGAAAGGCCTTGCAGTTATGGCCATCAAATAGAATGGAGGAGAGGAGTGTGGCATAGGATGAAAACTAGGGGATAAATTCAAAGTGCACTAGCGAACTAAGGGATATGCAGCCCCCTTCCTCTGACCCACTCCCAAAATGCCATCGTATAGCCAAAGGTCAAAGAAATGAGGGATTCCTCTCCGGAAGAAAATAAACAATTTCAGAAATATGCATCTACAAGTAATAACATTTGGGGGCATTCCAATGAAAAGACCAGGTCCTCCTTTTAAGACTTACAGTAGCATGTCTCAAATTTTTGGTCCCTGCATCTCCTTATATTCATAAAAATTACGGATGCCTCAAAAGAGCTCGTGTTTATGCAAATTATAGCTATCAAATTTTACCATTTTAGAAATTAAATTGGGAATTTAAAAAATACTTATTAATTCATTTTAAAATAACAATAACAAACCTACTACACAACATAAATAACATTTTTATGGAAAATAATTATTCAAAACAAAAAATATTTAGTGGAAGAGTGGTGTTTTGGCAACCTCTTTAATGTCTGTCATAATAAAATACATCTGGGTCTTCATATCTGTTCCTGCATTTAACCTGTTGCAACATGTTGTTTTGTTGAAGAACATGAAGAAAATGCAGCCTCACACTAATATATAGTTGGAAAATGGAAGAGTATTTGAACACCCTTTTTGGATAAGTGCAGATTGAAACTCCATCACAACTTGAAAATCAGTAGTTTCTTAAAGGTTACCTTCAGGTAGAATCTGAAGTCATATCAGTGAACTTTTTCTAGTCTGTTACATTAAAGTCCATTGGTCGATCTTGTACTTTGAACGTATCTTTTGATTTTGTAACATCGTGCATTTATCATTTGGAAAAATCATTGCTCACTGAGTTATAGAGATCTTCCAAATGTTGACACATTTCACTACACAATATCCAAAAAAATCACATTTGTTAATATTACCACTGATTTCATCAGAAAATTCTGTAAGTATTAGTAAGCTGTCAAGTTCCCAGTGACTAATTCAAATGTTCCAAACTTCTGATATTTCTTGAAAGCTTGAATTTTATCATTGGCAAAAAATATTGTGAATTGTTCTCCTTAAAGTGACATACTCACTGTATTCATTTTTAAGAAAATGTCTGCAAGATATCCAACTGTGAATGATCATAGTTTGTCTATCACTCATTTTTGCAAATAAAAAGGTTTCCATGAAAAAAATAACTTCAACTCTCAACTCAACTGCACTAGTGCTTTTCCTTGAGACAGTCACTGTATACAGTATGTAGCAGAAGTGCCCTAGGCAGACTTGCCATTTTCTAACACAAAATGTTAAAAAAACGTGTACTCAATTCAAATTTTACTATTTCACCAAGGTCTACCTTAAGTGAATCCAGCATGTTTTCCAATAGCTTGTAGTGGTGAATAATACTGGTATGGTTTGGTGCCATGTCCTTTGTTCATGGCAAAAGCCTTCAGCACTTTCATCCACCAGTGCTTTGCACCATCAGTGCAAATGTTAACACAGTGAAAAGCAAATAATATCTGGTATTAACATGAAAATAATTTTGACCTCATGAACTCCCTGCAAGTTTCTCTGAGATCTCAGGGGTCCTCAAACAACACTTTGAGAACCACTGCCCTATAATCAAAAGAACAAACCCTATCTTTATGTTCTGAGAACACTTTGTGCATTTTAGTCACTTACTTAAAAATATGAAGAGTTAATTAAGAATAACTTTTGTGTTAGGGTTTTCCAAGACCACCCTCAGGCTCAATGATCACTAGAAGGACTTACAGGACTAGAAAAGCTGTTATACTCATGGTTATATTTCATTACTATAAAAGGATACAGATTAAAATCAGTAAAGGGAAAAGGTATGTGGGTTGAAGTCCAAGAAAAGCCAGGCACAAGTTTCCAGGGTTCCCCTCCCAGAAGAGTCATATAGGGATACACATAATTCTCCCAGCAATGATATGTGACACATGTAAAGTTGTGCCAATCAGGGAAGCTTGCTGGAGCCTGAGTATCCAGGGTTTTTATTGGGAGTCAGTCATGTAGTCAAGCAGTACTTGTATGACTGACCTCAGCTGCTGAGACTTCAGCCTCCCTCCCCCAGTACAAAACCAGGCATTCACCATAAATCACAGTGTTAGCACAAACTATTGGATCACACTGGTACAGTGTGGCCCAAGGCCTCAAGCTTACAAAATCAATCTTATCAAGTAGAATATTCCAGGGGCTCAGAATTTATCTTATAGGAGCCAGCCAAGGGCCAGTTCTGAAGACAGGCCTTTCTGTGAAATGTGCTGGCTTTAATCCAGGCCTGCTCAGTTAACCCTTTCCTGCTCAACCTGCCTCCAACGTGAAAGAAAAAGATAAAGAGCTCAAAGGAAAATAGAAGAGACAGAAACAAAGCAAAAGCAGAGAAAAATTCAAATAAGTTATAAATAACATCCTCAGTGTAATAAAAGATACTGCATTCATAAAATAATATGGGTAAGCTACACAATGATCAGAGGATAAGAAAGAGCTCTTGGGAATTAGCCATCACAAAACATCCAAAATAAAGAAATCAGGGCTTCTCTGGTGGTGCAGTGTTTAAGAATCCGCCTGCCAATGCAGGGGAAACTGGTTCGATCCCCAGTCCGGGAAGATCCCACATGCCGCGGAGCAGCTAAGCCCGTGTGCAACAACTACTGAGCCTGTGCTCTAGAGCCCATAAGCCACAACTACTGAGCCTTTGTGCCACAACTACTGAAGCCCACGCACCCTAGAGCTCGTGCTCCTCAACAAAAGAAGCCACAAGAATGAGAAGCCCATGCACTGCTACAAAGAGTAGCCCCCACTCACTGCGACTAGAGAAAGCCCACACACAGCAACAAAGACCCAATGCAGCCATAAATAAATAAATAAATAAAATTTATTAAAAAAAAGATCAGGGCTTCCCTGGTGGCGCAGTGGTTGGGAGTCCACCTGCCGATGCAGGGGACATGGGTTCGTGCCCCGGTCCGGGAAGATCCCACATGCCACGGAGTGGCTAGGCCCATGAGCCATGGCCGCTGAGCCTGTGTGTCCAGAGCCTGTGCTCCGCAATGGGAGAGGCCACAACAGTGACAGGCCCACATACAGAAAAAAAAAAAAAAAAAAAAAGATCAATGTCTCCTAGACTAGATTTGAATCTTAACAAAAAAAAGAAATCAAATGGTTGAAAGTTAAAACAGAACATATCACCAAGAAACTAGAACAAAAAAGTAGAGTCAGAAAATATGAAAACAATGGTTAAAAAAAAAAAAAAACCCACAAAAATCTCTCTCGAATTGATCCAGGATGGCCAATGAATGAAAGGAGTACGAAAATGAGAGACCAGGGACAATGGAGAGAAATAGCTCAAAGAAGTAACACAAGACATTTTTCCAGAACTATAAGACCAACGTCTACAGTTTGAAAAAGTCTACTGAGTGACTACAGCAATGAAAGAATATGCATCATTTCCAAATTTCAGAATGCCAGAGATAATGAGAAGATGCTAAAACCTGCCAGAGAGAGAAAGCCTGTCAATATAAAAGAATGAGAATGGTATCAAATTTCATAACAGCAATACTGAATGCCAGAAGAAAGTGGAGTAGAGCAATGCTTCAAAATCTAAGGGAAAATATTTTTTCTACTTAAAGTTCTATCCAAGCCAAAATATAAATAAAGTGTGAAAATAAAATAGAGTCAGTTTAGACCCTAGAAGTTTTTTTCTTTAACTGAATGTCCCAGGCACCCTTTTGAAGGATATGCTTCAGCAAAAAAGGGAGTCAGTCAAAAAAGAGAAATTTGTGCACTGTAAGCTCCAACAAAGTGACTGCAGCAAAGGGCAGTAAGAGTGTCAAGGAAGGTCCAGAATTATCCCATGCATCACTCTGTTTCCTATACAAGTAGGATGATTGTTCAGCCTCTGTTTGTTGGGACAGTACCAGCTTATACAAGTTGGTCATAAAACCTCCTTTAACTCTCAAAAATGTCCAGGTTTGACAATAAATCATATGGTCACTTTAATTAAAAGCCACTGTATCAAACAGCCTAGCTAAGTTATTCTGTGATAACAAACGACCCTAAAATCTCAGTGGTTGACAACAACGGGAATGGAATTACTTCCCTTTAGTGTTTACCATGGGTGTCTCTTCTCCACATCTTCATTACAAGATCAAGGCTCAAGACTGGACTCTAGCTGGGGCACGCGAATTGCATAGCAGAAGGAAAAGAATGACAGCAGAACCACATTATGGCTCTTAAATTCTCTGCTGAGAAGCAGCACTTATCACTTCCATTCATGTTATGGGCCAAAGCAAGTTACATGGCTAAGTCTGACACCACTGAGTTGAGAATTAAAAACCTTCTCTAGTGTGATTCCCAGTAAGGAGAGAATCAATTGGGTTTGACGGGAGTAAATTATGTTTCAAAAGTAATTTACATTACCACAGGTATTTAGAACTATTTAGTTTTAAAACTGTGTGTATTTCACTTTAATCAAAATAAAAATTGACTTTAAAGTAGCAATTCATGAAAAGTCCTGATTCTTATCTAGAGAGCAATCAGTTGGATAGATGTGCATTAAATAATCGCATCATTCCTCAATATAGATCTAATGTTGTTTCAGGGAAGTTAGAAGTAGCACCAGAGCTTTCCAAGTGAACAGTGTAAACCACTAGGTAAGGCTCTACTCACTCGTGACTTACTACATCACAGGCAAACTGACCTAAGTCTGCTCATTCATTCATTCCTTCATTCAATACACATGTACTGAGCATTAGAAATCCAAACTCAAATAAGATTATATAACTTCCTACAAGGAGCCCTAAATCTTAAGGAAAAAGATGTGAAAATACTGATAATACAATGGGACGTGTACTTTATGCTTTTAATAAAGTACTTTGTGAGCACTGTTAAGTTGATCTTGTTCACTGGTCTGAATCTCACTATCTCCCTCCTGCTCTGGCCTAGCTGAGGCGCTTGGAAATATCTGTGAATTTTTAAACTATATGGCATTTTTATAAGGTGGTTAAATATCCAAATAATCTACAGTGACACTCTTCTCCTTAAGTTCCATGCTAAGTAATCATCTCATGCTATCTACCGAGAGCATCTTTCTCTGGATTGACAGTCGTTGCCTACAGTGTAAAGGAAATGACAATAACACAGAAGCACCAGTGTAGAAGATGCTATTTCCCAAAGAAGATCTGATTCCAATTATGACCATTCACATAAGAATTCTGATTAAGGGAACCTACAATTCCACAACTGTAAAACCCCAAATTATCAGCTAACATGTAAACGTTCACTAGTAAAAAAAAACAAAACAAAAACAAGCAACAACAACAGCAAAGTACAGTTGACCCTGAGCAAAATGGGTCTGAACTACACAGGTCCACTCATACACAGATTTTTTTCAATAGTAAATACTACAGTACTACATGGTCCAGCAGTTGAATCTGCAGATGTGGAACTGCAGATACAGAAGAATGACTGTAAAGTTATACACGGATCTCTGACTGGGGTTGGGAGCTCCATGCCCCTAACCCCCACATTCTTCAAGGCTCAACTGTAGAATGAAAGTGTAGAGCATCGTAAATCAAGGCAGAAGGTGAACAAGATAAGAACGAGAGTAGGGGAATTTTCAGGCTCACATTGATGATGCTTCCCTAAAGGCTGCTCCTCACTGGTCCGTGTATTCCTTCTCTGGGTTGAATATTCCTGGCACTGCAATACATCTCTTCCATTTTTCCCTTAACCTCTCCTCACTTCATGAGATTGTACATGCCTATTGTCCTAAGAGTCAAGCAGATCTCAGGCCCCACCTCCTTAATCTGGGGGAGAATGTATTTCCTTCCATTCTCCCAAAGCTAAGATCACCTAGGAGTAGAGAAAGATGAGAAAGTGTAGGCAAAAACCTTCTGAGAGCTGTGCCTTATTACCTACTGGCAATAGCTCTAAGTGCTTTGCATGCAACATCCCACTTCATCTTCCCATGAGACCCATGAGAACTTTTTTTAAAATCTCCATCTTACTGATGAAAAAAATTGTGTCCCAGAAAATGTAATAGTTTGTCCAAGGTCACATTACTAGTAACTGGTGGAGCTAGGATTTGAGCCCCTGTAGGCTTCAGAGCCAATGCCTTAACTATATACTATACTATACCACCTCTATAGCAGCAAATATGAAAGAGACTATAGTGATAGAAACTGAAAAGTAACAAACATCTTGAATATGTGCCAATCCAACAATCTGCAGATAGATTCCACGGAATTAGAAACTTCTGTACTATTTTATGTGGAACATCCACCTTTCCTTTCAAACAACCCCAGCTAGAACAACAACTTGCCAAATGGCTTGAATGCAGTAAGAGCAACTAAACATCTCAAGAACTTATACAAAATCATTTCACAATATATGTAAAACAAATCATCACGCTATATGCCCTCAACTTATATAATAACATATGTCAATTATTTCTCAATAAAACTGGAGAAAAAAGGAAAAAAAAACCTTAAAACCTAAAACGTTTTCATAGTTACTTCACAGAGAGAGTTTAGCAGCTTGATTTATAGTCAACAATTTGTTCCCTGTGGAAAAAAAATTTTTATCATACAGTAGATCTCATATGAATATTCACTCCAAGTTAGTATGAATTTTAAGCATAAGCATTGTGGGAGAAAATAGTGTTCACTTTTTAATTGCTTAGTGTTTAATTTTAAAATATTTCATTTCTATTCAAGTTGTAATCTGAGCAACATATCCTGCCAAATATTAAAACAAAACTTGTCTTGATTGATTATTAACCATATTTTATAGAAACAAGTTTTATTTATAATCTATTAACAATAAGGAAGAAGACATATAACAATACACATTATTTTTCAGCAGAGATCATCAAGAGATTTGTATTTCAAGTGCTGTATATACTCCAAATATCTAAACCCACATGTATTTATTCTTTGAAAGGAAAAAAGAAAGCAAAAAAGGTCAATTTCTAATTTCACAGAATATTAGTGTGTACTTTGAAAGTACTGATTTGCCTCTGACAGTTATTTCACTCCATTAGAAAATTATGGCTTAGAGGTTGTTAGAAATATAGCAGAATATTATATGTGCATGATGGCAATTTATGACTAAGCTTTCTCAATTTTATTCCCTCTATACTTCCACTCTCCTTTATGCAGACTGCCAGACATGCCACACTACAAAAAAGTAATAATAAGAAATTTTATTTGTTAACTGGATTAGAAGACTTTTCTGGATCATCATTAAACCATTACTATATTTCAAGTTATATTATTCACATACTCTTAGGAATGAAGATAAATATATCTGAGTGTTTTTCTTAGCACACATATTTCTTCATTGAACATGTCTGCCACTTCCTTAATGATTTGAGGATTTTTTTTTTTTACATCTTTATTGGAGTATAATTGCTTTACAATGGTGTGTTAGTTTCTGCTTTATAACAAAGTGAATCAGTTATACATATACATATGTTCCCATATTTCTTCCCTCTTGTGTCTCCCTCCCTCCCACCCTCCCCTATCCCACCCTTCTAGCTGGTCACAAAGCACCGAGCTGATCTCCCTGTGCTATGCGGCTGCTTCCCACTAGCTATCTATTTTATGTTTGGTAGTGTATATATGTCCATGCCACTCTCTCACTTTGTCACAGCTTACCCTTCCCCCTCCCCATATCCTCAGTCCATTCTCTAGTAGGTCTGTGTCTTTATTCCTGTCTTACCCCTAGGTTCTTCATGACATTTTTTTTTTCTTAAATTCCATATATATGTGTTAGCATACGGTATTTGTCTTTCTCTTTCTGACTTACTTCACTCAAGAAAACATCGGAGGGTTTTTAATGGGGAGGTAACATGACCCAATTTACATTTCTAAAACATCTGTACACTGTATGGAGAATGGATTAAGTATGCAAGAGAAGATGCCAGAAGACATGTAGTGTTGAGATTACATAGCTAGGCTTAAGGTAGAGCTCTAAGATGGAGAAAAGTAGACAGATTTATCATATATTTGAAGGTACAGTCCATAAGACTGTATCAGTGATATCAGTGATAAATCTGATATGTGTTGAAAAAGAAAAGAATAACTCTTGGTTTTAGCATTCTATCAATTAGAGATAATTTTATTTTGAGTCATATTTTCTCTATGTATGAGGAATTTGGATCTCTATTGTATTAATTCAGAGTATATTTTATGAGTATACTTTTCCCACACTTCGCCAATCTGTCAGTACAGTTGATTTCACATCATCAGGGCTATTGTGCCCTTGTTGCCCCAACTCCTGGTGGAGGATCACCCATCCCCCACAAAGGAATTATTTCAAAGGGACTTTCTCAAAGGCCTGGGGAGGCAGAGGTCTCACATAAGCATTAAAACTTCATAGCCTAGAGTTAGGAATCAAACACAAATAAACAAAAGGTTGAATCTTCACTTTTCCTGGAAAAGACTTCTCTTTGGGGAAATATAGTAGAATGCTGATATTTGTAAATATTTAGAATCCAGTGGATTCTATTTGAATATGCTTATGTTTCATAATTTTTCTGATTATCTTTTTTGTTTAACTGAGTAACCACTGGTTTTGACAATCTTCATAAAGCGCTTTTAAGTGGCAAACTGACAGCTTTGATTATGATTATAACAGAAATTGTGTAATGGTATAGAAGTTATATAAAAGTAAAAATAACCATATAATTCAAAGTAATCTTACTTGAGCTCAGTAAAAACTCTGCATTATATAAGAAAGTAAACTGCCTCCCCTTACAAACAGCATTGAAGACCATAAAAATAAGGTGCAAATAGAAAACTCACTTTGTCATTAATTGACATTTACGTGTTTCAATTATATCTAAGTTATTAAAATATAAAAGTTTAAATATTACACAATAACTTCATGAAGATTGTCTCAGAAGAAAAATATGCTCACTGCTTATCACACTGCATGTGGATCAACTGAAAATTAAGTTTACAATGCTGCTTAAAAAGAGACCAAAAGAATGTCCTAAAGTACTAATTCTGGTTGGTGGTATTATGAGTATTATTCATTTTTTCTTTGTTTATTATATTTTATAATTTTATACTACTAATATGTAAAACTTTTGAGATCAAATAAGGGTTATCGTATTAAATGTAAAAGATAAAGGGCATACATCCTGATTTCAAAGCTACAGAAATTAAAACATGTGGTACTGGCACAAGAATAGACAAATAGGTCAATGGAACAGAATTTAGAGTCTAGAAATAAACCCTTATGTTTACATTCAATTGGTTTCAAGAAAGGTACCAAGACAATTCAATGGGGTTTTTCAATAAATGATGCTGGGACCACCAAATATCTACATGCAAAAGATGAAACTGGACCCTATCTCACACCATATACAAAAATTAACTCAAAAATTGATCAAAGACTAAACATGAAAGTTAAAGCTATAAAGTTTTTAGAAGAAAACCTAGGCATAAGTCTTTGGGACTCTGAAGTAGTTTTGGGGACTGTGAATTAAGAAATCTTTGGTTTCTTATATGTGACACTAAAAGCGCAAGCAATGAAAGAAAAAGAGAAGTTGGACTGTATTAAAATTTAAAATGTTTATGCATCAAAGGACACCATCAAGAAAGTGAAATAAGGGGCTTCCCTGGTGGTCCAGTGGTTAAGAATCTGCCTTCTGATGCAGGGGACACAGGTTTGATCCCTGGTTGGGGAATTAAGATCCCACATGCTGCGGGGTAACAAAGCCCATGTGCCACAACTACTGACCCCATGTGCTCTAGAGCCCACACGCCACAACTAGAGAGCCCACAAGCCGCTACTACTGAGCCCGTGCACTCTGGAGCCTGCGTGCCACAACCACTGAGCCCGCGTGCTCTAGAGCCCGTGTGCCACAACGAAAGATCCCGCATACCGCAACAAAGATCCCGTGTGCTGCAACTAAGACCCGATACAGCCAAATAAATAAATAAATAAATATTCTAAAAAAAGAAAGTGAAATGACAACCCACAGAATGGGAGAAAATATTTTCAAATTATATACCTGATAAGGGGTTTGTTTCCAGCACATATTTATAATATATGTAAAGAATTCTTGCAACTCAACAATAAAAATCTAATGTCAAATTTTAAAATGGGAAAAGGGTTTGAATATACCTTCTTTCTCCAAAGAAGATATATGAATGAAATAAGCACATGGAAAGATGCTCAACATCATTAGTCATCAGGGAAATGCAAATCAATAACACAATGAGATACCAGTTCACACCATTAAGATGACCGTTATCAAAAAGACATACTGTAATAAGTGTTGGCAAGGAGGTGGAGAAACTGGAACTCTCATACATTGCTAATGGGAATGTAAAATGATACTGACTCTCTTGAAACAGTTTGGCAGTACCTCAAAATATGATACATCGAGTTACTATATAACCCAGCAATTTCACTACTAAGTATCTACATATGAAACTTATAAAGAATTATGTCCCCACAAACACTTGTTCACAAATAGTGGAAACCCAAATGTCCATCAACTGATGTAAAGACAAACAAAATGTGATCTATCCATACAATGAACTACTATTTGGCAATAAAACAGGATGAAGTACTGATACAATAAGGATGAATGTTGAAAACAATGTGTTAAATGAAGGAAGCCAGACACAAAAGGCCACATGTTATATGAGTCTGTTTACATGAAATGTCCAGAATAGGCAAATCTACAGAAATAGAAAGTAGACTAGTGGTTTCCAGGGACTGAAGGAAGAGGTGAGGTGAGGGTAGAGAGTGACTATTAACAGGTACAGGGTTTCTTTTTGGCATGATGAAATGTTCTAAAATTAGATTTTGCTGAAACTTTCAAAATTTTATAAATATTATAAAAACTATTGAACTGTATGTGCACTCTAAATGAGTGAAATTTATGGTATTTATGTATCAATAAATATTTTTTAAAATATTCACGGCAACAGTGTGACAACACATTATTCTGACAATAATCCTAATATCCATTAACAGTAGAATAGATAAATAAACTTGAATATTTACACTCTGCCATGTCCATGGTGGTGGAAATGAGTGAGCTATATACTAAGAGTATAAATAAAGAAGAATCTCAAAAACCCATCACTGAACAGTAAAAGGAAGGTACAGAAGTACATAGAATGATTACATTTATAGATTTCAGACAGGCAAAACTAAACAAAGTAACTCTTCTCTGACTTGATTACTCGCTTAAAGGGCAATTTGTCCCTATTATAAAATCTTTAATTTTTAAAGTTTAAGATTATTTTGTGGGAAAGAAGCCCTTCTTCTCTAAAAATAGACACCATCAATATCTTTATCTTCATTCTGTACTTTATTTTACCAAATTCTTATTCAAAGAAAATTTTTAAAAAAACTCTTGATAGAAATGTCAATATAAATGATGAAAAAATACTAAACATTACAAAAACATCCACTAAACACTGTAAACATAAGGGTAGGTCCATATTTTATCCCATAGTGATTGATGGCAGATTAAGAGACTGCAATTGAGGACAACAGCATTTTTTGTTCCAATTAGTGATGAAAGATTTCATAGAGTCTCATAATACTTTAAGATTTGTTTCAAACACAAAGAGATTATGAAGTAGAAAGCCTTTAAAACTAAACTGCCTTTATTTTGAGGCCATCTTCTCATTTTACAATTCTCTACTTATAAATTTAAAGTCTGATTGAATGAGAAAGCTACAGTATCCCCACACTTATCAATTTACTATGTGGTTTATAAGATGATTTAGGTTTTATCATTTTTGAAAGAACAGTGAAGGACAAGATTAGTGGGTTCCTGGAGACTCTGATTCAACATTTGAATATTTGAATATAAACATTTGAATATTTTTCAAGGCACCACAGGGAATTTTAAGGAAACCTCTGAATTAGAGACTTTTTAAAGTCCCAATTCCAGTTTTACACTATAAAATACAATAACCATGTAAAGCAACTAGTTAGTAACAACAGGATGGTACTAGGTTAGTAAAGTTATCAAATCACAAATCTTGGAATATAAACACACTGCTTTGTGATGAACAGAGTAGCTGTTCTATCTGGTAAGAAAAATTGAAATCACATCCACTAGGAAGGCCTGATAGGCACTGAACACAAAATGAGTAACCAGAATTCATTCTTTTAATAAGGTACATTCTTCAAGGCACTTACTCACAGGGAAAATTAGAAATTACGTGATAAGGAGTTCTCATTATCTAGCTGTATGGTAATATTTTTCTTGTAGATATATGTAAACAATCTCTATGCTGTGATTAGATCTCAATTTTTACCCAAAGGTTTTTATGCCTTTCTGCAAAAATGGACATTAGGAATCAGGAGAAAATTATTAAGATTCAGATTTCTCTATTTCTCCAACTTGGCAATGAAGCAGTAACATGGTATGTCAAAAACACCTAGAACTAAAGAACAAATTTAACTCTGCATACCTTATCCATTTGTGGTTATTTACACAATAGTTATCTCCTACAGACTTCACAGAAATTTTAGAAGGCATCTGATTTTTTTTTAAGTGGTTGTCTCATAATATCCTTAAATTCCTTTCAAAGGTAAATTCTCCCTTGGGTTTCCCATGTTATGTCCCTTTCTGCAGACACATGTCAATGGAAAGCCAGAGGAATTACCTAAATAGGATGGAGAGAGGGCCAAACATAGTAGTCCAGGCCTGTGTCAGAGTTGAACCTCTTTTGGTTCTACCAATTCCCATCCCCATTTCCACCATGATCCCCTCCCAGCATGCATTATAGGTCTGCTTCTGAATGGTCCTATTTCCACAAAGCTACACATCAACAAGCAAAAGTTTCCTCTTATGTCGTTATTTCTACCTGCAATTGATTTACTGGCTCAACTTCTCTAACGTTCTTTGGAAAAGAAGTTACATAAATAGAAACTTTCTTCTGGTTAGGACATGTTGACTAGAACAAGGTTATCTTTGATTCCTAATATATTTTGAAAGAACAAATACCAACAATTAAACACTGAACATCAATATGTCTTTTGTTTTTTATTCTTTCAAGAAGAAGAAAAATATGAGAATAAGAAAACAAACAACTCTATTAAAAAACCGCCAAAGACCTTAACAGACACCTCACCAAAGAAGATATACAGATGGCAAATAAGCATATGAAAATATGCTCTACATCATATGTCATCAGAGAAATGCAAATTAAAACGACAGTGAGATTCAACTACATACCAATTAGAATGGCCAAACTCCGGAACACTGACAACACGTGATGCTGGTGAGAATACAGAGCAACGGGAACTCTTGTTCATTGTTGATAGGAATGCAAAATAGTACAGCCACTTTAGAAGACAGTTTGGCTGTTTCTTACAAAACTAAACATTCTTTTACCACTTGATCCAGCAGTTGTGCTCCTTAATATCTAATCAAAGGAACTGAAAACTTACATCCACACAAAAACCTGCATATGGATGTTTATAGCAGCTTTATTCATAATTACTAAAACTTGGAAGCAACCAAAATGTCCTTTAGTAGGTGAAAGGATAAATAAACTGCGGTACATTCAGACAATGGAATATTATTCGGCATTAAAAGGAAAAATGCTATCCAGCCATGAAAAGACAGAGTAAAGTTAAATACATATTACTAAGTGAATAAAGCTAATATGAGAAGGCAATATACAGTATGATTCCAATTCTATGACAATCTTGAAAAAGAAAACTATGGAGACAGTAAAAAGATCAGTGGTTGTTGGTGTTGAGGGGTGAATAGGCAGAGCACAGAGGATTTTTTAGGGCAATGAAAATACTCTATATGATAATTATGAATATATGTCATATACTTGTCCAGACCCATAGAATGTACAACACCAAGAGTAAACCCTAAGGTAAACTATAGACTTAGGGTGATTATGGTGGGTCAATGTAGGTTTATACTTGGTAAAAAATGTACCATTCTAGTGAATGATATTGATAGTGGTGGGAGCCATCCATGTGTGGGGTAAGGGGGTATGTGGGAAATCTTTTTACCTTTCTCTCAATTTTATTTTAAACCTAAAATTGCTCTAAAAAATAATAAGGTCTTAAATAAAAACAAATATTAATAAAAGGCTGAATAATTTATCAAAATATCACTATGTGCTTTTTATTCTCCCATCCATAGGTATTTTCCCCTCTCCATCCCAAGATTTTCTAAGCTATGTGTCCCCTTGCCTTTGCCTCAAATGTTTTCGTGTCCAAATATAAACAGAAGCTTTTGAGTACCCAGAATATAATACCTTCTCCTGGATTTTATATTCAAAAACTTAAACTCATAGAAGGAAATACTGAGTTTCCAAAGAAAAAGAAGAGAACGTTGAGGGAATTGAGGTAGGGAGAGGAGGAAGTAGGAGAGCTTCTCTTAAAGAGGTAGGGGACCACAGCTCATCTCCACACAGATGTATCCACATACCCTCTTTCCAAAAGGTGAGTAGCTTTCTTATGGCTCTTAAAGGTAACCTGTGGAAGAGTGATGGGCATAGAATACTAAGAATCATGTCCATGGGAACCTTAGGGAAATATCTTATGCCCAGTCTTGGCACAGAAATGACAATGCTATAATGTAACTTAGGATATGAACAGTTAAGACTAAAGACTGAGGGCCACAAAAAAGAATGAAATAATACCATTTGCAGCAACATGGATGGACCTAGAGATTATCATACTAAGTGAAGTAAACCCGACAAATATGATGTCACTTATATATGGAATCTAAAAAAAAAAAAAAAAAGATACAAATGAACGTATTTACAAAACAGAAACAGTCTCACAGACTTCAAAAGCAAGCTTACAGTTACCAAAGGGGAAAGGTTGGGGGGAGGGATAAATTAGGAGTTTGGGATTAAATATACACACTACTATACATAAAATAATCAACAAGGACCTACTGTATGGCACAGGGAACTCTACTTAATATTCTGTAATAACCTATATGGGAAAAGAATCTGAAAAAGAATGGATATATGTATAACTGAATCGCTTTGCTATACACCTGAAAGTAACACAACATTGTAAACCAACTCTATCAATATAAAAAAAATTAAATAAAAAAAGACTAAAGACCGAGGATATAATGTTCTGAACTGTAAAGAACTCTTAAAACCTTTGGGTGATAAAGGTGGCAGGGAAAGAGCCTTAATAATGATTAAGATTTAATTTCTTGGCAGTCCATCAGGATGGGAACTTGGAGAAAATCTGACCTGGAAAAATGAAGGGGATACAATAGTTTCTTATCGCCTCATGTTATAGAATAAATACTAAATTTTCTACCATAACAACATTAGTAGAAAAATTCCATGTATATACACCATACCTTTTCAGCTCAAGTTTAGACGACCAGACAGAATTCTTCCAGAAAACCACTAATCAATTTCTTCAATTTAAGTAAGGTCATCTATAGAACCATCAAGATATTTGATGCAGGGCTTCCCTGGTGGCACAGTGGTTGGGAATCTGCCTGCCAATGTAGGGGACATGGGTTCGATCCCTGGCCCAGGAGGATCCCACATTCCGTGGAGCAACTAAGCCCATGTGCCACAACTACTGAGCCTGCGCTCTAGAGCCCATGAGGCACAACTACTGAAACCCGCACACCTAGAGCTTGTACTCCGCAACACGAGAAGCCTCCACTCGCCACAACCAGAGAAAAGCCTGCGCGCAGCAAAGACCCAACACAACCAAAATTAAAATAAATAAATTTTAAAAAATGATATTTGATGCAGTGGCCACAGCAGAAACATGTCTTGTGTGCACAGTAAAGGGTATAAAGTATAACAGATTTCTCTGAGTAACACATAAAAGCCAATCATTTCTTTTCACTCAGTGGAACAAAACCAAAAAGAAATGAATTATAAAAATGCCAGACCTCCACTTCTAAAAGTATGTAATTTTGTTCTCACATGCATGGAAAAAGTCTAAACTTTTGAAGAGTCAACTCAATTCTTTGTATTAACAGTAGGCTATAATTTTTAAAAATAATCTCAGAGAGAATTTATATCTAATTTTAGAGTAGACATTTTCAAATTGACTATCTTTATAGGAATACTACAGTATAGAAGGTAACTATCTTTATAGGAATTTATAACTTACAAAGCCTGATACTGGAGACAAATCTAAGGAATAAATATAATGCTTGTATGTTTAATTATTTCTTATACACTGCACTTCTTGAAGGCAACAGATCATTCACATTGTAATCCCCTTTGCCCTAGTATATTGCTTTGCACATAGTAGGCATTCAATAAACTTGTTTTGAATTAAATTTAACTCTTTCCTTAAACTTCAGGTTCCTACCCAAAAGTAAACCTGTAGTAGATGATGTGGGTGCCTTTTTTTTTTTTTTTGCAGTACGCAGGCCTCTCCCGTTGTGGAGCACAGGCTCCGGGGCGCAGGCTCAGCCGCTCACAGGCCCAGCCACTCCCCCGCACGCGGGATCCTCCCAGACCGGGGCACGAACCCGTGTCCTTTGCATCGGCAGGCGGACTCTCAACCACTGTGCCACCAGGGAAGCCCGTGCATGCCTCTCTTAAATCCCTTTTACAGGTTAATATGCCCATTTCCCAGCTCTTCAAATTGCTATTGCTAACAGCTTGTACCTGTGACCTTCTCCAGAGCATTGCCTCAGCGGGAGATGCCTTGGAAATTATATCACTGTAATCACCCCCATTATGTCCACCCCAGGGGATGGCCAATGATTGGTCGATATGGGATACAGAGTCTGGTCCTCTTGCCTCAAAGCAGGACAGCTCCAGGTTGGACCATTTATGCCTCAGAGCCCTCTGAATCAGGTTAAGGCTAGACTTTACCCAAGACTTTATCATTGCTCAACTTCTCTGCCTTCCTTATCCTGCTTCCTTTACTCCCTTACAGATTTGTCCTGAAAATCACTTCCTCATCAACTCACATATACCTAAATCTGTGTCTTGGACTCTTCCTTTAATGAATGTGATCTAAGATACAGTGACTCTCGTTCTTGTTTCCCTCTCCCTCTCTCATGCGTGCACCATTCCATTAACACAACCACACCTTCCATAAATTGACTTCAGGTTTATTTCTGCTTAACTCTGCTTAATAAGTATTGACTGTTGCCTGGACTTCACCAAGCAAAGACAAAGGGGTGGTTCCTAAAAAGGCAGAGGGTCCCACACAGGCCTGAGAGGTTTTTCAAGAGAGAATCTTGGAGTTTGCTCCTGCAGTATCAAGACTATTTGAAAGTGTAGTTGCAATGCTGAACATAACCAATGTAAAATTCAACTAAAGGTCTAGATTTTAAGAGAAAATCAGGCTCCTGGCTCTATGGGAAAAATTCACATTAAAATTATTTGTCATTACTAATTATGACTTAAAATTGTACAGTAACTGGGAAGACCACTAAGATAAGAATCTGGTGACCTCAACACCAACAAATAAAGTATTTAGTTGGCTTACTGTGCAAAAGTTTATAGTAAACTTATATGTGAATATTATATAGATCACAAAATTTGATATTTGAATTACTACAAGATAAAACTTTTTCATGAACATCTAGTAAACAGAAGAGTTGACGTAAAGTATAGTTTTTACCAACAACAAGGATGGTAAAACAAATGACTACCTTCAAGAGCCAACTCAGTCAGAGGCTTACACTTCCAACTCTTGCTCAGTGTTGATAAATCAGATGACTTCAAGCTGCAACTCTATAATTCTCTTGTTCTTCATAGTCTCAAAGTGAATACAGAAGCTCCAAATATCACATTTCCACATCACTTTCAAAGACAAAAAAGCATGGGGAAGAAATCTTTCCCAGGAGCCCCCAGCCCATGTCCCGTGGCTCAGATCATTTTCTCTACGTGAAATGTGAACAAAATGGGAGGACATGGTGGAAAAAGTTTGGGGCCAGGCAACAAACAGTTCTGCTATAGTCAACATAAGTCAAGGAATCCCCTTTAGCAAACCTATTTCCAAGTCTCCTTCTCAAAGTTATAAACAGTCATTTGACCAAACTCAAAGCTTTTTCATCTCAGACAAGATACAGTGCTAGTTGTAAGGGAGAGATACATTCATTGCAATTCAAAGTTGTAGACAGTGGCATCGTATAACTTTTCTCAAATAAGGAAAAAGGCCTAAAAATAGAATTGCTTTCCTCTGCACATTTTACAATATTACATAAATGTCCACATATAACAGCTACTAGGTTCACGTTGTCCACTAAGAGGGGGCATGGGTGTAAAGTTAAGAGCACAGAAAGCCAGAGAGAGGTGAGTTCAATCTAGCATCCTTCACTTACCAGCCACGGACCTTGGGTCAGTCATTTTACCTCTGTGTGCCTCAGTTTCACTATCTGCAAAAGGGCCCTATCAATTCCTACCTTGCTCTTTTGAGGATGAAGGTTTACATTTAAAAAAAAAAAAAGCAGTTTCTGGGCCAGAGTAAGTAGTCAATAAGTGTTAGCTATTATTTTTAGTTCAAGACTCTAAAAGCTGAAACGATGATAGTCATCTAGCCAATTCCCATTCTCTCCCTCAACTAGAGCAAAAAAGTAAAAATGACCAGGATCGGCTTCATCCCTTTCCAACCTAAAGGTTTCTGAGAAGTTATGATTTACTGGTAAGCATTTACAGGCCTGAATGATCCCTTCAGAGAGACTTCCTAAAGCAGGCCTCCTAGAAGACTTGTGACTCACTGGACTTAGTTTCTATTATTCCCATGAACTGTAGTATGGAAATGCAAGAGGGGCTCATCTCATTTTAGTCTATTTTTCATTACCACTAATGGCTTTCACATGTCTTGGTCTGAGTGGTAGGTTTTGTGTATCTCTTGTTTCAAATGTAAAATAATTGCATGATTATAACAAACATAATTTCCATCCTGTAAGCCTCCTAGACAGCATCAGTTACCCATGCTGAGAAGGAAACAATATTTGGAATGCTTTCCTACATTTCAAAAACACTGTCATCTATGGTACAAAACATATTTTTATTAGTGAAATTCTTCTAGATGCTTTTTTCTCTGCAAAGGTACACCAACCACACGTTAGAGTGAATGGCTTTTCTAACCATACTAGTAATTTTACAATATAGTTTTAAATTTCTCTTTGCTATTCCAGTTATTATACCAAATAAACTATGTCATGAATTAACAATACTTGAGATCTTTAAGTATATAATTAAGAAATTATGGGCTTCCCTGGTGGCGCAGTAGTTGAGAGTCCGCCTGCCGATGCAGGGGACACAGGTTTGTGCCCCGGTCCGCGAGGATCCCACATGCGGGGGAGCGGTTGGGGCCGTGAGCCATGGCCGCTGAGCCTGCGCGTCTGGAGCCTGTTGCTCCGCAACGGGAGAGGCCACAACAGTGAGAGGCCCGCGTACCGCAAAAAAAAAAAAGAAATTATATAAGCCAATCCTCAGTTCCTAACCCATAACTGTCCTGTATTTCATTTTGTCTGAGTCCACTGGTGGAAGGCATCACAACGTACCTAGCATTAAACACCTTCTTTTCGGAACAGATATTTTTGGTTTACAGAAATAAAATACCATGAAATAAAGACAATAGTTTCCAGAGACATTATGAAAAATACATCCAGTAAGAAATTTAAGTCTCTCTCATAAAAAATGAATAAAAATGGATGAATTACTTAACCATATGGAACAATACAGATAACTACATTGCATGCTGTTATACCTAATACAATATATAATAAAAATATATGTCAGTCAGTTTTTGCTGCATAGCAAACAACCACAAAATCTCAGTGATATACAACAAAGGCACTTATTGCTTGCTCACTTGTCTGTAGGTCAGTCGGGCTTCAGCTAAAGGCCTGGCATGGCCAGGCTTGACACAAAGCTGTTAGATGATTCCAAGTCCATTCTAGATTCCAGGTCTGTGCCTTTCCTTGTCTTGGGCCCAACAGGTTACCCAGGGCATATGCTATCATGGAGATGACAGAAGAGCATAAAGGCAAGTCCAACATATATAACATGAAACCATTCATGTAAAATTTTTTAATAAACACAAAAGCAAAACCATGCATTCTTTACGGATATACACATGTATAATAAAGAATAAAAACATGAATGGAAATGGAATGACTTCAATATAGTGAAATGGAGGGAGACGAGATAAACCTGGAGTTTTAGCTATAAAGGTAAAACCTAATTAAAAAGAGAGTCCACAAAAAAAAATATGGCAAAATATGAACATCTCTTAAATCTCAGTGTGTGGTGAGTAAATACATGTCTATTATAATTTTTGTATATTCAAAATAATTCATAATTAGAAATTATAAATGATTTTAAGTTTTTGAAAAACAGCATAAAGACTAACCAATTGCCCATAATACTTCTGGAAAATACTGTTTCATGGGAATCATAGATTAATTGAGCTGAAACAGTATTTGAGAGAGTCTGAAGACTCTACAAATGTCCTCAGTAACTTAGCCACATATTAATAACTCTCACTATCTAGGACTTCCTCTCCTTTCATTGCCATCAGGGGCTTTGTTCAAAACATTTTCATAATTTATGAGAAATCTTGATGTTTGATGACAACTTTAACTGTGCAATTGACCACACGTACTGAACAATCTGATATTTTCTGGCTTTTTGTCATGCTTATAACTCCCCAGGGGTATTTTTAATACATGGAGATTGTAAGTAGCTAATAGAATGACAGCCAAATCTTATCACCTTCTTTGTTTTAAGGACAGCTCTTATTGGGTTGCAAACAGAGACTGAATTAAAATCTGGATGTGTCCACAAAAAGAGAATGCTCCAACCTGAAAATGGGGTGTTCGGCCAAACTTTACCTAAGGAAAGAGAGCTACCAACACGAACACTGAGTATATATGTTAGTATTTGTTTTACATGTATTTTCCCACAGAATCTTTGCGGGGAGAGTATCCCTTCCTCCATTCTGACTCTCAGTTGAAATTATCACTGTTGTCGTAGTCTCAGCTAAGTGTCTCGAAAACAATTTTAAAGACTGATTCATACCAATATGTAACCTATGTACACACCCCTGGAATTCATACCAATATGTAACCTATGTACACAGCCCTGGAAACAGGTGTAAAAACAAAGTTATTATACTGTGACTGAAAGTGAAGACTAGCTATAATTTCCTTCAAAAGACCGAAATAAAATAGTACTATAGTGTAGAGATACATGGAGATATTCTAAGGCAGTTCTATTTAGTAAATAAATTAATTAAGCATATTACATTTATTTAGAAAATGATTACAATTGTTCATGGATAACATTAATGAATTTGGAATTCCTGCATCTTAGAACAAATATGGCCAACCAGACAACTCAATGTTTTCCTTAACCTAGAGAAGGCAAATGAAGACACCAAGAGAGAGCAATGGCCCCACAATAGCACAATCTCACTAGATGATAAAATTTTAAGTAAGAAGAAGAATGGTCAAACATACATTATTGGGCAGGAAGTTCTATTTCCCCTGCAGGAATACATCACAGCCCCCGGACTAATGTATTCACCCAATTTCTCACTTTAAGCCCCAGAAGACACCAGCAAGTCTTCTTATTCCATAGAAGAAATTAATATTTTCCCTTCTATGTAGGCCTGTATCAGCTACCTACATAATACAACATACTAGAGGAGCCATGAATAACAGCATGGATTTTAAAAGCCTTCTAAGGCAAATAATCTCCCTTCTGCTCAGAAAACAAGGCTAAAGTCTCTGACAACAAGCATATAACTAAGTACTCTATAGGCACTATGCTCATTCAACAAGTATTTACTGAGCACCTACTATGTGCCAGATATAATGCTAGACCCTGAGGATACAGTTGATGGCAGGCAGCCTCTCACCCCCAGTAATCCCTACTCCCTGTTATTCATCTTGTGTAATCCCCTCCCCGAGTCACTAGATCCAGTGACTTCCTTTTAATGACTAAAAATGGCAGAAGTGATTGGATGTCACTTCCAAAACTAGAATATGAAAATACTGTAGCTTCTGTCTTAGGTTCATTCAAATTCTCTCTCTCTCTCTCTCTCACCAGTCACCCTAGGGAAAGCCAGCTTGCCAGGGACAGAGGCAGCCCTGGCCCACATAAATTAGCTTAGAAGTAGATCATCTAGGCCTGCCAACAACCACAGGAGTGAGCTTGAGAGGAAATCCTTCAACCCAACTTCAAAAGAGAGCTTGAGCCAGAGGTACCCAGCTATACCACACGCACATAAATCCAGACCCACAAAAACTATAAGATAATAAATGTTTGCTGTTTTAAGCTGCTAAATGTGGGGGTAATTTGTTAAGCAACAATAGAAAACTATTACACTATGATTTACAACACAAACAAGGTCCTTGCCTAAGTGCAGCTTACAAATGAGCGGGTAGACATGGATAATAAACACAGACATAGATAATACAATTTTGTATAATTTTAAATGCTATGGGGAAAGTAAAACAAAGTAATGGGATACAGGGTGACTGTATAGGTGGGTGGAAAAAGAAGATCTCTCTGTGGAGACCAAAGTGAAGAGGATCTGAGCAAAAGGATATGTGCTACTGTAATAAATGAAGAAGTAGATATGAGAATCCAGCTATCTGCTGTTAAGCCAAACATTAAAGAAATTTGCAAAAATGTAAAGCGATGCCATTCTTTTCAGTAATTTTTTGTTTTGAAAAATAGCTATTTTCAGTAAAATGTGATATGTACTATGTATTATTGCTGTCTTTAAATGAATTAATATTTTTCAATTTTGAAATTTTGTTTTAATTTCTAATATAATAAATCTAAATAGTTATAGCGCACGTAAACAAGGTCTTTTGAGGATCCTCAATAATATTTAAGAGTGTGAAGGGGTCCCAAGACCAAAATAAGTAAGAAAGCTGGTGTAGGTCATGTTATGGTATGGGGTATGGATCTTACGTGAAGCTGAATGGGACTAAACTCCACTGAATGTTTTTTAAGCAGATTGATATGACCTGATTTAAATTTTTTAAAGATTATTTGGTGTTCCATAAGGAGAACGAACTATGTGGGAGAGAAATGTGGAAATCTGTCAGAACTTGGCAAATAACTACCCACGGATATTTTCATGTGGACCTAAGGAGGACAGCTCATAAACTGAGGGTTGAATTTTTTACAATAGAAAAAAAAAATCCCACACGAAAATAACTTATATCTCTATTTTGCAACTAAAGATTTGCTGGTGTCATATTAATAAAAGATTTGCTAGTACCATATTAATAAAAATAAAGGAATAAATGAATCCTGATGATTTAGACGGCAACATGGAATTTCCTTTTCACTTGTTCCTCAGACCCTAGTGATTTGTTCCAAGCCTTCATGTTGTGCTCTGTGGACTTTACCTAGGCACACCATATAATTTCTAAGCAAAATAGCAAAATTATACTTTGGTGACATTTTCTACAAGACGAAACAATCAGAAAACAGGGCTACCTGCTGGCTGCATTCAGCTTTGCTTTTGCCGTTATGAAATGCATGCTTCTATAAACTGGCAGTAATAGAATTTCATCTGCCTTATAAATAGCACTTTTCGAGATGGATTAAATGTTACCTCTAACAGTGGTGTGCCACAGAAATAGAAAACAAACAAATCAAACCAAAAACCCTCTAATTTTTGCATTGTTGGATGAAATGTGGTGGGGTTTTTTTCTGCCAGGTATCAACTCACAGAAACAATAGGATCTAACTTGAAGTTCTAAAAAGTAAAAATTTCAATTAAACCGAATTACTATGGGTGTTTCAGATATCTTTCCTGAACTTTTCTGCCAACACTAAGGAATACCCAATGCTGTTGATGACTAATAAGTCTAGCTTGATTTCTCTCCCACAAGTAATGTTTCAGGAAATACAGTTAAAATGCTAGGAAAAACAGAAATTATACGTCTTTCTGAACTAAGTGAATTTCTGACCTTGCTCATATCCTCCTTTGTGAATTAATCAAGCATTGAGGTAAATGCCTACCTAGTGTAGCCTAAATACAATATCACGTATTTCTCATTACCTTCAGTAATTTCCCTTACTTTACAAGACAAGAAAAGGAAAGGAAACAAAGGAAAAACCTCTGATAATTTTTTTTTTTCCTGAGAAGCAAAGACAAAGCTGATGGCATCAAAGAATAAAATGTAACAGCACAAAGAGAAGTGAAAATCTGTTAAGGATTTGGTGTAGTATTCCTGAATTGGTCTACAGAATACACTTTTGGCGTAAATTTCTCATCCTGTCTTTCAACACTGAGAAAAGCAAGCAGAAGTAAGATCAGATTTTTTACTTCTCTTTGAGCCAACTTCAGGCAAGCAGTTTTAATACAGCTATTGACCAGTGGCAGAACAGAAATTATTTTCATGGACATGTGATTATGTAATCAAATGTGGAATAAATGCAAACAAACTTGATAATAAATAAGTACAGCTTCTATGAAATGAAAGCATAATTATTTTTTATGCACTCTTTGTAACCCAGTGGAATTTACCAGAGCAAATTTTAAATAGTATGTTTGAAATAGCACTTTATTTGCAGAGATTCATTCACGCAAATTTTCAAAACTGTATTTAAAGTAAAGCACGTCAGGCTTATTAAATTATTTGCCTGATAGCTAGAACAAGGAAACCCTGGAAGTTGGTTTAATTCCCTTCTATTTCTCCCCATCCCACATCCTTTTCCTTCACTCTTACTGAAAAGCTCTCAAGACCTGACTGTTCCAGCTCTGTAGGGTACTAATTGCCATATGAAGCAGGAAGACTTAAACAGAAGAAGCATTAAGGGTGCCAGGGCCAAGCACCTTTGGTGTGTGGCAGCTGCCAGCATCATGTGATTTTAAAAGTTCCAAAAGTCTTCGCTACCCGTCCCCCGACCCCGTCCCAACTTTTGCACACTGGCTTCTATCTCAGAGCCAGAAATGTCTATAGGTTCCACTCTTTGACCCAAGGAAGTACAGACTCTTGCCTAAATACCAGTATTGCAGAGGAGAGATAGGATAGCAAGATTTAAGTGGAAGGGAAAAGAACTGTGAATTGACACATTAGTGGGAGACTGCAAAATTTAAGCTTATTAAAGTTGAAATGTCATCTACAATATATTTGTATGGGTAAAATAGTACAGGGTCACTAGACTAGAACCTTGGTAGATAAGTAACATAGTGAGTATTGGTGCTCACTTAGTGGGGAAAAGTGAATCTTCCCACTGGAGCAAAAATCCAAAGTCTTGAAGCAAAGCTGATTCAGGAGCTACAGAGAAAGCCAGGCACCAAAGAAGCAAATCAGGTACACATCAGAGGAGTTTTGCTCTGTGGGCTTATTAAAAGAATCATGCAACCTCCTATCTGATAAAAAAGAGTATGATCAGCTTTGCACTAAAACGTGGCCTGGAAATGAAGTAGATTGTCCAGTAGGTTGGCACTAAGGGTCTGTAACTTAAGAGAGAATACTGGACTGGTCATTTAAGATAAAAGAATTACCCACAGTGAGTTGATGGAGGAGTGTGAAGAGGCAACATCACTAGCAAAATATATTAAAGAAACTAGGACAGAGGACATAACTATAAAGACCAGGAGTAGGCACTGAACCAGAAAAGGGGCAAGAGAAGGATTTAGGGAAAAGAGGAGCCAGAAGGGTGTAGATAACTAAAGAAAGGAAAGAATTTCAAGAAAAAAAAATGTGTGGACAACAGTGTCACCAGAAAGAGAGAGTTAAGCAGAATAAAGACTATTAAGTGATGCTAGAAGAGCAAAGTGGAGGGCATTGGTGAACTTTCAATGCATAGACTCAGTGGAATAGGAAGAAGCATAGGCTTTTACTGAAGACAGTAAAAAGTGAGCATAAATAGGCAAGAAGTGTTCTCACCACAGATCCCTCCAGAAAAGGAACCGGGAGAAAGTTAACTCCCTCTCTAAAGTAACAGATATTGGCTTCTCCTCCAGAAACTTTTGTTAAGGAATGAAGGATGTTCCTCCAAATACTCCCCACTCCATTCCATCCTACCAGCCGACCCACCTGGCAACACTATTTGCCTTCTAGCAGTTTCCCATTCACAGGGTCTCAGTCCACTCCTTTTCTGCACCAGGCCTGGTGGTAAGAATCACTCCTCTCCCTATTTTCAACTAAATCATCTACTTGCCTCTAGATCAGGGTTTCTTGACTTCTGCGCTACTGTCATGTTGAATCCTGTAATTTTTGGTGGGGGTGGGGATTCCTGAGCACTGTAGGATGTTCAGTAGCATCCCTGGCCTTTCCCTGCTAGATGTCAGTAGCATGCTCTCCTACAGTCCTAACAATCAAAAATGTCTCCATATAATGCCAGATGTTCTTCTGGGACAAAATACCTCATCCCCACATCAAGAATCACTGCCATGGACACCTCTGTCCACTGATTCTCCCTGAAAGCCGGTACAGACCCCTTCTCCCACCCAAGATCTCCCATACTGCCTGTCTCTGAAACAAGCAAATGATATATATATATATTGCAACCATTTTTCTCTGCAGGTAAAAACTGACAAGGCTTAACAAATATAATCCTGACAAAAGTCCAGTTTCAAGAATGCTAACAAAGTGGCCATGCCCTCATATTCCAGAGAAGCATGATGGAAATGAGGGCTGCAGTTTCCATGCCCCCTTCCTGGGCTTCCTTCTTAGCTAAGCACGGGATATAGCTGCATCCCAGTTATGATGAGACTGGATGCTGGACCCACCTCCTGATTCACAGTCCCACTGGACACAGATATGGACTGCATGGACATTAAATCCAATACGTTGGCTTCTTTATTTCATTGTTAGGGTTCAGCTTCATGGTCACCCATTTATGCCAAAAGTCAGTGTAATTTCTCTGCAGTTTGTTCTTATTCTGTGGGGCTCCCCACGCCTATCCTTCAAATATTCAGATTGCCTAGGTTTCAGTCCATCATTTACAGAACTTGCATCATAGTTAGAGTCTTAAGTTTCCAAGCCTGGGATCTTAATCCTTCTCTGGGCCCTTGGGTCAGGAATAGCATCTCTCTTTTGACTCCAAAGCTCCTTCCGTGAATCTCAGGCTGCCCTGCACTAACCTGCGATCACTCAGTTAGTGGTGGTGGTCTCCTGGGCTCTGGCTATGTGATCTCCAGTCTCATTTTTCTCTGCACCTTTCATTTGTCTAAAACATCTTTTTATTTGAATGTTGAGAATAGTTTGACATGTTAAGAGTTCCAATAAATTCTTCTCACAGACCAAGCAACATCGTGTGTCCTTAGCTCATTTGAAGAGAAGAAACAGTAGATATACCTTGAGTCCAATAAATTGTTAATATATTTCTGATGGATTACACTAGCTTTGCCTACTTTTCAAAAGCCTCTCTGAGTCATTATTTATGCCCTTTTCCTCATGTCTCTGAGGAAAGGTTCTTAACCAGGTAAAGCCATTTTACACAGACAGCAACACTAACTAATAATTTAGTTGACTTTGGGATACATCCCAGACCTGCTAGCCAGCAAAGACATTAAAAGCTCTTGCTTTTAAACAGATTGTCCCTTTCTTTTTGGAAATGTATTTGCATATCTCTTTGGAACCCTCTCTTTGAAAGGCTTCATTGGTTGAACTATACAGCAATACTGATTGGTCCTATAAAAAGGAAAGATGTGCTGTCGTCTATCTTCCTCGTGTTTTTATCATCTTGAGGATGGTTACCATTTATCAAAAACCATCTATCCTTAGCAATGCTTTCCAATTCATTCCCAGATCAATCAACATGCCTGTAAATATTTTCCTTTCAGCCCTCTGCCCTCATATAAGCATAGAGAGGAATAAATTCCTTCTGGCTAATTCATTTAATCTCTGCTCCAGAAAATAAGCAGATACTTCCTTAAGGCTTTCATTAAAAGACCTTTCCAAATCCTACTGATTCTCCTCTAAAACTATATAGTCTAACATAACCACTGACTCTAGCATATGCTTAACTTGCTTTTAAAAAGAAAAGAAAAAAAGGTCCCAAAATCTCCAAAATGTCAATACAAGAGTCCAGGATATCCACCACGTTACCAAGTACTGATAGTACACACGCACAATGAGCTCAGGCCCTCCCTTCAGTGAAGACTCTTGAGAATCTGAAGAATATACACATTGAATTGATCTCTTCATGTCATGGATAAAACTGACAGGAGAGAGCCTTTAGATCATTCTGCTCCCTAACCTGCAAAGTGAAGAATTATCATTTACAACCATAATCTTTTCCCCATTATTGAAAACTCCATAAATACCGGTAACTGTAACTCTTGGTTTATACCAAAACTTTTTATTTAACTGACCTAGGAAGGTTGATTAAAATTCCATTTGGTGTTATACTTTAAAAACACAAGTGAGATGACACCTCTAAGAATACATATACATCCACTTTTCTGAGTCATTTGGAAGGATTATAGAAATAAATGAAATGCACAACAAAAACAGTAGAAGTGAGAATCAGTCCCTGTGGGTGTGTAGGGATTGAGTATAAGAGAGGAAGTGATAAACTGGGAAAGGAGAACAGGATGCATCTCTCTTTAGGACACAGAAAATAAAACAGGAAACTGGGGAAGAGTGTAGGAGGGGTTTTCTCCCACTTTTTTCCTCCCACAGGAAATCACTAAGACTTTCTGAGAAAAGAGATAAGCCATCCAATTTTTACCCATTAGTGAAACAGCAATTTCTCAACATAAGCATATTAGTGAGTACTATCCTTTATAATAGCTCAAGAAAATTCTGCTTAGAAAACACATGACAGTAATCCCCACTGTTTCTAAGGTACACTCACCCTATTTTAAACGTAACTCCAAAAATGTGACTTCTAAAGAACACCAAGCAGAATATAGGAAATTCTAAGACCCTGCTAAAAACATGCCAGTGTAATATAATCCTTATACAGAACTGACTGAAGCAAAATGGGCAATATGCAGAAATGTATGCTTTTTAGGGAACATTTTACATTTGAATATATGACATGCCAGTCTTTTTGAGAACCTTTCACAGAAGCAGCTAAGTGGAGCTATTTGGAGTCCCTATTTCCTTCCCTGTCTCCTTCTCTGAATATGACCACTATAGAAGTAGGTTCAGCTCATCCACTGATCTGGCATTCTTAATCCAGAGTGACCCTTTAAGAGACCAGGCCAATTTTCATGAAGCATGAGGCTGGGACATCCTCCTTCCACCCTTCACTTCCCCTATTCAGGGCTTCACTCCCTGGGCTCTCCCCAGAATTAACCTGGAAGCCCAGCAATCAGAGCAGACAGATATAGATTTGATTTGGTAAAAATCTCCAGGATCAACCCCCAAGCTAACTTCCATCTCTAGAATTTAAGCACCCACCAGCCTTCCCCTAAGTCATTTCACTAGATCATGATGAAAGAAAGTTCAGATCTCTAGTACAATCACAACTTCTGATTCAGAGGAGGAAATCATGGCATTAAAAGTCAAAGCTATTGACAGAGTTTCTTAGCTCATCTGCCTTCTAGTAATATGTGATTCTTTGCATAGTTCGATATTTTATAGCAATTGCAAGAAATAGGTTCTGATCTGTTTGGTCATTTATAATTATTTCAGGATCTCTTTCTACACTTAAAGACTTGAAAACAATAGAGAAATTACATTGTTGACTCCCATGAAATAGCATATATTCAATATAATATATGAATGTGAAATGTTGGGACAGGTCAGAGTTGGTTTACATGAATGTGTTGTAATCTGAATGAAAATACCCCTACATTATTAAAAAGAATATCTAAATATCATTACCATTTGGTATGCAAGGCTCTGGAGGATCTCCTTCCCCATTTCTGTTTTAGGATCTCTACTCTCCACACATTTGCTAACTCAACTTGTATTGTTTTCTTGACATATATGGGGGGGCGGTAAATCCTACCAGGTTAGCATTTTGACAGCTAGAAGACTAATACCACTATGCAGCATATTCATATATTTCTTGCCTGATAATTAACATATGTATTTTTGAGATCCAAAGAATCTTAATACCCCAGAAATGCCATGTGACATTAAATATTTCTGTGCTCTTCTTTCCCACTGTTAGAGGCTGAATTGTGTCCCCTCAAAATTCATACATTGAAGCCCTAACCTCAGAATGTTACCATATTTGGAGATAGGGTCTTTACAGAGGTAATTAAGTTAAAATGAGATCATTAGGGTGGGCCCTCATTCAATATGATTAGTGTCCTCGTAAGAGGAGGAAGCGTGGATACTGACACGTACAGAGGGAAGATGACGTAAAGACACAGGGAGAACATAACCATACACAAGCCAAGGAGAAAGGCCTAGAACAAATCCTTTCCTCATGATCATCAGAAGGAACCAATTTTGCTGACACCTTGATCTTGGACTTGTAGTCTCCAGAACCGTAAGACAATTAATTTCTGTTACCTGAGCCACTTAGTCTGTGGTACTTTGTTATGGCAGCCCTAGCAAACTAATACACTTACCATAGGAAGAAGGGTGCAGGAAGTTTTAAGATGCCAAAAAGGACAGATTGTAAAACAGTAGGAAATGGGGAAGTTCATTAAGATGACAAGTGGGAGCCAACAGGTTACATAAGAGTACAACTGTTAAGCATTCCCAGTAAAAGAAAGGATTAATTTTAGGTTCTGCTGGACCATTCAAAAGGTGTAAATTAAAGAAAATGATCTATCTGTTCCTAGGTTTAAAGAAAAAAATAGAAGAACATTGAAATTCATGAAGATGCAAAGTAGCTAAAAGAAATCTGCCATATTGAAAATATATTAAGATACTGAGTTAAAATAAGTAGTCCTAACATTTGAATACATAAGACATAATACAAAGACATAAGTCTTTGAAGCTGCTCCGTGGCAAATTCTAGGGTTCCTTTCTAATGCTTAAAAAAGTCTCACTAACCGATTTACTCACTGGAAAATGGCAATAGAAAGAGTCCTAAGATACTTGTAGCACAATGCAACCCAGGCTGGTAAGAAATAGATTTCAGTTAAATTGATAGAATAATTGATGATGGATTTTTCCCAATATAATTTTTTAATACATATAAATTTTCTTCTAAAAAACACTGATACATGTATGGCAACTTCAGGTAACTCATTAATCAATTTTGGCCCTCTGTTTCCCCATTTATAAAAATGGAAAATATGTGGTTTATAGCTACATAAATATTTGAGATACTCAGATTGAACTTTTTATCTTCCTGGACAGGAGCCATCAGAAGTGGTACAAGAAAAGGGCATACAATATAAGTGACTTTATTTTTGTTCTCATCATCTTCATTATATCATCTCACTCACTAGGGTGGAGAAATATACCATCTAATGTTTCACAAAAGATAAAGCATTTTTCTGTCTTTCATATTGTGAAGAAGGTTGAATTCTCTTCATCATACATTGCGTTTTTTGTCTCAAGCATCAACCCTCTCCTTTGTTTTCTATTCAAGAGGCAGAATATTGGGTTGATTATCATCCTTAAAGCACACCCTTTGCCAAGGTTTACCATTATTTTTCATTAGTTTCAATTCTGGAAGGAAGGAGCTAGAGCCTATGTAGGTGATGGATGGGGTTAAGGGCCCAAGGACTAACACGACTGTATAAGAAGCTACTGCTGGGTGATATATGGACATATTGGAGTAACACACGCTAAAAATGAGGAGGCAGCATGGAGCAGTTGGCAGGACAACAGGCAGCCTAAATTACATCATTCATTTAATAAGTCTAACATATGGCAGCTATTAGATCTCCAAAACAAACGTAAGACTAACCAAGACTCTCATAGAAAAGAAGCTTCCATTCTTATTTTTGTTTATAAAAGTCCTCAGTCCAAGTTGCAGACAATTCCAACATAATAATAACATGTATTTCTAAATGCAATAATAATACAGACCTTGCCACAAAATTAACAGTTTCACCTGATAACATATAGAATGTTAAATGTTCTTATTTTCATCTTATAAATTTTTTGAGGAGTTCTGTAGGAACTCAATTGGATAATTTAATGGCTTTAAATAGCAATTCTCTAATATATAAATTAACTCATAATTGTTTTCAGAATGAATGATACAAATACTCTATATTAAAGCTGACCTTGCTCAAAGCAAGTGAAACATGCCTTCAATTCTGTCATTCTTCAATTAACCGCATTTTTGTGTTGCAAAAAATGTAGGCGAAAGCTCCAATGATCTTTTGAGAACCTAATCTTGCACTTGTTCTACATGGTTTTTAAATAGTTTCCCTAATCAGGAAAAAGAAGAGAGAGAGAGTAAAAGAGCAAGGTAAAAGCACTATAACCTACTAATAATCGTTGGAATTTTTTTTTACCGTTCTTAAGTAAAACCCTCCATCTAGATTCCAGCTCTTCTGGTGAGACACCCATACAAAACAACTTTGCACCAAAATTCAAATGGGGACCCAGAAATTAGTTCATTCCTCATTGCCTACCTCTGAATTCTATGCTTTATCTATGTCATTCCCAGGCATGACCCAAGGTGCCATCCCCCCTTATCTCTTGAACTTAATCCTGTTCAGTGTAGCCCTTTGCTTCTTTGACTGACTTCTCCTTCCCATCTGACTTCCCTTTTACCTATTGTCTAAGGCTTTACAATGGAGTATCATTCTTCTGCCCAGAAATTTCCAACATTTTAAACCTTTTTAAGAGTGTCATTTCTCTACCCCCGTATCCATTCACCTTTTTCCAGATTGCATTACCCCAATTTTCCTCTGGGAAACCAACTTCTTCCTCATTCTGTCTTCTTATAATGGAGTTAACTTCACCCCTGTCTCCAGAATTAAAGCCAAAAATTAAAGCATAATCAATCAAAGAATTATATTCTACACCCTTCCTCTTCCCATCCATTCCACTATGTGGTGAAGATGAATTTAGAACGAGCATATGAACCAATAAGGTCCAATGAGATGCAAGGAGATGTGCTGGAACTGCTGACAAAGACAAACTCTGTTCTACTGGGCACAGCCTGGGAGGACATGACCTGGAGTATTGGTAGACATATTTCCAATACATGAAGCCCAAGAATGAAGCCACAGTGAATGATCCAAAACCAAGAGATGTGCAAGACCATTGGGAGACCTTTACACTGTCATTTACTTCTTACATTACTATTTAATTATCTCAGGAGTGGAACAGTGTATCCCTTGAGATCAAGCTCCTGGATGTTTCTTTGTACCTTCAACCATGTCTAACACTGTTCTGTACTTTCTCTACCAAGAAAGAGAATTATAATAAATGTAATAAATAATGTGTATATCTTTGCCGAACATTTCATTCACACCCCAAACTGAGATTAATCTGAGAAATGTAAAGTGCTCGTCCCTTAATTTACTTCTCATAAGGTGAGCATCTCACCACACTGAATGTGATTCCAGAATTTAAACAAACTTTAAAAATACAACACTGTCCCTAAATACGAGGCACCTACTTCACATGAAGCGCAACTGAAGATTTAAGAAAGTTTTAGGGTAGTGGTCACTGTAAATTTTTGGTTTAAGTGTTGATTTCATGACCAAACCAAAATAATATGTGACCTTCCTTTGTGTGACAGGCTAGTGCAGACCATGGTCATACTAAGTTCACAAGATGGAGAGATTGATGTGGTTTGAAAGTCTGTAGCAGGAGCTTGATAAGGCATTTCTTGATACACTGTAGGAGAAACTTGTCTGTATCTCAGAACCCGAATTCTTTGCCTCTAAAAACTCCCTTGGACGGCCCAAAGAGGTGTTACTGTGAAAACAATTCAAGTTTGCCTCAGAGGGAGTGACCTGGAGACCTCTGACCATAATTTGCTCTCATGAGTGCAGTGGGAGTGGGGGAGATGACTCAGAGAATTCCCAATATAAGTGTGAGAACATGTATACCTCTGTGTTCCTATAAAACATTTTTTCCCTTTTAGCAAGCTCTTATGCTCCTCTGAGCCTCACTGTGGTTTCTGCAGAGGAAACGTGATGAGTAAGAACCCAAGAACGTGAAGGTTCCAGCACCTGGTTATCAGAGTGGGACCTCAGAGAGGTATCAGGGCCTCAAAAAGAGACTGAGGTACATCGAGGAAGGTGGGCCACCAACTGCCTCACACAGACGGCCGTGTCTTAGCATGGTACACAAGCTACCTCCTCTAGCCTGGCAGAGAAGAAAAATCAGAGAGAGCTACCTCACTCCAAGGGGCTGTGAAAACTACTCAGTGTAAAGAATGGAGAGAATGTAGAGACCCACATGGATGGATGACCACAGGACAAGTGGAACAAGGTACCGTCTGGAAATCCCCATATGGGAAACTGTCTGCTGCTTCAAGGCCCCTGGTACATAGGAACATATGAGAGGCTGTTTTGGTCCCACTTGCCAGGCATTCCATGCAGCCATTCCTCCAGAACTGCACTCAGGCACCAGGGCATGGAGCCCCTCTCTGAGGCTCAGCTTGTTCCCCTTCTCACCCTCCAGCCCAGGGGATCTTTCTCTAATCTTGGAGGAAGCCTGTTTTCTTTCCCCTACAACTTCTAAATATTTTGTCTATACCCAAAATACTCTTAGTTTCCTAAGGATTTAGGGTTTTGGAACACAAGTCTAGAGAGGCTCTTTCTACACTGTCACTTCCCTTCCTGAGGTGATGAGCTCACAGCTGACCATCTGCTCCAATGGAGAGAGGAAAGATGTGCCAAAAGAAATAAAATAATAAATTTCAAAGATATTATTCCACCATATTCTCCTCCTGAATTAAACATTTACATCCCTACAAAGAAAATTTACTCTACTTGCAGGCGTCACTCCTAACCCTCACCAAATGCCCCCTTCAGGTACACACACACCACAGTTCAGACTTGGGTCCAAATCTCAGAAGGATGAGAACTGCTGTGTATAAGGCAGCCCCTGACCACAGGAGTGATATTTTCTCTGGGCTCTCAAAGGTGATTTACATAAGAATAGACCCTGGGTGAATTTTGCCCATATAATTCTCCTTATCTGAGGTCACCCAGGAAATTCTCCCATCTCCCATCAATAATCCCTTTGCCACCTGCTTCCCAAACCAACCCATCATTTCCACTGAATTAAGGAGTCCACTTTACCCAAGAAGTGAAAAACTGTTATTGACTTAAATAAGGCAGCAGGTGTGTGAGCAGGCTCCCCAGCCTGAATTTCCACCATTACTTCATCCCCGACACCTCTGTTACAATATCTCTGGGCTTCACAGGTCTGGAGAAAAAAAGAGATATAAGGGTTTCCTGAGCCCAGACGCTTTCTTAGGTACAAAGTGGCTCTATTCTTTGGTCCTCTAACTTTTCTGAGACCCTTTTATCCTACCCTCACCAAGCAGGACTTAGCTCCAGTGTTAGTGCCTGAGGGTTTCCATTAAGGCAAAGTTGCCATTAAAATGGTCCTTTTTTCCTGCAAACGAAACAAAATAGTGGCGTGCTTGTGCTTCACCAGTCTTAGAAAGGTCCTCCAATGCAGAGCAGTGCCCTCTAGAGGCTTAAGAGTCCTGTCTTCTTCCCCAAGACAGTGTCTGACTGTGGCCCTGGCCATTACATTAATCCATAACACAGTAAGGGGACACCCATTCGGCAGAGCAACAGAATCCTTCTGCCTTGGAAGCTACCTTACAAACAGCCTAGGTAAGGGCATCCCAAAAGCGCTGCTGGGCTAAGTACCCATCTATGCCATCTGGCAGGGTCTGAGCTGGTGTTGCCTGCAATCACTCCTTTCTCCTCAGCGTCCACTCTTTACATCCAAAGTCTGAGAAAGATGCCTTGAGAAGAACATTCCATGCATCTAACTTTATAATTACTTTCCTGACACTTATAGAACTCAAATCCATCCATTAACTTTATTAAGGTTACATTTGTCCTCTCTTCCTTCTGCCCACCACCCTCAGGTTGCCCAAAAACTTTAAAGCATTTTTGCAGAACTCTTGCCACCCTGATCTCACTGCAGTCCACAGTTTTCTGATTCCTGGTGTCTTTTGAGTACTAACCTTATCTCTGCATGAGATCATGAATATTGCCCCCAAAGTGACTTGACCCTAATTCTGGAGTGTGTCTGCAACCTCTAGTCCAGAAATATGCTGCATGAGGAATCACAGAAATTCCAGACAGGTCTCCATGGGTATTAGATACAAGTCTCAACCCTCAAAGCAGGTGTGCTACTAACATAATATTACTTCTCTGTGATTCAGTCTAGCTTTTATTTCAAGCTCCATTTCACTGGAGGGGTTAAAATTTAATCTGTTGGTTTAGCATTCTTCCTTTCACACTTTCACTTTCCTGGGTTGCATCTAAGTCTCCAAGGATTCCACAGTGCCATGCTGTTGGTCACCTACTAAGTCACCTGATGTCCCGTCTGGTACTCTCTCACCACCATTAAGACCTCCCTCACTTCTGTCCACAGGGCTCTGGCGAGTTCAGTGACTCTCCCCTCTGCTTCTGAGCCCTGCTTGAGGGATCCAGGAACCTCTGTGAGGCCATCGGTGGCTGACTGCTGAAACACACCACGTAGCAGTTCCCATTCTGGATCTGATTCCTACCCCGTGGTTTCTCCTGGAAAGTGGGACATAGAGCCATACTCACTTGGGCCCCACAAACCTATCTAAGACAGCACATCCTCCAGAATATTTGGAATTAAGTCTCAGAAACACTAGTCATTCTCCACTGAGTGCTTGGTCTCAAAAATTATGCAGCATGCCCATTTTCCACCCATGCATGAAGAAGCAAAGAAAGCTTGTGTGAAAAGAGAAAAGAATTAGTCAAGTCCCCATACAGAAGCAGAGAAATAAAGAAAAAGATCCAGAAAACTGCTACTTGGATCCTAATGGTTTTTTGGTCATAGTACAGTCCCTTGTAAGGCCAGAATGAACCTCTACTTTCAAATTCTGTGATATAAACTTGTATCTTTCCAATAAATTTTAATTTGAGTAGGTAACTATTAAAATGGATTCACATCTTACTTGTAGGTTTGATTTTTTTTTTTTTTTTTTTTTTTTGCGGTATGCGGGTCTATCACTGTTGCGGCCTCTCCTGTGGCGGAGCACAGGCTCCGGACACGCAGGTGGACTCTCAACCACTGCGCCACCAGGGAAGCCCATAGGTTTGATTTTAAAGTCAGTTAAGTGGAAAAAAATCACATACAGTGTTATGTATCCTTAAAATATCTTACATTGCTTAAAAAATATAGAATGCATTTTTTTACAGCTCTGTAAGATGATTTTATTGGCTCCCTAATTAATCCCTTGTAAATGTTTCACCAATTAATTCTTCAACTCTTTCTTCAAGAGTGTAGGTGAATCTACCACTACTAACCTACCTGGTCACATAAATAATACATTTCTTTCCATTGTCAATGATAAGAATAATTTTTTTTTTTTTGCGGTACGCGGGCCTCTCACTGTTGTGGCCTCTCCCATTGTGGAGCACAGGCTCCGGACGCGTAAGCTCAGCAGCCATGGCTCACGGGCCTAGCCACTCCACAGCATGTGGGATCTTCCCGGACCGGGGCACGAACCCGTGTCCCCTGCATCGGTAGGCGGACTCTCAACCACTGCGTCACCAGGGAAGCCCAAGAATAATATTTAAATGAAATCATTTATACATTATCCCCATAGGTTTTGACCAATCTGCACTGAGTACTGACTATTTAAATCCCCTGCATTATTTAAACTCTCTCTCTCAATCTCCTACTCTTTCTCTCTTGCTCTTTTTCTTTGTTTTGAATTTTATTTATTTTATTTTTTTAAACATCAGGTTCTTATTAGTCATCCATTTTATACACATCAGTGTATACATGTCAATCCCAATCTCCCAATTCATCACACCACCCTCCCCCACCAATTTCCCCCCTTGGTGTCCATACATTTGTTCTCTACATCTGTGTCTCAATTTCTGCCCTGCAAACCGATTCATCTGTACGATTTTTCTGGTTCCACATATATGCATTAATATACGATATTTGTTTTTCTCTTTCTGACTTACTTCACTCTGTATGACAGTCTCTAGATCCATCCATGTCTCTACAAATGACCCAGATTCGTTCCTTTTTATGGCTGAGTAATATTCCATTGTATATATGCAACACATCTTCTTTATCCATTTGTCTGTCAATGGGCATTTAGGTTGCTTCCATGTCCTGGCTATTGTAAATAGAGCTGCAATAAACACTGTGGTACATGACTCCTTTAGAATTATGGTTTTCTCAGGGTATATACCCAGTAGTGGGATTGCAGGGTCATATGGTAATTCTATTTTTAGTTCTTTAAGGAACCTCTATACTGTTCTCCATTATGGAGAACAATTTACATTCCCACTAACAGTGCAAGAGGGTTCCCTTTTCTCTACACCCTCTCCAGCATTTGTTGTTTGTAGATTTCCTGATGATGCCCATTCTAACTGGTGTGAGGTGATACCTCATTGTAGTTTTGATTTGCATTTCTCTAATACTTAGGGATGCTGAGCAGCTTTTCATGTACTTCTTGGCCATCTGTATGTCTTCTCTGGAGAAATGTATATTTAGGTTTTCTGACCATTTTTTGATTGGGTTATTTGTTTTTTTAATATTGAGCTGCATGAGCTGTTTATATATTTTGGAGATTAATCCCTTGTCTGTTGATTAGTTTGCAAATATTTTCTCCCATTCTGAGGGTTGTTGTTTCATCTTGTTTGTACTTTGCTTTGCAAAAGCTTTTAAGTTTCATTAGGTGCCATTTGTTTATTTTTGTTTTTATTTCCATTACTCTAGGAGGTGGATCAAAAAAATCTTGCTGTGATTTATGTCAAAGAGTGTTCTTCCTATGTTTTCCTCTAAGAGTTTTATACTGTCCAGTCTTACATTTAGGTCTCTAATCCTTTTTTTTTTTTTAAAGATGTTTGGGCATAGGAGTTTATTAATTTATTTTGCTGTGTTGGGTCTTCATTTCTGTGTGAGGGCTTTCTCTAGTTGTGGCAAGCGGGGGCCACTCTTCATCACAGTGCGCGGGCCTCTCACTATCGCGGCCTCTCATTGCAGAGCACAGGCTCCAGACGCGCAGGCTCAGTAGTTGTGGCTCACGGGCCTAGTTGCCCCGCGACTTGTGGGATCCTCCCAGATGAGGGCTCGAACCCATGTCCCCTGCATTAGCAGGCAGATTCTCAACCGCTGTGCATCCAGGGAAGCCCTCTAATCCATTTTGAGTTTAATTTTGGGTATGGTGTTAGGGAGTGTTCTAATTTCATTCTTTTACATGTACCTGTCCAGTTTTCCCAGCATCCCTTATTGAAGAGACTGTGTTTTCTCCATTATATATCCTTGCCTCCTTTGTCATAGATTAGTTGAACATAGGTTTACCTCTGGGCTTTCTATCCTGTTCCATTGATCTATATTTCTGTATTTGCCAGGACCATACTGTCTTGATTACTGTATCTTTGTGGTATAGTCTGAAGTCAGGGAGTCTGATTCCTCCAGCTCCGTTTTTTTCCCTCAAGATGGCTTTGGCTATTCGGGGTCTTTTGTGTCTCCATAAAAATTTTAAGATTTTTTGTTCTAGTTCTGTAAAAAAATGCCATTGGTTATTTGATAGGGATTGCACTGAATCTGTAGATTGCTTTGGGTAGTATAGTCATTTTCACAATATTGATTCTTCCAATCCAAGAACATGGTATATCTCTCCATCTGTTTGTATCATCCTTACTTTCTTTCATCAGTGTCTTATAGTATTCTGCATACAGGTCTTTTGTCTCTCTAGGTAGGTTTATTCCTAGGTATTTTATTCTTTTTGTTGCAATGGCAAATGGGAGTGTTTCCTTAATTTCTCTTTCAGATTTTTCATCATTAGTGTATAGGAATGCAAGAGATTTCTGTACATTAATTTTGTATCCTGCAACTTTACCAAATTCATTGATTACCTCTAGTAGTTTTCTGGTGGCATCTTTAGGATTCTCTATGTATAGTATCATGTCATCTGCAAAATGACAGTTTTACTTCTTTTCCAACATGGATTCCTTTTATTTCTTTTTCTTCTCTGATTGCTGTGGGTAGGACTTCCAAAACTATGTTGCATTTTAGTGGTGATAGTGGACATCTGTCTTGTTCCTGATCTTAGAGGAAATGCTTTCAGTTTTTCACCACTGAGAACGATGTTTGCTGTGGGTTTGTCATATATGGCCTTTGTTATGTTGAGGTAGGTTCCCTCTAAGACCACATTCTGTAGAGTTTTTATCATAGATGGGGGTTGAATTTTGTCAAAAGCTTTTTCTCCATCTATTGAGATGATCATATGGTTTTTATTCTTCAATTTGTTAATATGGTGTATCACACTGATTTGCATATACTGAAGAATCCTTGCATCTCTGGGATAAATCCCACTTGATCATGGTGTATTATCCTTTTAATGTGTTGCTGGATTCTGTGTGCAAGTATTTTGTTGAGGATTTTTGCATCTATGTTCATCAGTGATATTGGTCTGTAATTTTCCTTTTTTGTAGTATCTTTGTCTGGTTTTGGTATCAGGGTGATGGTGGCCTCAAAGAATAAGTTTGGGAGTGTTCCTTCCTCTGCATTTTTTTGGAAGAGTTTGAGAAGGACGGGTGTTAGCTCTTCTATAAATGTTTGATAGAATTCACTTGTGAAGCCATCTGCTCCTGGACTTTTGTTTGTTGGAAGATTTTTAATCACAGTTTCAATTTCATTACTTGTGATTGGTCTGTTAATATTTTCTATTTCTTCCTGGTTCAGTCTTGGAAGGTTATACCTTTCTAAGACTTTCTCCATTTCTTCCAGGCTGTCCATTTTATTGTCATAGAGTTGCTTGTAGTAGTCTCTTAGAATGCTTTGTATTTCTATGGTGTCTGTTGTAACTTCTCCTTTTTCATTTCTAATAATATTGATTTGAGTCCTCTCCCTCTTTTTCTTGATGAGTCTGGCTAATGATTAATCAATTGTGTTTATCTTCTCAAAGAACCAGCTTTTAGTTTTATTGATCTTTGCTATCGTTTTCTTTGTTTCTATTTCATTTATTTCTGCTCTGATCTTTATGGTTTCTTTCCCTCTACTAACTTTGGGTTTTGTTTCTTCTTCTTTCTGTAGTTCCTTTAGGTGTAAGATTAGATTGTTTATTTGATATTTGTCTTGTTTCTTGAGGTCGGATTGTAGTGCTATAAACTTCCCTCTTAGAACTGCTTTTGCTGTATCTCATAGGTTTTGGACCGTCGTGTTTTTGTTGTCATTTGTCTCTAGGTATTTTTCAATTTCTTCAGTGATCTTGGCTATTTAGTAACATATTGTTTAGCCTCCATGTGTTTGTGTTTTTTACATTTTTTTCCCCTGTAATTGATTTCTAATATAATAGTGTTGTGGTCAGAAAAGATGCTTGATATGATTTCAATTTTCTTAAATTTACTAAGGCTTGATTTGTGACGCAAGATGTGATCTATCCTGGAAAATGTTCCATGAGCATGTGAGAAGACAGTGTAATCTGCTGTTTTTGGATGGAATGTCCTATAAATGTCAATTAAATCTATCTCGTCTATTGTGTCATTTAAAGCTTGTGTTTCCTTAATAATTTTCTGTCTGGATGATCTGTCTGTTGTTGTAAGTGAGGTGTTAAAGTCCCCCACTATTACTGTGTTACTGTCGATTTCCTCTTTTAGAGCTGTTAGCAGTTGCCTTATGTATGGAGGTGCTCTTATGTTGCATGCATATATATTTATAACTGTTATATCTTCTTCATGGATTGATCCCTTGCTCATTATGTAGTGTCCTTCCTTATCTCTTGTAACATTCTTTATTTTAAAGTTTATTTTATCTGATATGAGTTTTGCTACTCCAGCTTTCTTTTGATTTCCATTTGCATGGAGTATGTTTTTTCATCCCCTCACTTTCAGTCTGTATGTGTCCCCAGGTCTGAAGTGGGTCTCTTGTAGACAGCATATATATGGGTCTTGTTTTTGTAACCATTCAATGAGCCTGTGTCTTTTGGTTGCAACATTTAATCCATTCCCATTTAAGGTAATTATCAATATGTATTTCCTATTACCATTTTCTTTATTGGAATGGGTTTGTTTTTGTAGGTCCTTTGCTTCTCTTGTATTTCCAAATTAGAGAAGTTCCTTTAGCATTTGTTGTAGAGCTGGTTTGGTGGTGCTGAATTCTCTTAGCTTTTGCTTGTCTGTAAAGCTTTTGATTTCTCCATCGAATCTGAATGAGATCCTTGCTGGGTAGAGTAATCTTGGTTGTAGGTTCTTCCCTTTCCTCACTTTAAATATGTCATGCCCCTCCCTTCTAGCTTGTAGAGTTTCTGCTGTGAAATCAGCTGTTAACCTTGTGGGAGTTCCCTTGTATGTTACTTGTTGTTTTTCCCTTATTGATTTTAATAATTTTTCTCTGTCTTTAATTTTTGTCAATTTGATTACTATGTGTCTCGGAGTGTTTCTCCTTGGGTTTATCCTGCCTGGGACTCTCTGTGCTTCCTGGATTTGGGTGGCTATTTCCTTTCCCATGTTAGGGAAGTTTTCGACTATAATCTCTTCAAATATTTTCCTGGGTTCTTTCTCTCTCTCTTCTCCTTGTGGGACCCCTATAATGCAAATGTTGTTGCATTTAATGTTGTCCCAGAGGTCTCTTAGGCTGTCTTCATTTCTTTTCGTTCTTTTTTCTTTATTGTGTTCTGCAGCAGTGAATCCTACCATTCTGTCTTCCAGGTCACTTAACCGTTCTGCCTCAGTTATTTTGCTATTGAGTCCTTCTAGTGTACTTTTCATTTCAGTTATTGTATTGTTCATCTGTTTTTTGTTCTTCAATTTTTCTAGGTGTTTGTTCTTTAATTCTACTAGGTCTTTGTTAAACATTTCTTGCATCTTCTCGATCTTTGCCTCCATTTTTTCCCAAGGTCCTGGATCATCTTCACTATCATTATTCTGAATTCATTTTCTGGAAGGTTGCCTAACTCCACTTCATTTAGTTGTTTTTCTGGGGTTTTATCTTGTTCCTTCATCTAATACATAGCCCTCTGCCTTTTCATTTTTTCTATCTTTCTGTGAATGTGGTTTTTGTTCCACAGGTTGCAGGATCGTAGTTCTTCTTGCTTCTGCTGTCTGCCCTCTGGTGGATGAGGCTATCTAAGAAGCTTGTGCAAGTGTCCTGATGGGAGGGACTGGTGGTGGGTAGAGCTTGCTGTTGCTTTGGTGGCAGAGCTCAGTAAAACTTTAATCTGCTTGTCTGCTGATGGGTGGGGCTGGGTTCCCTCCCTGTTGGTTGTTTGGCTTGAGGTTACCCAGCACTGGTACCTACAGTCTCTTTGGTGGGGCTAATGGCAGACTCTGGGAGGGTTCACACCAAGGAAGTGCTTCCCAGAACTTCTGCTGCCAGTGCCCTTGTCCTCATGGTGAGCCACAGCCACCTCCGCCTCTGCAGGAGACCCTCCAACAGTAGCAGGTAGGTCTGGTTCAGTCTCCCCTGGGGTCAGTGCTCCTTCCCCTGGGTCCGATGCGCACACTACTTTGTGTGCCCTCCAAGAGTGGAGTCTCCATTTCCTCCAGTTCTGTCAAAGTCCTGCAATCAAATCCTGCTATCCTTCAAAGTCTGATTCTCTAGGAATTCCTCCTCCTGTTGCCGGACCCCCAGGTTGGGAAGCCTGACGTGGGGCTCAGAACCTTCACTGCAGTGGGCGGACTTCTGTGGTATAAGTGTTCTCCAGTTTGTGAGTCACCCACCCAGCAGTTATGGGATTTTATTTTATTGTGATCGCGCTCCTCCTACCGTCTCATTGTGGCTTCTCCTTTGTCTTTGAATGTGGGGTATCTTTTTTGGTGAGTTCCAGTGTCTTCTTGTCAATGACTGTTCAGCAGTTAGTTGTGATTTCAGTGCTCTCGCAAGAGGGAGCGAGAGCAGGTCCTTCTACTCTGCCATTTTGAACCAATCTCCTGCTTTCTTCATTTGAGGAAATTTTGAAGTTGAGTAAGTTAATTATGCATATGATAAAATGCTATTATACATGCAAACAAGCAGAGGACATAGGGGACCATCTACTTTTAGGACAACTCATATATTTTTCCAATGAGGAAACTAAGGCCCAGAGGGCTCATAGTCACTTCAAAAGTATACAGTAGGGCTTCCCTGGTAGCACAGTGGTTGAGAGTCCGCCTGCCGATGCAGGGGACATGGGTTCGTGCCCCGGGCCGGGAGGATACCACATGCCGCGGAGCGGCTGGGCCTGTGAGCCATGGCCGCTGAACCTGCGCGTCTGCAGCCTATGCTCCACAATGGGAGAGGCCACAACAGTGAGAGGCCCGCGTACCACAAAAAGAAAAAAAAAATGTATACAGTAGTGATTAAGAACATAACCTCTGGAATCAGCTACAAGGGTTAAATCCTGCCTTCACTACCTACTAGCTATGTGAGTTTGGGTACATTCCTTAACCTCTCTGGCCTCAATCTTTCCCTCTACAAAATGAGTATGGTTATAATAGTATCTACATTGTTGAGCTGTTGTGATTAAACTTAATAAGTGAAGAGTGTAAATGAATGGTTTTGAACAGTAGCTAGCTTATAGTGAATGTTCAATATATGTTAGCTATTGGTTTTTATCTGTCCAACGACATGAGACAATTAGTAGCAGAACTGGAAGAAATATTGAGTTTTCCAAATCCCTGGCAGGTGCTCTCCACTGCGCTAGGCTCTCTATCATGTGCCATCAACACACTGCCTGGCCAATAGTAAGCAGTTAACAGATGTTTACTGGATGAGTGCAGAGGTGTCCACAGAGCAGAAACTCACATGCATAGGTATTTCAGTGACAATAATGGTAAGCCAAGTGGATCCTTGCTAAAATAATGATTTAGTTAGGAAAATATTCAGAATACATTTCTAAATATTCTACAGATTTGATACCAATGGTGTTAAATATATGTATACATAAATATGTATAAAATAATGTGGAAATTCTATGCATCAAAATGTTAACACTATGCTATAAAGTTTGGAGTGGTTTTGTTGTTTTCCTTTGGGCTTTTCTTCATTGTCGAGTGTTCTGCAGGGAGCATGAATTTTTTTTTAACTAGAAGACACAAATAAATGATTTTATTTAAAGGTTATGGATCTAAAGATGAATTGAGTTCAAATGGAAGAATTACTGGTGTTATTTTCAGTAATTCTTCATAATTCCCTAGTTTCATTATGAAGTGTTTATGAATTCAATGTGAACAACTCAAGGTTATAAAAGTAATTACATTTAGCTTCAATTACAATTAATAATTGTTCCACTTCTGCTCACATGACACCTGGTGGAAATGGGACTGTGGTGTTTGGGCTTAAATGACCTATAAGCACACAGGTGCTATCTAATTAAGAAAAAAAGGTTTTCCAAAGACTTCAGACAGACCACATCCTGGGATCAGAAATGTCACAATGGATATGAAGTTACATGTCATATACTCCTAAATGAATGAATAAATAAATGCGCAAATGACCAATAATAGGAGGTAGATACCATGTAGTATGTGACACAATGTTGAAAATCATTGCAAGCAAAACATTTAATCCACTGGGGTTTTGTTTTTCAAAGCTTCCCCCTTCTCTTCTCCTTCTGTCCATTCTAGTGAAGTAAAGTGAGTGACTACAAGAGTGCAACACTGGGTGTGGTGGGCAGCCTCTAAAATGGCCCTCAGGGATTCCACCTCCTCATATTCATGCCATTCTATTATCCCCTCCCCTTGAATGTGGGCAAAAGTGACAGACTGTCACTTGCAAGATGAGGTTACAAAAAGACTACAGTTTCCCTCTTGGGCACCCTCTCTCAGTCTCTTGCTTTGAGGGAAGCCAGCTGCCATGTTGTGAGCTGTCTATGACTGGTTCTTGCTTATATGGCAAGGAGCTTATGGCTACATGCAACAGTTAGCAAGGACCTGAGGGCTACCAACAACATGTGTGTCAGCATGGGAAAGCAGATCCTCCCCAGTTGAGGCTTCAGAAGATTACAGATCCAACTTACACCTTGACTGCAGACTTGTGAGGGTCCAGAGGCACACAGTTAAGTCACACCCAGATTGCTGACCCATAGAAACCCTAAGATAATAATGTTTGTTGTTTTAAGCAACTAAGCTTAGGGGTAATTTGTTATGTGGCAACAGATAGCTTATGGACCAAGGAACAAAAAGAAAGCTTAAATTAATACCATACAATGTAATAAAAATAATAATAAAAATAAGACCCAGAAAAGCTAGAATAATTTGGGAAAAAAAAATAATGTTGTATTAGATCATAATGTAGAATTGGATTATAAAATAAATATACATATATTGATACTGATATAAATAAAGGATTGAAGAAAGGGAGGAAGGAAGGCATATTTCTTACAGAAAAATTCTAATACATACTATCCTCCCCACACTCCAAGGAGGTATAGCTTAATCTCTCACCTACTTGACTGTGGGCTGGACTTAAAGACTTATTTCCAAAGAATAGAGTACGGAAAGGGAAAATAGTGCCTTCACAATGGAGAAACCTGGAAAACTCTACCACACCTAAGTGGTCAAGATGAACATCAGCAGGGGTAAGTCATGTGGATATATATATATCCCTTATGATGTAATGAAAGGGGCACTACAACCCTGTGGTATTCTTGCCCAGAACTCATAACCCAGTCTAATCATGAAAAACATAGCAGACAAACCCATAGTGGGGGATATTCTACAAAATATCTGACCAGTGCTGCTCAAGACTATCAAGATCATGAAAAACAAAGAAGGACTATGAAACTGTCACAGACCAGAGGAGACCAGAGAGACATGACAACTAATGCAATGTGGTACTCTGGATTAGATCCTAGGTCCAAAAAGGAATATTGGTGAAAAAACAAGCCCTGTCCTCTTCTCTCTATATGTTTCTCCTCTTTGTGTCTTTTATAAGGATCTCTGTCATTGGATTTAAGGCCCATTCAGATAATCTAGAACAATCTCATCTTAAAATCCTTAATTTAATTACATCAGCAAAGACTCTTTCTCCAAATAAGGTCACATTCACAGATTCTGGAGGTTGGGATGTGGACATATATTTTGCAGGCCAAGATTCCACCCACTTACAGATGTTAAACATTAGGGGAAGATGGGTGAAGTGTATATGAGAACTTGCTACACACTCTTTGTAAATTTTCTATACACATAAAATTATTCCAAAATAAGAAGCGTACTTAATAAAATAGTTTAGCAAACTTGGCTTATGACATAAATATTCAGAGAATGAAACCATAAAAAGAAGCATCCAGAGACAGATATCCCTATGTAGCCAGCAAAATTGGTGGTAGCTGTTATCTATAAATTTGTGAAGAATAACACGTATATTAATAACAATACTCTTGGATTACTTTTGGTTTTGAAAACATGTCTAAATCACCAGAGACGGAACACCATCCTGATCTTTCAAATACCTTCAACCAGAACTTGGAAGTGAAGAATGTGAAATTGCTTTGTTTGGTTACTTTTCCTCCCCTTTTATTTTTATTTTTTAAATTTTATTTATTATTTTTGGCTGTGTCAGGTCTTCGTTGCTGCGTGTGGACTTCCTCTAGTTGCAGTGAGCGGGGGCTACTCTTCGTTGCAGTGCGTGGGCTTCTCATTGTGGTGGCTTCTCTTGCTGCAGAGCACAGGCTCTAGGCGCATGGGCTTCAGGAGTTGTGATGTGTGGGCTCAGTAGTTGTAGCTCGTGGGCTCTAGAGTGCAGGCTCAGTAGTTGGGGCGCACGGGATTCGTTGCTCCGCAGCATGTGGGATCTTCTCGGACCAGGGCTTGAACCCGTGTCCCCTGCATTGGCAGGTGGATTCTTAACCACTGTACCACTAGGGAAGACCCCTCCCCTTTTATTTTATGTTTTTTGAAGTAAAAAGAAATCATTTTCATATACATATTTTCACTCAGTTAATTCAACATGATTTCTACTAGGCATGCATACCCATTTAGTTTGATTTGCTTCATAGTTATTTATTTTTCAAAATGCAGCAACCCTCCCAATGAGATAGTTGAGTTGAACTCTTTATTCTTAAAGAGTACAATGTACCTTGTCCTCAAAGAGTTTTATCAACTTCAACATTTTCAAAGAGCCCTATGAGCTGCTCAATATGGTGGTTTTTCACTGAAACTTCTTATTTGGAAGATGGCAAAACAGACTAGGATCTTCCCAAGTCTACTGGATGCTTGTATTCATATTGAAGCTCAGGTGGGTAAGGGGTAGAGACTGAATAATAAGTAGATCACCTCCAAATGCAGCTGGGTGAGAAAGCTTCATTTTTAGAAAGGAAACCAAATCATGAAAACCTTCGTAATGGTGTGATTTGTTTCAGGGTTCTTTTGATACTTAAGAAGGGAATTAATCCTGGTGCACACTACTCTTCTTTACAGCCTTCTAGAGTTTTCTTCTCCAGCCATCGTTCTTTAGCCAGGTGATTTACTATACTTGCTGCAGAACTGAAAGCATGAAGACTCTGTCTACTTTCATAATCAGAGGTGGTGATAGCCTTTTCATTTTCTGCCAAATGGATCCGACCACACTTTTAACCCTGGTGGCTGCACGTCTTCTTGGACAATACCAGCTCGATTTATGGCTTGTTCCTTCTGGTATTCCTCCAGCCGCATTAGGGGCCGGAAGTAGATGGGGTAGAAGGCGGCGCCAATCAGGGAGATGAAGCAGCCGAAAATGAGCGCGGTGCGCAGGTTCGGGGTCATGGCTCCAGCCGGTGGCCGCCTTGACCAGCCAAGCAGCCCTCACTCTTGGAAACGCGGATCCCGCCAGCGGTATCCCCCCTCCCCTTTTAAATTACAGATTTAGAAGAAGGGTCAATCACTGTAAAATATATATATATTATTTGCAAATTCAACAAATCTTTGATTTTGAGTACTTGTCACATCACAGTAAAATTCCAAACTCTAAAAATTTTGCTGTAATTTATTCAGTGCTTTGAACAAATGCAAGATAAATGGTTCCAATGGCTGATCCTTCCTCTGCATTTATCAACAAAGACATTCCTACAGCTCAGACTTGTGATTTAAAAGCTTAAAATGATTATATGAAGTTGCCCTACTTGAACGTGTTTTTTGGTTTTTTGGTCTTCTTTCTGAGACAGTCCTATCTAATGGCCATGGATCTGTTTTCTTTTAAATTCCTTGGGTTATTTTCCTTAATATCATAAAATGTGATCTATTATCTCAAATGGTTCATGTTGAAAAGTGATTTCAGGCTTATACAGAATTCTCACTCTCGTAGTTAGAACCCTGCACCTTTTAGTGTAAGGGAAAGAGTCTGCAATCAGATGGCAATCTGATACAGACAAAATCTCAGACCTGGGGTACAGGAACGTCAGGTCCCACAGCCCTGGGATCCAGCCTTGACTGCAGGCCAAATTTCTCTGACTTAGGTAGAGTCATCCAGTGCCAGGATGCAGACTAAGAGACAAGAGGGGAAACTGATTCTCCATTCCAAGGTTCTCTGTGCTTCTAAACACAGAATGCACAAACCTCCTTAAAAAAGTCACTTAGAAAGCTCATCAGGGAGAGTGTAATCCCTGTCTTGTTCGCTCCGAGGAGAACATGCTACAGTTCTTTTGATACCCCATCATTTCCTGACCACCAGATTCTAAAATCAGAACCTATTCTTGTGTTAAATTGGCATGTTTACCAATGTAATGAAAAGAAGGTGAACATATAGGCTACTATGATGTTTAAAAACTATATATATGACCTTTTCCCCTATTAGCCAGCTTCTAAGGCATAAAACCATCTGCTTTTCTCACCAATCCAGAGATGTCTTCTTACTTGTCCTCCTTCACCTACCCCTGTCTCATTTGAACCATTTGAACACTCCCTTTCTCATGTTTATATCCCAGGTGTGAGTTCCAGTCAACCTACCTCAAACCAAATGATCTCTGAAATGTTCACAAGTGTTCAGTTCTAATCACTAGTGCTACCTTCTGGGAGAAGCCCTTACTTCAATTGCAGAAAGAAAGTTTCTGACAGTTGTCTCCTTTCATTTTCCACAATCTGTTTGTTTCTATACCTTCCTAATATTCCTTTCACGGCCCCTCCCGCTGCGGAGCACAGGCTCCGGACGCGCAGGCTCAGCAGCCATGGCTCACGGGCCCAGCCGCTCCGCGGCATGTGGGATCCTCCCCGACCGGGGCACGAACCCGTGTCCCCTGCATCGGCAGGCAGACTCTCAACCACTGCGCCACCAGGGAAGCCCCAATTGTGCATTTTAATCACTGAATTTCATGAGATAAAGTTGCCTATGTGGCCATCCCTTTCCCCCAACACCCTTAGGACTGTTCTAGAGGAAGAATTATAATACCCAGACTTTTAAGCCAGGCATTCACAGAGGGTTTGAGCTAAATTATTTTGGTAGAGGCACAATATGGGGCATCTGAGTCTTAGAGTGCAATACCAGGCTCTGTGTGCCTGCCTCTGCTCCCCATAACCTATCCTTTTGAGGATCCTTGGAGAGAGCTATCCCTGGAATATGCATGGAGACTTTCACCCTAGGCTATAAGATTCCTCAGCTTAAATGATAGCCACTACCACCACTACTCTCCTCAGAATCCTACAGGATTGAGGTCCACTGTCTCTTTCTTCTGTTTGTTGACAGGCTTCTTCTCTTTTTATAGCTCTCAGCATCTTCCACCTTCCCACTTGCCTGAACTCATTGTTTCCTCACTACCTCTAAGTATCATTTAAGAATTTGCTACATACTACAAGTTATTTTATCTATTCTCCTACAAATAACACCTGGTATTTCAAATCATAGCTGTGATGCAAGATAAAAATATGAACTTCCTTTTGTTGTGGATATGAATATGAATAAAAATGCTTATAAGTATGGCTCAAGAAAAACCAATTCATGGACAGTTAATACCTTTACTATAATAAAGAACTCATCATAATAACTTACAAGTCATTCAAAAGTGATCTAAGAACAGGGCTTTAGAAACTAATTAAGTTGTGACATCTGGACTACATAGATCAATCAACAAGACTAGAGAGAAATACTGAAAGAGTGAGATTTTCAGTCAGGAGATTAAGGCTCAAATCCTGTCTCTAACGCTTATTAGCCATGTGACCTTGAGGAAATTTCTTAACTTTTGAAGTATATGTACATAATAATTTTTTTAGTAAATGAGTTATGGTCCCATTTTTCCATGCCTGCCTATACTTATTCCCTTGGCTTCCAACTCCTCCCATTAAAACTATTTCCTCGTTCTCTGAGTCAGGGCTGGCCTTGTACTTTGGCCAATAGGATGCAGCAGAAGTAGTGAAGTACCAGTGCCTAGTCCAGGCCTTGAGAGGACCTCATGCGCCACTCACTCTCTTGGAAACCTACAACAACCATGTGAGCGAGCCTGCGCTATCCTGCTGGAGACACAGATACCCTTCCAGTTCCAGGAACACAGAAGCAAAAGCAGTTTTCCCTACTGACTCCACTATAGCAAAGTCCTAGACAAGGGCTCTCACTGGCCTTGCTTGGGTCATGTGTCATATCTGAACCAACCACAACAGCCAGGTGAACGGAGCTCTCGGACCCTATGAGTTTCTTTTTTGACTCCGCTGGGTCTTCATTGCTGTGTGCGGGCTTTCTCTAGTTGCGGTGAGCAGAGGCTACTCTTCGTTGCAGTGCACAGGCTTCTCACTGTGGCGGCTTCTCTTGTTGCAGAGCATGGGCTCTAGGCGTGCAGGCTTCAGTAGTTGCAGCACACGGGTTCAGTAGTTGCAGCACGCGGGCCCTAGGGTGCGCTGGCTTCAGTAGTTGCCTGGCTCAGTAGTTGTGGCTCACAGGCTCTAGAGTGCAGGCTCAGTAGTTGTGGCACACAGGCGTAGGTGCTCCACGGCATGTGGGATTTTCCTGGACCAGGGATCGAACCTGTGTCCCCTGCATTGGCAGGTGGATTCTTAACCACTGCACCACCAGGGAAGCCCCTATTAGTTCTTGTGCTGATCCCTGTGTGAAGAGAGGAAGCAGTCTGCACTAAAGGAGTAGAAAAGGATAGGAAATGTGCTGAGTTGCGAAAATAATAGTGCCAGAAGCCTGAAATAATATGTTATTGCTACCCTCCAATTTATTACATATGCAATTCTCCTTCATTATTACTGGACTACATCTTTGTACTTGTAGTCCATAGTCCAGTAAGGCAGAAAGAAGATAATCTGCCCTCAGAAACAGAATTTTGGGCTTTTTGCCGACATCTTTCTCTATAGCCACTCTTTATAATCCTCTTAACCACCACGACATGGAGCAATTCTGGGAACATAAAGGAAATTAAACAAACATATATGTACTTCTAAGGAAAAGCACTTTATTATACTTAACTTTCCGTTCTGTCACCAACATACAAATATTCTCATTGCATTCTAACAGGGTTTTTGGTGTTCTGGATACTGAGAACTTAGAGGCTTAAGATACCATGGCTGAATTTATACCCAGGCTTTAAAGATGATGTCTCTTGTGAACTGAATCATAGGATTGCAGAGACAGAAGAAAACTTAGCGATCACTTAAATCTAAATTGGGTGAAGGGAGACCTTCAAGATGGCAGAGGAGTAAGACGCGGAGATCGCCTTCCTCCCCACAAATACATCAGAAATACATCTACATGTGGAACAACTCCTACAGAACACCTACCGAATGCTGGCAGAAGACATCAGACCTCCCAAAAGGCAAGAAACTCCCCACGTACCTGGGTAGGGCAAAAGAAAAAAGAAAAAACAGAGACAAAAGAATAGGGATGGGACCTGCACCTCAGGGAGGGAGCTGTGAAGGAGGAAAAGTTTCCACACACTAGGTAGCCCCTTCGCGGGCAGAGACTGCAGGTGGCGGAGGGGGAAGCTTCGGAGGCATGGAGGAGAGCGCAGCAACAGGGGTGCAGAGGGCAAAGCAGAGAGATTCCCACACAGAGGATCGGTGCCGACCAGCACTCACCAGCCCGAGAGGCTTGTCTGCTAACCCACCAGGACAGGCGGGGCTGGGAGCTGAGGCTCGGGTTTCAGAGGTCAGATCTCAGGGAGAGGACTGGGGTTGGCTGCATGAACACAGCCTGAAGTGGGTTAGTGCACCACGGCTAGCCGGGAGGGAGTCCGGAAAAAACTCTGGACCTGCCTAAGAGGCAAGAGACCACTGTTTCGGGGTGTGCGAGGAGAGGGAATTAAGAGCACCACCTAGACGAGCTCCGGAGACGGCTGCGAGCCATGGCTATCAGCGCGGACCCCAGAGACGGGCATGAGACGCTAAGGGTGCTGCTGCAGCCACCAAGAAGCCTGTGTGCCAGCACAGGTCACTATCCACACCTACCCTCCTGGGAGACTGTGCAGCCCGCCACTGCCAGGGTCCCATGATCCAGGGACAACTTGCCCGGGAGAACACACGGGGCACCTCAGGCTGCTGCAACGTCACGCTGGCCTCTGCAGGCCACAGGCTCACCCCGCATACCGTACCCCTCCCTCCCCCCAGCCTGAGTGAGCCAGAGCCCCCTAATCAGCTGCTCCTTTAACCCCGTCCTGTCTGAGCGAAGAAAAGATACCCTCAGGCGACCTACATAGAGAGGTGCATGCAATCCAAAGCTGAACCCCCAGAGCTGTGCAAACAAAGAAGAGGAAGGGAAATTTCTCCCAGCAGCCTTAGGAGCAGCAGATTAAATCTCCACAATCAACCTGATGTACCCTGCATCTGTGGAATACCTGAATAGACAACGAATCATCCCAAAATTGAGGAGGTGGACTTTGGAAGCAACTGTACACTTGGGGTTTGCTATATGCAACTGACTGGTTTCTGGTTTTATGTTTACCTTAGTTTAGTATTTACAGTTTATTATCACTGGTAGACTTGTTTATTGATTTGGTTGCGCTCTTCTTTTTTTAAATATATATTTAGATTTATTTTTCCCCTTTTTCCCTTTTTTGTGAGTGTGTATGTGTATGCTTCTTTGTGTGATTTTGTCTGTATAGCTTTGCTTTTACCATTTGTCCTAGGGTTCTGTTTGTCTGTTTCTTGGGGTGTTTTTTAGTATAGTGTTTAGTGCTTGTTATCACTGGTGGATTTGTTTTTTGCTTTGGTTGCTCTCTTCCTTCTTTCTTTTTTTTATTCCTTTCTTTAAATTTTGGATATTTTAAAATTTTTTTATTTTAATAACTTTATTTCTTTTTATGTTCTCACTCCCTCCTGCCCTCCCTCCCTTCCTTCCTTTCTTTCCTTTTTCTCCCTTCTCCTCTGAGGCACGTGGCTGACAGAGTCTTGGTGCTCCGACCAGATGTCAGATCTGTGCCTCTGAGGTGGGAGAGCCAAGTTCAGGACACTGGTCCACCAGAGACCTCCTGGCTCCATGTAATATCAAATGGCGAAAGCTCTCCCAGAGATCTCCATCTCAATGCTAAGACCCAGCTCCACTCAACAACCAGCAAGCTACAGTGCTGGACACCCTGTGCCAAACAACTAGCAAGATAGGACACAAACGCACCCATTAGCAGAAAGGCTGCCTAAAATGATAATAAGGTCACAGACACCCCAAAACACACCACCAGAGGTGGTCCTGCCCACCAGAAAGACAAGATCCAGCCTCATCCACCAGAACACAGGCACTAGTCCCCTCCACCAGGAAGCCTACACAACCCACTGAACCAGCCTTAGCCACTGGGGGCAAACACCAAAAATAACAGGAACTAAGAACCTGCAGCCTGCGAAAAGGAGACCACAAACACAGTAAGTTAAGCAAAATGAGAAGACAGTGAAACACACAGAAGATGAAGGAGCAAGGTAAAAACCCACCAGAACAAACAAATGAAGATGAAATAGGCAGTCTACCTGAAAAGGAATTCAGAGTAATGATAGTAAAGATGACCCCAAATATTGGAAATACAATGGAGAAAATACAAGAAACATTTAACAAGGACCTAGAAGAACTAAAGAACAAACAAACAATGATGAACAATGCAATAAATAAAATTTAAAATTCTCTAGAAGGAATTAATAGCAGAATAACTGAGGCAGAAGAATGGATAAGTGACCTAGAAGATACAATAGTGGAAATAACAACCACAGAACAGAATAAAGAAAAAAGAATGAAAAGAATTGAGGACACTCTCAGAGACTTCTGGGACAACATTAAATGCACCAACATTCGAATTATAGGGATCCCAGAAGAAGAAGAGAAAAAGAAAGGGATTGAGAAAATATTTGAAGAGACTATAGTTGAAAACTTCCCTAATACGGGAAAGGAAATAGTCAATCAAGTCCAGGAAGCACAGAGAGTCCCATACAGGATAAATCCAAGGAGAAACACACCAAGATACATATTAATCAAACTATCAAAAATTAAACACAAAGAAAAAATATTAAAAGCAGCAAGGAAAATACAAGTAACATACAAGGGAACCCCCATAAGGTTAACAGCTGATCTTTCAGCAGAAACTCTGCAAGCCAGAAGGTAGTGGCAAGACATATTTAAAGAGATGAAAGGGAAAAACCTACAACCAAGATTACTCTACCTGGCAAGGATCTCATTCAGATTCGATAGAGAAATTAAAACCTTTACAGACAAGCAAAAGGTAAAAGAATTCAGCATGACCAAACCACCTTTACGACAAATGCTGAAGGAACTTCTCTAGGCAGGAAACAAAAGAGAAGGAAAAGACCTACAATAACAAACCCAAAAACAATTAAGAAAATGGTAATAGGGACATACATATCAATAATTATCTTAAATGTAAATGGATTAAATGCTCCCACCAAAAGACACAAAGTGGCTGAATGGATACAAAAACAAGACCCATATATATGCTGCCTACAAGAGACCCACTAGGGACCTAGGGACCTAGGAGACCTAGGGACACATACAGACTGAAAGTGATGGGATGAAAAAAGATATTCCATGCAAATGGAAATCAAAAGAAAGCTGGAATAGCCATTCTCATATCAGACAAAATAGACTTTAAAATAAAAATTATTACAAGAGACAAAAAAGGACACTACATAATGATCAAGGGATCAATCCAAGAAGAAGATATAACAATTGTAAATATATATGCACGCAACACAGCAGCACCTCAATATACATGGCAACTACTAACAGCTATAAAAGAAGAAAGCCACAGTAACACAATAATAGTGGGGGACCTTAACACCTCACTTACACCAATGGACAGATCATCAAAACAGAAAATTAATAAAGAAACACAGCTTTAAATGACACAACAGACCAGATAGAGTTAATTGATATTTATAGGACATTCCATCCGAAAAGGGCAGATTACACTTTCTTCTCAAGTGCGCACGGAACAGTCTCCAGGATAGATCAGATCTTGGGTCACAAATCAAGCCTCAGTAAATTTAAGAAAACTGAAATCATATCAACCATCTTTTCTGACCATAGTGCTACGAGATTAGAAATCAATTACAGGGAAAAAAAGGTAAAAAACACAAAAACATGGAGGCTAAACAATACATTACTAAATAACCAAGAGATCACTGAAGAAATCAAAAAGGAAATCAAAAAATACCTCGAGACAAATGACAATGAAAACACCATGATCCAAATCCTATGGGATGCAGCAAAAATACACCAAAGTTAGCAGAAGGAAAGAAACCATAAAGATCAAATCAGAAATAAATGAAAAAGAAAGGAAGGAAACAATAGCAAAGATTAATAAAACTAAAAGCTGTTTTTTTGAGAAGATAGACAAAATTGACAAACCATTAGCAAGGCTCATCAAGAGAAAAAAGGAGAAGACTCAAATCAATAGAATTAGAGATGAAAAAGGAGAAGTAAGAACTGACAATGCAGAAATACAAAGGGTCATGTGAGATTACTAAAAGCAACTATATGCCAGTAAAATAGACAACATGGAAGAAATGGAAAAATTCTTAGTAAAGCACAACCTTCCAAGATTGAACCAAGAAGAAATAGAAAATATAAACAGACCAATCACAAGCACTGAAATTGAGACTGTGATTAAAAATCTTCCAACAAACAAGAGCCCAGGACCAGATGGCTCCAAAGGTGAATTCTATCAAACATTTAGAGAAGACCTAACACCTATCCTTCTCAAACTCTTCCAAAATATAGCAGAGGGAGGAACACTCCCAAATTCATTCTACGAGGCCACCATCACCCTGATACCAAAACCAGACGAAGATGTCACAAAGAAAGAAAACTACAGACCAATATCACTAGTGAACACAGATGCAAAACTCCTCAACAAAACACTAGCAAACAGGATCCAACAGCACATTAAAAGGATCATACACCATGATCAAGTGGGGTTTATCCCAGGAAGGCAAGGACTCTTCAATATACTCAAATCAATCAATGTGATAAACCATATTAAAAATTGAAGGAGAGGGCTTCTCTGGTGGCTCAGTGGTTGAGAGTCCGCTTGCCGATGCAGGGGACACGGGTTTGTGCCCCGGTCCGGGAAGATCCCACATGCCGTGGAGCGGCTGGGCCGTGAGCCATGGCCGCTGAGCCTGTGCGACGGAGCCTGTGCTCCGCGATGGGAGAGGCCACAACAGTGAGAGGCCTGCGTATCACAAAAAAAAGAAAAAAAGTTGAAGGAGAAAAAACATATCATCATTGCAGTAGATGCAGAAAAAGCTTTTGACAAAATGCAACACCCATTTATGATAAAAACCCTCCATAAAGTTGGCATAGAGGGAACTTACCTCAACATAATAAAGGCCATATATGACAAACCCACAGCCAACATCGTTCTCAATGGTGAAAAACTGAAACCATTTCCTGTAAGATCAGGAAGAAGACAAGGTTGTCCACTCTCACCACTATAATTCAACATAATTTTGGAAGTTTTACCCACAGCAATCAGAGAAGAAAAAGAAATAAAAGGAATCCAGGTCAGAAAAGAAGAAGTAAAACTGTCACTGTTTGCAGATTACATGATACTATACATAGAGAATACTAAAGATGCTACCAGAAAACTAATCAATGAATTTGGCTAAGTAGCAGGGTACAAAATTAATGCACAGAATTCTCTTGCAGAGATTGGTTCAACATGGCGGAGTAGAAGGACATGGTCTAACTCCCTCTTTAGAGAACACTGGAATCACAAGTAAGTGCTGAACAATCATCGACAGAAAGATACTGGAACTCACCAAAAAAGACACCTCACATGCAAAGACAAAGGAGAAGCCACAATGAGACGGTAGGAGGGGCACTATCACAATAAAATCAAATCCCATAACTCCTGGGTGGGTGACTCACAAACTGGAGAACACTTATACCACAGAAGTCCACCCACTGGAGTGAAGGTTCTGAGCCACATGTCAGGCTTCCCAACCTGGGGGTTTGGCAATGGGAGGAGGAATTCCTAGAGGCTCAGACTTTGAAGGTTAGCGGGATTTCATTGCAGGACTTCGGCAGGACTGGGGGAAACAGAGACTCCACTCTTGGAAGGCCCACACAAAGTAGTGTGCGCATCGGGACCCAGGGGAAGGAGCAGTGACCACATAGGAGACTGAACCAGACCTACCTGCTAGTGTTGGAGGGTCTCCTGCAGAGGCGAGGGGCAGCTGTGGCTCACCAAGGAACAAGGACACAGGCAGCAGAAGTTCTCGGAAGTATTCCTTGGCATGAACCCTCCCAAAGTCGCCATTAGACCAAGCAAAGAGCCCAGATAGGCTCCAGTGTAGGGTTGCCACAGGCCAAACAACCTACAGGGAGGGAACCCAGCCCCACCCATCAGCAGACAAGTGGATTAAAGTATTACTGAGCTCTGCCCACCAGAGCAACAGCCAGCTCTACCCACCACCAGCCCCGCCCATCAGGAAGCCTGCACAAGATTCTTAGATAGCCTCATCCACCAGAGGGCAGACAGCAGAAGCAAGATGAACTATGATCCTGCAGCCTGTGGAACAAAAACCACATTCACAGAAAGATAGACAAGATAAAAAGGCAGAGAGCTTTGTACCAGATGAAGGAACAAGATAAAACCCCAGAAAAACAACTAAATGGAATGGAGATATGAAATCTTCCAGAAAATGAATTCAGAATAATGATATGAAGATGATCCAGGACCCCAGGAAAAGAATGGTGGCAAAGACCAAGAAGATACAAGAAATGTTTAACAAAGATCTAGAAGAATTAAAGAACAAACAAACAGGGATGAACAATACAATACCTGAAATGAAAAATACACTGGAAGGAATCAATAGCAGAATAACTGAGGCAGAAGAATGGATAAGTGACCTGGAAGACAGAATGGTGGAATTCACTGCTGTGGAATAGAATAAGGAAAAAAGAATCAAAAGGAATGAAGACAGCCTAAGAGATCTCTGAGACAACATTAAACACAACAACATTCACATTATAGGGGTCCCAGAAGGAGAAGAGAGAGAGAAAAGATCAGAGAAATATTTGAAGAGATTATGGTTGAAAACTTCCCTAACATGGGAAAGGAAAGAGTCACCAAAGTTCAGGTAGTGCAGAGAGTCCCAGGCAGGATAAATCCAAGGAGAAACATGCCGAGAAACATAGTAATCAAATTGGCAAAAATTAAAGACAAGAAAAATTATTGAAAGCAACAAGGGAAAAATGACAAATAACATACAAGGGAACTCCCATAAGGTTAACAGCTGATTTCTCAGCAGAAACTCTACAAGCCAGAAGGAAGTGGCATGACATACTTAAAGTGATGAAAGGGAAGAACTTACAACCAATATTACTCTACCCGGCAAGGATCTCATTCAGATTTGACAGAGAAATCAAAAGCTTTACAGACAAGAAAAAGCTAAGACAATTCAGCACCACCAAATCAGTTCTACAACAAATGGTAAAGGAATGTCCCTAAGTGGGAAACACAAGAGAGGAAAAGGACCAAAAACAAACCCAAAACAATTAAGAAAATGGTAATAGGAACATAGATAGCGAAAATTACCTTAAACATGAATGGATTAAATGATCCAACCAAAAGACACAGGCTTGCTGAATGGATACAAAAAAAAGACCCATATATATGCTGTCTACAAGAGACCTACTTCAAACCTGGGGACACATACAGACTGAATGTGAGGGGATGGAAAAAGATATTCCATGCAAATGGAAATTAAAAGAAAGCTGGAGTTGCAATACTCACATCAGAAAAAATATGCTTTAAAATAAAGAATGTTACAAGAGACAAGGAAGTACACTACGTAATAATCAAGCGATCATTCCAAGAATTAGACATAACAATTATAAATACATATACACCCAATATAGGAGCACCTCCATATAAAAGGCAACTGCTAACAGCTCCAAAGGAGGAAATCGACAGTAACACAGAAATAGTGGCGGACTTTAACACCTCACTCACACCAATGGAAAGATCATTCAAACAGAAAATTAATAAGGAAACACGAGCTTTAACTGACACAATAGACCAGATAGATTTAATTGATATTTATAAGACATTCCATACGAAAACAGAAGATTACACTTTCTTCTCAAGTGCACACGGAAGATTCTCCAGGATAGATCACATCTTGGTTGACAAATCAAGCCTCTGTAAACTTAAGAAAATTGAAATCATATCAAACATCTTTTCTGACCCCAACACTATGACATTAGAAATCAAGTACAGGGAAAAAACGTAAAATACACAAACACATGGAGGCTAAACAATATGTTACTAAATAACCAAGAGATCACTGAAGCAATCAAAGAGAAAATCAAAAAATACCTAGAGACAAATGACAATGAAAACATGATGAATCAACACCTATGGGATGCAGCAAAAGCAGTGCTAAGAGGGAAGTTTATAGCTATACAAGTCTACGTCAAGAAACAAGAAAAATCTCAAATAAACAATCAAACCTTACACCTACAGCAACTAGAGAAAGAACAAACAAAACCGAAAGTTAGCAGGAAAGAAATCATAAAGATCAGAGCAGAAATAAATGAAATAGAAACAAAGAAAACAACAGCAAAGATCAATAAAACTAAAAGCTGGTTCTTTGACAAGATAAAAAAAATAGATAAACCATTAGCCAGACTCATCAAGAAAAAGAGGGAGAGGACTCAAATCAATAAATTTAGAAATGAAAAAGGAGAAGTTACAACAGACACTGCAGAAATACAAGGCATCCTAAGAGACTAGTACAAGCAACTCTATGCCAATAAAATGGATAACCTGGAAGAAATGGACAAGTTCTTAAAAAGGTGTAACCTTCCAAGACTGAACCAGGAAGAAAGAGAATATATGAACAGATCAATCACAAGTAATGAAATTGAAACTGTGATTAAAACTCTTCCAACAAACAAAAACCCAGGACCAGATGGCTTCACAGGTGAATTCTATCAAACATTTAGAGAAGAGCTAACACCCATCCTTCTCAAACTCTTCCAAAAAATTGCAGAGGAAGGAAAACTCCCAAACTCATTCTATGAGGCCACCATCACCCTGATACCAAAACCAGACAAAGACACGACAAGAAAAGAAAATTACAGACCAATATCACTAATGAATATAGATGAAAAAATCCTCAACAAAATACTAGCAAACAGAATTCAACAACATATTAAAAGGATCATACACCATGATTAAGTGGGATTTATCCCAGAGATGCAAGGATTCTTCAATATATGCAAATCATCAATGTGATACACCATATTAACAAATTGAAGAATAAAAACCATATGATCATCTCAATAGATGCAGGAAAAGCTTATGACAAAATTCAACACCCATTTATGATAAAAAATCTCCAGAAAGTGGGCATAGAGGGGACCTACTTCAACATAATAAAGGCCATATAAGACAAATCCACAGCAAACATCATTCTCAATGGTGAAAAACTGAAAGCATTTCCTCTAAGATCAGGAATGAGACAAGGATGTCCACTCTCACCACTATAATGCAACATAGTTTTGGAAGTCCTACCCACGGCAACCAGAGAAGAAAAAGAAATAAAAGGAATCCAAATTGGAAAAGAAGAAGTAAAACTGTCACTGTTTCCAGATGACATGATACTATACATTGAGAATCCTAAAGATGCCACCAGAAAACTACTAGAGCTAATCAATGACTTTGGTAAAGTTGCAGAATACAAAATTAATGCACAGAAATCTCTTGCATTCTTATACACTAATGATGAAAAATCTGAAAGAGAAATTAAGGAAACACTTCCATTTACCATTGCAACAAAAAGATGACAGACCATGTTGTTGACCATTGCAACAAAAAGAAGAAAATACCTAGGAATAAACCTACCTAGGGAGACAAAAGACCTGTATGCAGAAAACCATAAGACACTGATGAAAGAAATTAAAGATGATACCAACAGATGGAGAGATATACCATGTTCTTGCAGATGACATGATCTCTTCAATAAGTGGTGCTAGGAAAACTGGACAGCTATATGTAAAAGAATGAAATTAGAACACTCCCTAAGACCATACACAAAGATAAACTCAAAATGGATTAAAGACCTAAATGTAAGGCCAGACACTATAAAACTCTTAGAAGAAAACATAGGCAGGACACTCTATGACATAAATCACAGCAAGATCCTTTTTGACCCACCTCCTAGAGAAAGGGAAATAAAAACAAAAACAAGCAAATGGGACCTAATGAAACTTAAAATCTTTTGCACAGCAAAGGAAACCTTAAACAAGATAAAAAGACAACCCTCAGAATGGGAGAAAGTATTTGCAAATGAAGCAACTGACAAAGGATTAATCTCCAAAATATACAAGCAGCTCATGCAGCTCAATATCAAAAAAACAACCCAATCCAAAAATGGGCAGAAGACCTAAATAGACATTTCTCCAAAGAAGATATACAGATTGCCAACAAACACATGAAAGGATGTTCAACATCACTCATCATTAGAGAAATGCAAATCAAAACTACAATGAGGTATCACCTCAAACCAGTCAGAATGGCCATCATCAAAAAATCTACAAACAGTGAACGCTGGATAGGGTGTGGAGAAAAGGGAACCCTCTTGCATTGTTGGTGGGAATGTAAATTGATACAGCCACTATGGAGAACAGTATGGAGGTTCCTTAAAAAACTAAAAATAGAACCACCATACCACCCAGCAATCCCACTACTGGGCATATACCCTGAGAAAACCATAATTCAAAAAGAGTCTTGAGGGCTTCCCTGGTGGCGCAGTGGTTGAGAGTCCGCCTGCCGATGTAGGGCATATGGGTTCATGCCCCAGTCTGGGAAGATCCCACATGCCGGCGGAGCGGCTGGGCCTGTGAGCCATGGCTGCTGAAGCTGTGTGTCCGGAGCCTGTGCTCCACAATGAGAGAGGCCACAACAGTGAGAAGCCTGTGTACCACAAAAAAAAAAAAAAAAAGAGCCGTGTGCCACAATGTTCATTGCAGCACTATTTACAATGGCCAGGACATGGAAGCAACCTAAGTGTCCATCGATAGATGAATGGATAAAGAAGATGTGGCACATATATACAATGGAATATTACTCAGCCATAAACAGAAACGAAATTGAATTATCTGTAATGAGGTGGATGGACCTAGAGACTGTCATACAGAGTGAAGTAAGTCAGAAAGAGAAAAATAAATACCGTATGCTAACACATATATATGGAATCTTAAAAAAAAAAAAGGTTCTGAAGAACCTATGGGCAGGACAGGAATAAAGATGCAGACATTGAGAATGGACTTGAGGACACAGGGAGGGGGAAGGGTAAGCTGGGACGAAGTAAGAGAGTGGCATGGACTTATATACACTACCAAATGTAAAACAGATACCTAGTGGGAATCAGCGACATAGCACAGGGAGATCAGCTCAGTGCTTTGTGACTAGCTAGAGGGGTGGGATAGGGAGGGTGGGAGGGAGATGCAAGAGGGAGGAGATATATGTATATGTATAGCTGATTCACTTTGTTATAAAGCAGAAACTAACACACCATTGTAAAGGAATTATACTCCAATAAAGATGTTAAAAAATAAATAAATACGCTGAAAACAGAAAAGACATCTCAAGTTACAGGCTTTGGGGCCATGCATGGGGCAATTGTTGCTACTGCTGTTCTTGTTCAATGTGTAACACAGATGCTGTATGTATAAATATGTAATCCAGGTATAGTGCTAAACTTTGGAAATACTTTATTCAGTATCATTACAAAGACTGAATGTCTTATAAAATTTAAAACTAATATATATATTAGTTTACAAACTAGTTACACAAAGTAGTATAACTTATAACAAACTTGCTACTGTTCAAGAGATCAATCCAGAAATTACGAATTCCAGCAAAGAAGTGAGCAGATTAAGATGTATGTTGCCTACTCATTCTGCCTACTTTATGATGCTCTAATCAGTGTCTCATTTTCGTTTGAACTGAAATGTACACCTTACTGTATAATTTTAAATAGCTAAACTAGTTAAATAAATGATTTGCTTGTGCCAACCCTTTCTGGGCCATGTCAGAGACTCTGACAGGAATTTACAGATAATTATATTACCTTAGACAGCAGTTGTGTTATGAAGAGACTTAAAATTCAAGGACAAACTAAGCCTATTTTTTGCTGCACACATGAGTAAGAAAATGCAGAACTATCTCATGAATTCCAAGAGGTCTGAGAAATTCTTTAATATTTAATTGTATTTAATTGACCATTCCTTTTACCTCCTTGAATTTAGTTTGCCTGTGCCTTTTCATCTATAAAATGTAAAAAACACATGTAGACTGAATCAGCAAAGTTAATACGGGTAAGATGTTTAAAATGCATGTGTTCACAATGCCGTATCTTAGTAAAGCTTATCTATATTAAGTTTAGCAGAGAGGAAAACTACTGGAGAAATGAGAAACACAGAAGATAATCTTAACGCTACATTTAGGCACAAAACACGATCAGCATGCTAAAAGGAAGAAAACACAAAAGTTCAGTTAATTAAATCTTTTCTGGAAAAAATTCCGTATACGTAAATATTTATAAATACTAAATTAGATAGATAATATATAGATACCAAAACTTGGTTGTGAAGTAAAATGGAAACAGAATTGCAAAGCTAAAAGGAACCAGGAGATCTACAGGTGAAGAAATTTAGGACCCAAAGAGGTAGGGTGACTTGCTGTTGACACGGCTATTTGGGGACAAAACCACACCTAGAATCTATCCATGGCTCTGGCGTTTCCACTCACTGCCTGTAACCAGTTCATCTATTTATTGAGCTGGTCTGCACAGGCCGTACACAGAAAGCAGCTTTATCCTTTTTTCCACTGCCTCTTCAAACCTGCTTTCTGGGCTCATTTTCTACCTTTGATTGGAAACTTGGGAAGGTCCCATAGTTCTCTTTATCCCTTTAAGTTGCAAGAAAAGTCTTACTTGGGTATTTTAAAACCCCTTTTATTTACTGTCCAAATTCAAAAATCTTCTCTAATTTAAATTGGCTCCATCTTCCTAAGATTTGGGGAGGAGCATGGGGTTAGGTTCTTCTACCTTTCTTGCTCCACCTCTGCCCACGATCACACAGCAAATAAGCAGCAGAGCCAGGATTTGAACCTAGATGGTCTGGCTCTTGTCAGTTAATCTCTTCTCACTGACCTCCTTTTAGTCTCCTCCATCAGGCCCTCTTGCTGGCAGTCCACCTCTCCAGGCAACCTTTTAAAATAACCTCACTTGTGGTCTAGGGGCAACATGCACCTTTGCCACCCCCTTCCTGGTGGTGGAGACTGTTCCCACCAAAGCTCTCTCTCTCTTCTGAACCACTGCAGGCACGGGTAGCTCCAGCCACAGTCTCTCTTAGTGAGCGTCACTGTCCTTGAGTCTCCCAAACTTCCATATCTATCAAGTTCTCCCAGCAGTTCCCCACAGGGGGACAGAGATCTTGCAGCATGCCAGTGCCTCTATCTAACAATCTTCATCACCAATTCTTAGGCTCCAACCCAGTGGTGAGCAATGGGCTAATATAGGCAGAACTGGTTGCCCAGTCATATAACACAACCTGCTTAGATATCTCTTCAGGATTTGGAAGTACTTGGTAACTAGAGTGTTTATCTTGGTATTGGGGCTTTGACCATATCTCTGAGGCAACAAGAATAAAGGTCACATTTAAAATCCTGATACTGCCTGTGCTGACTAAAGACATTGAAAAGAAAAAACAACACATATTAGGATTATTTGGATAAATTAATACTGAGAAATCTTTAAAGATGCCTATTCTTAAGGAGTCCTGTTAGCTTAATAATGCATTAAGAAAATAACCATAAACTCTCAGAATTGGAAGGGATTTTTAAACTCATTCAATTATGTATCAGTTGGTAAGATATTTCTAAGCTCTTACCTGTCTATGCTTGAACACCCTAATGATGAGAAACTCACCATCTCTTCAACAGTTTGTGCCCATCTGGGACTGCTTCCAACCATCGGTTATATGAAACTCAAAACTGCCTCCTTAAGGTTTCCACCCCTAGATCTTAATTTGATCCCTTGGGATCACACAGAAAAAGTCCAATCCCCCTCTCACAGGACAGACTTCCAAACATGTGAAGCCAGTGTCACTCCATCTTCTATAATGTACTTTCTAATACCCAGTTCCTTCAGCCACTTCCTTTATAACACAGATTCTATTGTTGTTATCTTGCTTGTCTTTTTCCTGAATAGTCCCTAGCCTGCCTATGGCCCGCCTGAGGTATAGCACCTAGAAATGAAGACAAGATGGTCCAGGCAGGAGAAGAGGAAACATCTCTCTCCTTCAGCATGGCACACTTTTTGATTAATAAAACCTAAGTTAACATTTATGCTGCCAACTGCCATGGTACGTGCTGATTTACACTATATTCACTGCCAACAACATTCCCTTAAGTCTTTCCCAGGTGTGCTACAGCTAAGATATGACTTATCCTGTACACATGCTGTTTATTTCAGGACACAAGTAGTGGTCTTTACATATATGCTCTTTAAAATCATTCTTTTAACACTCATCAGGTTCAAAAAGACTAAGATTTTAGGATCCTGTTTGACCATTTAATTTATCTTCTTTAACTTCATATCATCTCAAACTGTTAAGAGTGTTTTCAACACCTTTATCCAGATCACCAATAAAAAGGATTAAAGGAAAAGGCCAAAGACATCCCTAGAACCATCCCTCCATTTGACATCAACCTATCAAACAACACCCCCGGTACCTATTCAATTAATTATCAATATACACAATGACACGTTTCATTTCAGCCAGAGGTGTATGATAAGAGACTTTGTCTTGTCTTGTTCAAATTCAGATTTCTAGGTTCTCCACCCTTCCCAGCTCTGGAGGTCTGGATGCCTTGTTAAAAAAGAAATTTGGGGGGCCTTCCCTTATTGTCCAATGGGTAAGACTCCATGCTTCCAGTGCAGGAGGCCCGGGTTTGATCCCTGGTCAGGAAACTAGATCACACATGCATGCCTCAACTAAGAGTTCGCATGGCGCAACTAAAAAGTCCACATGATGCAACTAAGAGCCCACATGCCACAACTAAGAGCCTGCATGCCACAATTAAAGATCCCTCATGCCACAACTAAACATGCTGCAATGAAGATCCCATGTGCTGCACCTAAGACCGGGTGCAACCTAAATAAATAAATAAATATTTTTTTAAAAAAGCATTAAAAAAAAGAAATCTTGCTGTGATGGGTGTTAAACCCATTCTGGCTCCTCATGAATATGTGATGCTGCTTTTAAGGACTCACCAATCACTTATTTGTTAGTACATTACAGAATTGAGACCACGTTCATTGTTATAGACCAGAGTTTATTGAAATTACTTCTTCCCCTTTTTAAAAGTTTGAAGGATCAGAATCCTCAAACTTCTCCCATCTTTCAGCCCTTTTTGGGCTCGCCATGTTGTCTCACAGATTCCTGACAGAGGTTCTGTGTGGTCAATTTCAAGTTGCCTCAGTACTCAGGGATTTAATTTATTCAGCTGAGAGACTTCAGATCTCTAATGGAGCAACTTGGAATTCTCTTTCAGTGACTAAAACAAATATTAACATTAATACAGCTAAAGCAACTGCAGCAGTGGTGGCGACGGCGGCAGGGCAGAGCAGAGCAGGACGGGGCAGCCAGCCGAGCTTGGGGCAAGGGAGCCACAAGCCGCCAGTGCACAGTGTCACCAGTCCACCCACCTGCCCTCTCCCCATGGCGTGGCGGTGGGGAGGAGGCGAGAAACATAGCTACTATTCTAGGTTGTAAAGTGGACGTCTTCTAAAAATTTTCTAACAAGATGGTGGAGTACAAGGACGTGCACTCACTCCCTCCTGCGAGAGCGCCGGAATCACAACTAAATGCTGAACAATCATCGACAGGAAGACACTGGAACTCACCAAAAAGATATCCCATATCCAAAGACAAAGGAGAAGCCGCAATGACACAATAGGAGGGGCGCCATCACAGTAAAATCAAATCCCATAACCACTGGGTGGGTGACTCACAAACTGGAGAACAAATATACCACAGAAGTCCACCCACAAGAGTGAAGGTTCTGAGCCCCACATCAGGCTTCCCAACCTAGGGTTTCCGGCAACAGGAGAAGGAATTCCCAGAGAATCAGACTTTGAAGGGTGGGGGGGTTTGATAGCAGGACTTCGACAGGACTAAGGGTAACAAAGACTCCACTCTTGGAGGACACATACAAAGTACTGTGTGCATCGGGACCCAGGGGAAAGGTGCAGTGACCCCACAAAGAGACTGAACCAGACCTACCTGCTAGTGTTGGAGGGTCTCCTGCAGAGACAGGGGGCAGCTGTGGCTCACCTTGGGGACAAAGACACTGGCAGCAGAAGTTCTGGGAAGCACTTCTTGGTGTGACCCCTCCCGGAGTCTGCCATTAACCCCACCAAAGAGCCTGTAGGCTCCAGTGCTGGGTCACAGGCCAAACAACCAACAAGGAGGGAACTCAGCCCCACCCATCAGCAGACAAGCAGATTAAAGTTTTACTGAGCTCTGCCCAAAAGAACAACACCCAGCTCTACCCACCACCACTCCCTCCCATCAGGAAGCCTGCACAAGCCTCTTAGATAGCCTCATCCACCAGAGGGCAGACAGCAGAATCAAGAACTACAATCCTGCAGCCTGTGGAACAAAAACCACATTCACAGAAAGATAAACAAAAGGAAAAGGCAGAGAACTATGTACCAGATAAAGGAACAAAATAAAAACACAGAAAAACAACTAAATGAAGTGGAGATAGGCAACTTTCCAGAAAAAGAATTCAGAATAATGATAGGGAAGATGATCCAGGACCTCGGAAAAAGAATGGAGGCAAAGATCGAGAAGATGCAAGAAATGTTTAAAAAAGACATAGAAGAATTAAAGAACAAACACCTAGAAAAACTAAAGAACAAACAAACAGATGAACAATACAATAACTGAAATGAAAAATACACTAGAAGGAATCAATAGCAGAATAACTGAGGCAGAAGAACGGATAAGTGACCTGGAAGACAGAATGGTGGAATTCACTGCCGTGGCAGAGAATAAAGAAAAAAGAATGAAAAGAATAAAGAAAAAAGAATGAAAAGAAATGAAGAGACCTCTGGGACAACATTAAATGCACTAACATTTGCATTATAGGGGTCCCAGAAGGAGAAGAGAGGGAAAGGACCCGAGAAAATATTTGAAGAGATTATAGGTGAAAACTTCCCTAACATGGGAAAGGAAATAGCCACCCAAGTCCAGGAAGCGCAGAGAGTCCCAGGCAGGAGAAACCCAAGGAGAAACACATCGAGACATGTAGTAATCAAACTGACAAAAATTAAAGACAAAAAAAATTATTAAAAGCAACAAGGGAAAAACGACAAATAACATACAAGGGAACTCCCATAAGGTTAACAACTGATTTCTCAGCAGAAACTCTACAAGCCAGAAGGGAGTGGCACAATATATTTAAAGTGATGAAAGCCAAGAACCTATAACCAAGATTACTCTACCTGGCAAGGATCTCATTAAGATTTGATGGAGAAATGAAAAGTTTTACAGACAAGCAAAAACTAAGAGAATTCAGCACCACCAAACCAGCTCTACAGCAAATGCTAAAGGAACTTCTAAGTGGGAAACACAAGAGAAGAAAAGAACCTACAAAAACAAACCGATAACAATAAAGAAAATGGTAATAGGAACATACATATTGATAATTACCTTAAACATGAATGGATTAAAATGCTCCAACCAAAAGACACAGGCTCATTGAATGGATACAAAAACAAGACCCATATATATGCTGTCTACAAGAGACCCACTTCAGACCTAGGGACACATACAGACTGAAGGTGAGGGTATGGAAAAAGGTATTACAGGCAAATGGAAATCAAAAGAAAGCTGGAGTAGCAATACTCGTATCAGATAAAATAGGCTTTACAATAAAGAATGTTACAAGAGACAAGGAAGGACACTACATAATGATCAAGGGATCAATCCAAAAGGAAGCTATAACAGCTATAAATATATATGCACCTAACATAGGAGCACCTCAATACAAAAGGCAAACACTAACAGCTCTAAAAGAGGAAATCAACAGTAACACAATAATAGTGAGGGACTTACACCAATGGACAGATCATCCAGAGAAAATTATAAGGGAACACAAGCTTACACCAATGGATTTACACATATGGACAGATCATCCAGAGAGAAAATTATTAAGGAAACACAAGCTTTAAATAACACAATAGACCAGATAGATTTAATTGATATTTATAGGACATACCATCCCAAAACAGCAGATTACACTTTCTTCTCAAATGCACATGGAACATTCTCCAGGATAGATCACATCTTGGATGACAAATAAAGCTTCGCTAAATTTAAGAAAATTGAAATCATATCAGGCATTTTTTCTGACCACAACACTATGAGATTAGATATCAATTACAGGGAAAAATTGTAAAAACACAAATGCATGGAGGCTAAACAATACGTTACTAAACAGCCAAGAGATCACTGAAGAAATCAAAGAGGAAATCAAAAAACACCTAGAGACAAATGACAACAAAAACACAACGATCCAAAACCTATGGGATACAGCAAAAGCAGTGCTAAGAGGGAAGTTTATAGCAATACAATCCTACCTCAAGAAACAAGAAAAATCTCAAATAAACAATCTAATCTTACACCTAAAGGAACTAGAGAAAGAAGAACAAACAAAACCCAAAGTTAGTAGAAGGAAAGAAACCATAAAGATCAGAGCAGAAATAAATGAAATAGAAACAAAGAAAATTATGGCAAAGATCAATAAAACTAAAAGCTGGTTCTTTGAGAAGATAAACACAATTGATTAATCATTAGCCAGACTCATCAAGAAAAAGAAGGAGAGGACTCAAATCAATATTATTAGAAATTAAAAAGGAGAAGTTACAACAGACACCACAGAAATACAAAGCATCATAAGAGACTACTACAAGCAACTCTATGTCCATAAAATGGACAACCTGGAAGAAATGGACAAATTCTTAGAAAGTTATAACCTTCCAAGACTGAAGAAATAGAAAATATGGACAGACCAATCACAAGCACTGAAATTGAAACTGTGATTAAAAATCTTCCAGCAAACAAAAGTCCAGGAGCAGATGGCTTCACAAGTGAATTCTATCAAACGTTTATAGAAGAGCTAACACCCATCCTTCTCAAACTCTTCCAAATAACTGCAGAGGAAGGAACGCTCCCAGACTCATTATATGAGGCCACAAACACCCTGATACCAAAATCAGACAAAGATACGGCAAAAAAAGAAAATTACAGAAGAATATCACTGATGAACATAGATGCAAAAATCCTCAACAATATACTAGCAAACAGAATCCAACAGCACATTAAAAGGATCATACACCATGGTCAACTGGGATTATCCCAGGGAAGCAAGAATTCTTCAATATATGCCAATCAATCAACGTGATACACCATACTAATGAACTGAAGAATAAAAACCATATGATCATCTAAATAGATACATAAAAAGCTTACGACAAAATTCAACACCCATTTATGACAAAAACTCTACAGAAAGTGGACATAGAGGGAACCTACCTCAACATAATAAAGGCCATATATGACAAATCCACAGCAAACATGATTCTCAATGGTGAAAAACTGAAAGCATTTCCTCTAAGATCAGGAACAAGAAAAGGATGTCCACTCTTGCCACTATTATTCAATGTAGTTTTGGAAGTCCTACCCACAGCAATAAGAGAAGAAAAAGAAATAAAAGGAATCCAAATTGGAAAAGAAGAAGTAAAACTGTCACTGTCTGTAGATTACATGATATTATATATAGATAATCCTAAATATGCCACCAGAAAACTACTAGAGCTAATCAATGAATCTGGTAAAGTTGCAGGATAAAAGATTAATGCACAGAAATCTCTTGCATTCCTATACACTAACAATGAAATATCAGAAAGAGGAATTAAGGAAGCAATCCCATTCACCATTGCAACAAAAAGAAAAAAATACCTAGGAATAAACCTACCTAAGGAGGTAAAAGACCTGTACTCAGAAAACTATAAGACACTGATGAGAGAAATCAAAGATGACACAAACAGATGGAGAGATATACCATGTTCTTGGATTGGAAGACTCAATATTGTGAAAATGACTATACTACCCAAAGCAATCTACAGATTCAATGCAATCCCTATCAAAATACCAATGCATTTTTTACAGAACTAGAACAAAAAGTCTTAAAATTTGTATGGAGACACAAAAGACCCCAAATAGCCAAAGCAATCTTCAGGGAAAAAACCGGAGCTGGAAGAATCAGACTCCCTGACTTCAGATTATACTACAAAGTTACAGTAATCAAGACAATATGGTCTTGGCCAAACACAGAAATACAGATCAATGGAACAGGATAGAAAGTCCAGAGATAAACCCACACACATATGGTCACCCTATTTTTGATAAAGGAGGCAAGAATATACAATGGAGGAAAGACAGCCTCTTCAATAAGTGGTGCTGGGAAAACTGCACAGCTACATGTAAAAGAATGAAATTAGAACACCATACACAAAAATAAACTCAAAATGGATTAGAGACCTAAATGTTAAGACCGGACACTATCAAACTCTTAGAGGAAAACATAGGTAGAACACTCTTTGACATAAATCACAGCAAGATCTTTTATGATCCACCTCCTAGAGTAATGGAAACAAAAATAAACAAATGGCACCTAATGAAACTTAAAAGCTTTTGCACAGTATAGGAAACCATAGACAAGACAAAAAGACAACCCTCAGAATGGGAGAAAATATTTGCAAACGAATCAACGGACAAAGGACTAATCTCCAAACTATATAAACAGCTCATGCAGCTCAATATTAAAAAAAAAAACAACCCAATCCAAAAATGGGCAGAAGACCTCAATAGACATTTCTCCAAAGAAAACATACAGATGGCCAAGAAGCACATGAAAAGCTCCTCAACATCACTAATTATCAGAGAAATGCAAATCAAAACTACCATGAGGTATCACCTCACACCAGTTAGAATGGGCATCATCAGAAAATCTACAAACAACAAATGCTGGAGAGGGTGTGAAGAAAAGGAAACCCTCTTGTACTGTTGTTGGGAATGTAAATTGATACAGCCACTATGGAGAACAGTATGGAGACTCCTTAAAAAACTAAAAATAAAATTACCATATGACCCTGCAATCCCACTACTGGGCATATACCCAGAGAAAACCATAATTCAAAAAGGTACATGCTGAGTTCCC